>NC_031999.1:13437332-13473549 GCF_001879085.1 Nicotiana attenuata
GCTAGAATCTCATCCCGAAGAGCCGCCATATGACTTGGAGAAAAGAACTTGGCAATAAATCTGTCCGCCAATTCATCCCATGTGTGAATAGAATGATTTGGAAGCCTTTCTAACCAATCCAACGCTTTACCCCGAAGAGAGAACGGGAAAAGCCTCAATCTCAATGCATCCTCGAACACGTTTGTTTGTTTGCTGCCCCAGCAAGTATCTACAAACCCCTTCAAGTGCTTGTATGCATTTTGGTCGGAGGCGCCCGTAAAATACCCTCTTTGCTCGATCAAGGTCAACATAACATTTGTGATTTGAAAGTTCCCCGCCCGGATTCGGGGAGGAACAATGGCACTCACGTACCCTTGATTTGGAAGAACTCTTGGGACTGCTCTTGGCGGTGGCGGAGGAGGGTCTGGAATAGGATTGTTGTCATTTGCGTTGGCCGGACAGCCTCTACGTGGAACTTGAGGTGGTTGAACCTCTTCGGGCTCAAGATCATCTACCTCCTCCCCCGCATTCACGTTGCCAAGAGGGTCGTTTGCATTGAGAGCCATAGTACCTGAATGATTGACACAAACAGAATTAGTAAACAAGAAGGAAAGAGAAGCAAAACACAAAACTAACCAAACCGATAGTCAACACCGTAAGCTCCCCGGCAACAGCGCCAAAAAGTTGTTCGCTGCCGACTCAACACTACACTAAGGTAGGAAAAGCGGGTTGCAACAACTTTTACCCGATAGTGGATCGGGATCGATTTTCCACAGTGAGCTAGGGGGGAGGGAGTTGTATTATCTGCTTAGTCTAGAATTGTGGTTGTGCTTCTAATATCACTTCTAACATTTTTGGTTTTGATTTTTATATCTTCTACTTTAAGGCTAATATTTGAAGCTAAATTATTCTATGGAGATATTGCTAAGTTGTAATTAATATAGAGAAAGGCACTAGGGTCGTTTAGATGATACTAAGGATAAGTTGATATATTTGGGGCTTATGCTATAACCGTTGCACAATTGTACCCACTCTCACACCTCTCGGTAGAGAGAGTAATTTTGCCCAATTGACTCTCCGAGACCAACTGGGTAGGCCAATTAGACCAAGCAACTAGGGTTCAAGTAAGGTGATTACTCTCTCGAGATTTAACCCATTAATTGGGACTACCATTTCTCATGGGTCCATCCCAATTCCTTGTTGGGTCAATTTTGGGGTCATGGACTCTCTTTCTCAAGAAGAGTTAAACCCACAAAGCTAGAATCAGTGTTTGCAACCACCAATTCTTAATTAAAACATAAATTAACCCAAATAGCGAACACCCAATATCATCCTAACCTTAGATGGCAACACCCATCAATTACCTACACTAGGGTTGAGCCACAACCCTAGCTTTTATCTAGACATAATTAGAGAAGAAACAGAAGAATTAGAAGAAGAATTAAACATAATAAATAATTACTGATGAGAAACTACAAGAATCTATTGAGAAATTAATGCTAAAATGCCAAAATAGGCTAAAACTTCAGTTCTCACGAGCACAGCTTGATATCTGATAAAAAACTTAACCTAAAAATGGAAAAAAGATCTATTTATAGTGGCTGAAAAACTTGGACAAAAATACCCCTGCGGGGTCAGCGCGGACCGCGCATAAAGGTAGCGCGGTCGCGTCAGCTCTTTGGACTCCTGAATCTCGTCTCTGAAGTTGGGGACCGCAGACCGCGCAGAAATATAGCGCGACCGCGGTGGAAGATGGCGCGGACCGCGCAATAAAGCAGCGCGGCTGCGTGGCTTGACTTGTCCAAATCTCCAGCTCTCTGATTCTCATCCACGCAGACCGCACTGATATGTAGCGCGGCCGCGTGGGCCTTTAGCCTTCACTGGTGGGTCTCTGAATCTCACTGGCGCGGACCGTGCAGAAATGGAGTGCGGCCGCATGGCTTGCAACAAAAATTACACATTCTCTGAATCTCCTAGCGCGGCCGCGTGGCATATCAGTGAGGTCTGCGCTAGGTCTTCATGTTCCTCAACTTCACTTGGCCTTTGACACTTGAGCAGGTTTCACTCCGTTCTGAGCCGATCTTTGACATTTGTCACTTTGCCGCTCAAACCTGCAATCAAGCACAACTTGTAAGCATTTTAGGACTATTTTGTAGCAATTTGTACAAAAGCAATAGCAAGTAGGGGTATAAATCATGGTAAAATCCTAACTTATCAGTGTACCCTATCGCGACACACTTGGCCTAATAAACCCCTTATCAAGAAGTTCCTGAAGTTGCTCTTTCAATTCTTTCAATTCAGCTGGTGCCACATAGTACGAAGGAATAGAAATGGGTAGATTGCCCGACACCAAGTTAATATCGAAATCAATATTCCTGTCGGGTGGCATACCCGGCAGGTCTACCGGAAATACATCCGGAGAATCTCGCACTACCGGAAAAAAGTCAATACTAGGAGTGTCAGCATCAACATCTCTCACAAAAGCCAAATATGATAAACACCTCTTCCCAACCATTCGTTGGGCTTAAATATGAAATTACCCTACTGGGAACATAATCTGGAGAACCTCTCTATTCGACCCTTGGTAACCCCGGCATTGCTAACGTCACAGTCTTAGCGTGACAATCCAGAATAGCATGACATGGAGACAACCAATCCATACCCAAGATCACATCAAAATAGACCATACTGAGCAATAAAAGATCAACTCTGGTCTCCAATCCCTTAATAGTCACTGCACACGATCGATATATGCGGTCCACAATAATAGTATCGCCCACCGACATAGACACATAAACAGATGAAACTAAGGACTCACGTGGTAGATCCAGAAAACGAGCAAATATGATGAGAGTATGAATATGTGGAACCAGGGTCAAATGAAATAGAAGCATCCCTGTGACATACTGAGACAATACATGTGATCACTGTGTTTGAAGCAACAACATCTGGCCTGGCAGGAATAGCATAAAATCGATCCTGACCGCCACCTGATCGACCTCCCCCTCTAGGGAGATCTCTAGCTTCCGGTGCCCCACCCGTGCTGGCTGGGTGGGTGGTGACATAATTGGTGCAAGAGCTACAGCCTGATTTCTCTACTAAGTTGGACCTCCCGAAGACGGGGATAATGTCTCTTTATATGACCCAAATCTCCACACTCAAAATAACCCCTCTCTGAAAATGTCGGTAAGTATTGAGGCGGACCTCGGGAACCAAACTAACTACCAGAAGAACCTGGTACAAATGATCCCTGAGCTGATGGTGCACGAGATGAACTCTGAGCTGGAAGTGCACTAAGAGAGGACTGACTCGGTCGTGCATTGTATGAACCATGGATAGCTGATGCGCCACGATGAGCTGAACGAGCCATCTGAGCAGGCCTATAAGGAAGACCCCTACTGTGATAGGACTACCCCCCCTGAAGGAACACCACTGGAATTACTCGGACCACGAGACCTTTTGGCCTCCCTCTCCTCACGCTCTTGAGTACGAACCATTTCTAGCCGTTGAGCACTTTCAACCTCCTCATCGAACTTAGCACTTGCTACATTCCCCAGAGTCATAACGAAACAAAACTGCTGGTTAAGGCCATTAATAAACCTCCTAATCCGCTCCCTATCAGTGGGAACCAACCAAACTGCATGACGAGCCAATTCAGAAAACCTCATCTCATACTGGGTCACAGACATGTCTTCCTAACGTAGTTGCTCGAACTGTCTACGCAGTTCCTCTCTGCGGGTCTGTGGCACAAACTTCTCCATGAATAGAACGGAGAACTCATGCCATGAAAATGGTGTTGCACCAACTGGTCTGCTCCTCTCATAATCCTCCAACCATCTGTAGGCTACCCCGGTCAGCTGGAAAGTAGTAAATGAGACCCCACCGGTCTCTAGCATACTCGCTGTACAAAGAATCCGCCGGCATCTGTCCAAGAAATCCTGAGCGTCCTCCGACTCAGTTCCACTTAATGATGGAGGATGGAGTCTCCCAAATCTCTCTAATCTCTTTTGCTTCTCGTCATTCATTATAGACCTACCTGGGCCTGAGCAACTGCAACCGGCTGGGCTGGCAGTACCCTCGATATCTGAAGTCCCTGCACCATCTGCTCTGGAGTACGGGTGACGGGGGTATGAGTACCTCTCCCGGCCTGAGCAGAAACCACCTGAGTAAGGCTAGTGCAAACAGTCAATATCCGGGCCAAAGCCTCTTGAAGGCCTGGAATCAAAATAGGCATAGCTGGTGCCTGAGCTGCTCCCACCGGCTCAACTATGTCTCGCACCTGCTACTGAGCTGGAACAATTGGTGGATCAACAGGTGCTGCTCTAGCTGCTGTACTAGCTGCACCTCGGCCTCTACTGCGGCCCCGGCCTCTACCACGGCCCCGTCCTCTCGTGGCCCTAACTGGTGATACTGGCGGCTGGCCGTCAGATCCGGTAGTACATGTCCTCACCATCTGTGAGAGAGTAGAATAACAGAATTTTAGTTTCCGGAATCAACAAATTCGCACGACAAGAATACAAGAACGTGAAATTTTCCTAAGGATTCGGTAGCCTCTCGAAGATAAGTATTGATGTCTCTGTACCGATCCGCAAGACTCTACTAAGCCTGCTCATGACTTGTGAGACCTATGTAACCTAGGCTTTGATAGAAACTTGTCACGACCCAAAACTCACATGTCATGATGGTGCCTATCTCAATACTAGGTAAACTAATAACCTCAATAAATCATAATAATATTTTAAGTTGGAAAACAAAATATTTAGATTTAATAGAAAATCTCACAAATACTGATACAAATACACACCAAAAATCCGGTGTCACTGGGTACATGAGCATCTGAATGAATACATAGTCTGAATGATACAAACACTATCTGGAATATATACAACAATACAAATAACTGAAAGAAGGAGAGTCAAGGTCTTCGGACGCCAAGGCATCTACCTCAATAATATCCAATAGATAAGTCCCCGAAATCTAGCAGCCGCTGTATCCCGAGGTACCTGGGTCTGTGCACGAAGTGCAGAGTATAGTATGACTACAACCGACCCAATATACTCAATAAGTAACAAGATTAACCTTTAGACTGAAACTATTGACGAGCTCAACAGGTGCAGTCCAGTATAGAAATGTAGGCATGCTTTCAAGTTCAACAGTTAAACTTAGTACAAGTAAAAATAGATCAATTCTGAATGATATGAGGAATATTACATCTCTATATCTGCATGCCAATGTACGTACTGTATGTGATGCACCTCAATGGAAGCCTCGTGCACTGATACTCTCAAAATACTCAATCACTCAGTACTGTATATGGCCAATCCAGCCCAGGGAAGATCCATCCTAAATATATATATGTCAAATTGTCAAATGACAGTCAGTCACTTAGTACTGTATAAGGCCAATCCAGCCTAGGGAAGATCCATCCCCAAATATAAATGATTCGGGCCAGATCCATCCATCAAAATAAATAATTAGGCAAGATCCATGTCAGGGAAAATCCATCCCAAAAATATAAATAATTCAGGCAAGATCCATGCCTAGGGAAGATCCATCCCTCAATATAAAATCAACTTCGCCTCACTATGTGGGGTGCAGACTCCGGAGGGGCTCCTTCAGCCCAAGCGCTATAATAAGCCAGATCCAGGCATAAATAAGTAAAACATGCTACGACGTGCAGCCCGTTCCCATACTATCACTCAAAATCTCCAATCTCTTGGGCTCTCAATGACATGAGAATCAACCCGACATGATGATATGATGTATAATGAATGACAACAGAGACTGAGATATGATATGCAAATAATAGATGTGACCGAGTACAAAAAATACAATTAAACAATTAATTCATCAGTAATGCGACCTCTGTAGGTCCCAAAAATATCGGCATGTAGCCTAACAAAATCTTTAACATGAGTCTCAACTCAATTCTCTCTAACACGTGAAGGATATGTGGAAAATGACATGATTCTTAAATTATGCGACTCCACGGAATCAATTAAGTCACAATTTCAATAGTGCACGCCCACACGCCCGACACCTAGTATGTGCACCACCTCCAAACAAATCATATAACACGTAATTTAGGGATTCATACCCTCAAAACCAAGTTTAGAAGTGTTACCTACCTCAAATCGTGCAAATTCATTATTCCAATACGCTTCTGCCTCGCGAATTGGCCTCTGAATGCCTCGTATCTAGTCACAATTAATCCAATACAGTCTACACAAATTATAGGAATCAATTCCATATGAAATTACTAAATTTTCCAATTAAAACCCGAAATTCAACTCAAAAATCAACAGTGGGTCCCACGTCTCGAAACCCAACAAAAAGTTACAAAATATGAACGCCCATTCAACCACGAGTCCAACCATATAAATTTTACCAAATTCCGACATCAACTCGACCTCCAAATCCTCAAATCTTATTTTCAAATCCCTATGTCAAAGTCCTCGAGTTTCATCTCAAAAATACGTAATCTAGTCGAAATACTCAATGATAATTCAATATTATTGACTAAAAATAATCACAAGTGACTTACCTCGAGATTTCCCTTGAATTCTTCCCCAAAAATCGGCTCAACCCGTGTTGGAAATTTCCAAATATGCCAAAATCCCGCAATCCCTCTGATTTTATTCTGTCTAGGGCTTTTCACATCTGCGGCTCACTTGGCCGCATCTGTGGTCTCGCAGATGCGAGGGCTTCAACGCTTCTGCGACTTCTCACGCTTCTGCGGCTCCGCAGATATGGCAAAAGCTCCGCACCTGCGTGTACTGCCCAGCCCCTTGCAAGGCCTCTTCTGCGATGGATGTCGCTTCTGCGAGCTTGCACCTACGAGCCAAATTTGTAGGTGCGATTGCATCAGAAGGCAGAATTTTCCAGCTTTGTTCTAAGTCTAATTTTCGATCCGTTAACCATACGAACGTCACTCGAGGCCCTCGGGACCTCAACTAAATATATCAGCAAGTCCTAAAACATCATACGAACTTAGACGAAGCCTCAAATCACATCACACAACGGTAAAAACATGAATCACACCCCGATTCAAGCTTAATGAAACTAAGAAATTCCAACTTCTGTATTCGATGCCGAAACCTACCAAATCAAGTCCGATTGACCTGAAATTTTGCACGCAAGTCATAAATGACATAATGAACCTATTTTAATTTCCAAAATCGGTTTCTGACCCCGATATCAAAAAGTCAACTTCCGGTCAAACTTCCAAACTTTCAATTTCCTATTTTTTCCATTTCAAGCCAAATTTATTTACGGACCTCAAAATAAATATTCAGACACACTCCTAAGTCCGAAATCACCATACGGAGCTATTGGAACCTTTAAAATTTCATTTCGGGGTTGTTTTCACATAATTCATCATCCGGCCAATTATTTCAACTTACTTTAAATCTTGGAACTAAGTGTTCAAATTTATTTAAAACCTCCCCGACAAGTCACATAATTATAATTGAACACGGAATAATCAGTAAATTGGGGGAACGGTGCTATAATACTCAAAACGACCGGCCAGGTCGTTACACTAGTAAATTATGGTAATTGCTCGAAAGATTTTCAACGAGATAGATTTTTTTCAGGTAGAATTTTCAAAAAAATTGGACTTTTCTTGATGATGATTGTTACGGCCAAACGCACAGGCAAGTATACGCGGTCGTCAAGTAATAAAGTGACTAAAAGTCGAATGTCGAACCCACGAGGACTTGTGATTAACTATTAACTAAATTAGACTATCCTAATTATCTAAACAAGAATTAAACCAAGAAGTATTTGATTCTAAACTAATTAAAATAAAGAAATATAAATAATGAACTTTGAACAGAGGAAGCGCAGATTTTTATGATATCAATGTAATGAAAACGATCTAGGGTTATGGGCTATCTAACAATCCTATTGTATTCTTCAATTGAATTGACTAATTAATTTATTCGGTTTATTGGTTGATAGGGTTAATATTGCTCATAAGAATCTGTCGAGTTCTTACTCGCCTATTCAAGCTAACCTAACGCCTATATGTCTATGGAGTTAGAATCAACAAGAACGCATTTATAATTCCTGTATTTCAACCAAGCAAGGCAATTAGGTATATGTCTGTTCTAATTGCGAATCCGTTCCCCGATGCCCAGGTTCAAGAACTTGGTCTACTCAATCCTATATGCAATCTAGAATTCCCACTTTCGAGTTCAATTCAAGATTTGTAGATAGTATTCAATTGGTGATCAACCAATCGAATAATTAAGTGCAGGATTAAATAAATAAACCAACATGATAAACTAAGAAATCAAAATCAATATTCGAATAACAATAGTCATGAAAGAACCACAACCCTAGAACGTGAAGTTTAGCTCCACATAGACATGGTAGCAAAACAAAAAATCATACAAAGAAACATAAAAATTACTAAGTTTGGTGGAAGAAAAGATGAAACCCGGCCTCTACGGCGGCTCTGTGCTTGTGTTTTCCTCTCAAAAACGTCCTTTTTGCCTCCTTAGTTCTAAATTATGTCAAAAGTGTGTCCCCCCCCCCCCCGAAAGTGGTATTTTAGGATGTATTTATATGACCTAGGGTTGATGAGGGGCGGAATTCTTCAATCCAACTTCGGATGGGAGAGCTGGAATCCGCGTCTGCCTTCGCGTGTAGACGCGGACTTTGACGCGGATCCAGCTTTTTAGATTCTTCCATTTCGCGAAGCGCTCCGTGCCTTTGCTTCGCTTCGCTATTTTGTGCCTTAACTTTTCTCCTTTTTCGCGTCCGACTTCGTGCCACGCACGAGAATAGACGAGCTCCCACACCTTTAATTTCTTCTTTTTGTGTCGAATTGTCATCTTTTGATCATTTAGCATCCAAACTCGTTCCTACACATAAGAAACACATAATGAGTATATTTCACTTCGAAAATCATGTAATCTCCCGCGACACACAAAAATTAATATGCAAATATACTAAAAAATATGCACTTCTCATCATTTATCACCAAACATCAATGATTTTCTTAGACAGTTTTCTTGAGTGAGTAACGTCTAAAGAAAAAATCCAAAAAGATATTTTTTTCTTTGTAGAACTGATAATGGAAAGGAAGAACTTGAGTATCTATGCTTTTTGACATGTTTTATGCCGGGACTTAGATATGTAGCATTTGAACTGATTATCTTCTTCTTGTTCTATGTGACCACATGCCTTAAAAATATATGTGACTTTATTTTGATGCTTATGTTCATTTCCTGACTCTTGTGATTATTTTTCATGTGTTAACTTAATATGATGACTGTGCTTAGTTCTTTAACTTAGGAGTCGGGCATGAGCCGTCTGGAGTGAATCATATGCACTATGTGATGTGAGGTCTTGATTACATTCTGTGCTATCATGTGTTAGTATAGAACTTGCCCCGTGTGTCAGTCGAAGCAAAATAAGTAAGCTTTGTGAGTCTAGGAAATGATGTAGACATTTCTTCGATTGTCCATTGAGCTAGTATGCAACCATAAATAAAATTATCCTTAGATAGCCCATTTGAGCCTATAAACCTTTCTTTGGCACCCATATTATAAGTCTATTCCTTTTGTGTTCTTAATTAGATCTTTTTGACCTTTTACCTTTGAACACACTTAAGTTGCTAGAAGAGTAAGATGAGAGTTGGGGTAGCTTTTGAGTAGAACTACAAAACGGCCAAAAGGTGCACGTATGTTTTGAAAGATCATTAGCCGGGCAACCCAAGTTTGGAGAGTGTTAAAAAAAAGAAAAAAAATAAAGAAAATATAAAAACAAAAAATAGAAAATACACCTCATATTCCTCTTATCCGAGCTAGTGAATGCATAGTTGTGCTTAAAGAAGAAGGGCCAAATTGTATATGATTTCGTGGCATTGCTTGAATTGGTCATGAAGAGGGTGTATTTGAAAGTTAAGTGTAGTGTATTAAAGTACTTAGAAGGATTAGTCACTATAACTAAATATATCCTACCCATCCCTTAGCCTACATTACAACCCGTAAAGACCTAATTGATCCTATACTTTGATTGGTACAGACATATACTACGGGCAAGCCTATGGGACAACCTCAGGATGCATATGAATTTTTTTGAGAGAGTGAGCGAGCGAATTCTTTCGATTTTTAAGTTCTAAAATTATATTTGAATGCATATTTGAGTGTGTAGACTAATTCTCTCTTTAGTTTGTGGTGAGGGCACATGATTTACAACGGAATGGTAAAGTCAAGGAATTTTGATCTACACAAGAAGTGTGTCATAGTAGGGAATGTATTGGAGTCATCTTTTGAGTTTAGGATGTTAGAAAAAGTCACACAAATATATTAAATAGTCTTGGCATGGGTCTAATTTTGAAGAAAGATGTCAATAGTTCTTATGTTGGGTTCTAAGTGTTGATATAAACCATTTTCATTGGTGTGATGCTTGAGTAATCTTTGTTGAAATAAGTCTTTTGCCATTATGCTTAATTTTGAAAGTTGCTCGAGGACGAGCAACAGTTTAAGCGTGAGGTGTTGCTAAATGGTGAAAAATGCATATTTTTGAGTGTACTTTCATCTCACAACTGCAGTGATTATAGGAGGCTACATGAGTTTTTGTAGTGAATTATGCTCATTACGTGCATTCGTATGTGTAGGAGCAAGTGGACGAAAGGTGAGCAAAAGAAATTGATTCGGGACCAAAAGACAAAAGAAGAACTTTGCTCGTTCACTCTCGCGTGCACACGAGAGAGTGAACGAGCTAGCTGAGGAAAGCTTGAAATAAAATAGTGGATTAAGGTAAAAAAGAATGGAAGTGCACGAGAGACCTAGAAGGAAAAGAAAAAGAGAAGAACTTCGCTCGTCGCACGAGAGAGTGAATGAGCTAACCTAAAAAGATTGTTCCAAAGTTGGCTTGTATTCTTTTGCTCCATGCAAATCCTATCCCATATAAATAGTCCTTAAACTCAGTTTGGAAGGGGAGATTCAACCTAAGGAGGCAAGAACATGCTAGGATCAAGGCGGAGAATTCTTCAACGAGTTTTTCACTTTCTTCTTCCAATTTCTCATTATTGGTTATGAATTTTTGTATTGTAGTTTTGGATACTATTATGAATAGATAAATTATTACCTAGGGTATTGATGGAACCTTTTGTAAGATAAATTCTTGTTATATTTTATAATTGAGCCGTTGGATTTCTCTACTTATTCAACTACGTGTTTATTGTTGTTAATTGAATGACCATTAATTGACTTTGCCTATTTAGTATGTACTGCTTGAAAAAGATACATATTTAGGTAGTTATTGAACAACGTCACTCCTAATGTGTGTGATAAATCAATACTGAGGGTTTAAAGGTGGGGTTAGAAATAACGAAATCTTGGTGTGATCTTAGTGAACGGTAAACTAGTGCCAGCTAGCGTAGTTCGAGAGAATATGCCTAGTAAATTGTGGTAGTTGTTCGAAAGAGACTTACGACACCTGAAGTGCTCACGATAAGTAGAGAATAATTAGGAAATTTTTTAGAAGATGTAGTGGGAAGGATTCCGATAATTGGGGAAATCATAACTCTAGACCTCCTTAATCTTGTCTCCAACACTTAGTATCTTTGGTTGTTAATGTACTACTTTAATTTGTTAGTTAATTAGTTAGACATAAAAATCATAATATTTATAACTTAGAAATTGTTCGAGCTTGTCTTCTTAGTTATAGGACAATTGTAGCTAAATCTTAGTTCTCTATAGGATTCGACTCCGGACTCTTAGACCGGATTATATTTGCAGCGAGCGCTTATCTTTTTTAGGACTAGAGTTAGGCGTGATCATTCTTCATGAAACAGTAGATAATATTATTAAATAAATCCATCGACTGATAAATGTTGGTGTAGAAACATGGAAATGGATTAGTAATAATATACTTAATAGGTTGAAAAGTTATCTATTTTTATAGATATATATCCCTTGGAGGACATTTTGACCGACCAAGAAATCTTGATATGGTGTACAATTCCATTTCTTTATTGTTCGTACCAATTTTCACTTTTTGTGAGAATGCTGGCATAGTTTGGATTAGATAGAAATAATGAGAATAGTAAAATTTTAATTGAGAAGATGTTGATAATGGAGTTAAGGGTAGTTGATAAATGTCTAAAAAATACATATTTTTTTGATGTACTTTCATCTCATAACTTGTGTGGTTACAGTAAATTATATGAGTTTTTATTTTGAATTATGCTCATTATGCGAATTCTTATGTGTAGGAGCAAGTTGGACGGAAAGTGAGCAAAAGAAGTTGATTCGGGACCAAAAGACAAAAGAAGAATTTTGCTCGTTCATTCTCGCGTGCACACGAGAGAGTGAACGAGCTAGCTGAGAGGAGCTTGGAGAAAAACAACGAATTATGGCAAAAAGGCATGGAAGTGCACGAGAGACTTAGAAGGAAAAGCAAAAGAGAAGAACTTTGCTCGTTCACTCTCGCGTGCGCACGAGAGAGTGAACGAGCTAACCTGAAAAGGCTGTTCCGAATTTGACTTGTATTATTTCGCCCTAATCAAACCCCACGCCATATAAATAGTCCTAAAACTCACTTGAAAAGGAAGAGACATTTTTGGAGAGGGGATTTGACCCAAGGAGGCAAGAACACGCTACGAGCAAGGCGGAGAATTCTTATACGAGTTTTTCACTTCCTTCTTCCTATTTTCATTATTGTTTAGGAATTCTAGTATTGTAGTTTTGCATACTATTATGAATAACTAATTTGTTATTTAGGGTTATGATGGAGCCTTTTGTACATAAATTCTTGTGACTTTTTTATGTAATTGAGCCGTTGGATCTCTACTTGTTCAACTATGTATTTATTGTTGTTGATTGAATGTCCATCAATTGACTGTGCCTATTTAGTGTGTATATCGCTCGAGAGAGAGTATATTTAGGTAGTTGTTGAAAAATATCACTCCTAACGTATGTGAGAGATCAATACAGAGGATTTAAAGGAGGGATAAGAGATAACGAAACCTTGGTGCGATCATAGTGAGCGGTAAAATAGTGCTAGCTAGCGTAGTTCGAGAGAATATGTCTAGTAAATTGTGGCAGTTGCTCGAGAGAGAGCTACGACACCCAAAATATTCACGATCGGTAGAGAATACTTAGGCGAAATTAGAGAAGACGTAGCGGGAAGGATTCCGAAAATTGGGGAAATCATACCTCTAGACCTCCTTAATTTAGTCTACAACCCTTAATATCTTTAGTTATTAATTTACTATTTCAATTTGTTCGTTAATTAGTTAGGCATAAGAATCTTAATATTTTAAACTTAGATATTATTTGTGCTTGCTTTCTTAGTGATATTTAACAGTTATAGCGAAACCTTAGTTCTCTGTGGGATTCGACTTCGGACTTTTAAACGGATTATATTTGCAGTGACTGCTTATTCTTTTTTTGACTAGAGTTAGGCGTGATCAAATTTTGGCGCCATTGTCGGGGAACTAACGGTGTAGCTGTAGGTGTACATATTGCAAGGTTGCAAGTTTGAACTTTTATTTTTATTTTCTTGTATTTAGTTTTTTAATTTTTGTTTTACTTGTTGATTTTAGAAACATAACATCTTGACATTATGAGAGTTTTGATATTGGTAATTCTACTTTTGATCCTCCTTATGCATATTGTGGAGGAAACCACCCATGGCAAAATTATCAAAATATTTCTGAGAGCGAGTTTTGTGCACCAACTCAATCTTATGGGTGGACTGTGTGTGATATGTGTGGTGGTCAAGATGGTCACTTTTATGGTTGTGCTTATATGTCTTATCCTCTCCAACTCCTTACTATGATGGTTCTACTTTTTCTGGTGAAGTTAAATGGAACAAAGAACCCAGGGAAGCTGACCTGAAGGAGATCAAAAATATGTTAAAGTACCTCATGGAACGAAGTAGTGAGAAACAACTGCAAATACAAAGGATAAGGAATACTAACCAAAGGAAATGGGATACTATCCATAGGCAAGAGGAAACTACCTTAACTTGGAGGCACAAGTGAGGAAATTGGTTGAGGCTTTAAATGCTCAACAAGATAATATTGTGAATTGCATCTAGGAGCAGTGTGCATTAGAGACAGAAATTGAGGTGCCAATAGAGGGGTCCATAGTAGAACACCAACAATCAATCAAACTAGAATTTGAGAATGATGATTTTGTAGAAGAGATACCAGAGTCAACCAAGGACATTGAGGATACATATTTAGTTGACTCTAGTGTCATTGATGTTGAGGATGTTGACAGTCCCAAAGTTTATGCAGTTTAGCGCATTGGTCCACACTCCAAGCATTTTTCCACATTGTGTTTGGATGATGATATAGAAATAGATTCATCCGAGCCACTTGAGGAGTCAAGGAATGAGGAATAAGGTGCCTACTTTCTGGAATTTTTCTTGCCAGAAAATCGGGATTACACACCTCATCTAAAGGCCAAGAAGTGCATAATACTACATTTTTTCCTTGGGCCAATTAGATTCGTTCTACCACCCCAGGAGCATAATCATAATCTTGAAGCAAAACTTGGGTTCCAATTCATAAGTTCTAAGTGGAGACAAAAAGTAATTTATGTCGTGTCGTGACGTTAAATCATGCGCTAGTTGGGAGGCAACCCAAATTTACTGCTTTCATTGAATTATTTTTTAGTTTTTCTTAATTATTTTTATTGTGTTAATTTTTTTAGTATATGTTTTGATTTTCTAGGAGCATGAGAAGCAAAGCCATTGGAAGGAACAAAAGAAAGCAAGATGGCTGGAACTAAGTGTGGGGTGCCCACATAAAAGACCAATGTCAGGGAGAAGTCTGAGTACCCCATGAGCTGTTAATACTTCGACCTTTGGCCTACCAGGGAGTTTCTTTAACCCTCTTGTTATATTATGGTGTGCATTAGGGACAATGCACAATTTTAAGTATGGGGTGGGAGAAGATTGTCTGGGTAATTTCTTGTGCTATGTTATGTATATGTAAAAAAAAAATCGATAGAAATAATCCCTCTTGGTTTTCCTTATGGCCACGGTTCTTTTTCAAGGGATGAATCTTTGAACCGGGTAGTATTTTTTTTAGTAGGTAGAATTTTCATAAAAGTTATGGACTTTTTCCGATGATGCACTTCTTTAACAGTTTTCTTGAGGGATTAAAGTCTAAACAAAAATGCAAAAAGATTGTCCTTTTCCTTTCTTCTGTATAACTGATAATGGAATATAACTTGAGTATCAATACTTTTTGACATATTTTATGCGGGGACTTAGAGCTGTAACATTTGAGTCGATTATCTTTTTCGTGTTCTATGTGGCCACATGCCTTGAGAATATATGTGACTTTCTTTTGATGCTTAAGTTCATTTTTTGACTCCAATGATTACTTTCCATGTGTTGAATTAATAGAATGGATGTGCTTAGTTGTTTAACTTGAGTGTCTGGTCTGAACCATCTGGAGTAAATCATGTGTATTGTGTGATATGAGGCTTGATTACATATTGTGCTATCTTGTGTTAGTCTAGAACTTGACCCGTGTGTTAGTCAAAGCGAAATAAGTAAGCTTTGTGAGTCTTGGAGATGATGTAGGCGTTTCTTTGATTGTCCATTGAGCTAGTATGCCACCATAAATAAAATTGATCCTTAGATAGCCCATTTGAGCCTATAAACCTTTTCTTTGGCACCCACATTACAAGCTGATTCCCTTTTTGTTCTTAATTAGATCTTTTAAATATTTACCTTCGAAGGCACTTAAGTTGCTAGACGAGTAAGGTGAGAGTTGGAGTAGCTTTTGAGTGGAACTATGGAAAGGCTAAGAGGTGCACGTATATTTTGAAAGATCATTAGCTGGGCAACCTAAGTTTGGAGAGTGTTGAAAAATAAAGAAGAGAAAATACAAAAGGAAAAATGTAAAAAAAAATAGAAAATACACCTCCTATTCCTCTTATCCGAGCTAGTGGATGTGTAGTTATGCTTAAAGAAGAAGGACCAAATTGTATATGGTTTCGTGGCATTGCTTGAATTGGTCATGAAGAGTATGTATTTGAAAGTTAAGTGTATTGTATTAAAGTGCTTAGGAGGGTTAGTCATTATACCCAAATATATTCTACACATCCCTTAGCCTACATTACAACCTGGAAAGACCTAATTGATCCTAGACTTTGCAAGCTTAAATTAGTAGAGACATACACTACGGGCAAGCCTATGGTACGCCCTCGGGATGTACATGAATTTCTTTGTGAGAGTGAGTGAATTCTTTCGATGTGTAAGTCCTTAATTATACTTGAATGCATATTTGACTGTGTGGACTAATTTTTCTATTTGATTATGGTGAGAGCACATGATTTACAAAGGATTGGTAAAGTCCATGCATTTTGATTTGACTCAAGAAGTGAGTCATAGTAAGGAATGTATTGGAGTTATCTCTTGAGGTTAGGATGTTAGAAAAAGTCGCACAAATATTTTAAATAGTCTTGGCATGGGTCTACTTTTGAAGAAAGATGTCAATAGTTCTTATGTTGAGTTCTAAGTATTGGTATAAGCCATTGTCATTGGTATGATGCTTGAATATATTTTGAAAATGTATTTTTTGCCATTGTGCTTAATTTCGAAAGTTTCTCGAGGACGAGCAAGAGTTTACGTGTGGGGTGTTGATAAACGGCTAAAAATGTATATATTTTGGTGCACTTTCATATCATAACTTGGTTATGGTAGATTACATGAGTTTTTATTGTGAATTATGCTCATTACATGAATTCTTATGTGTAGGAGCAAGTTGGATGAAAAGTGAGCAAAAGAAGTTGATTCGGGACCAAAAGACAAAAGAAGAACTTTGCTCGTTCATTCTCGTGTGCACACGAGAGAGTGAACGAGCTAGCTAAGAGGAGCTTGGAGAAAAAAAACAAATTATGGCAAATAGGCATGGAAGTGCACGAGAGACTTAGAAGGAAAAGAAAAATAGAAGAACTTTGCTCGTTCACTCTCGCGTGCGCACGAGAGAGTGAAAGAGCTAACCTTAAAAGGTTGTTCCGAATTTAGCTTGTATTATTTCGCCCCAATCAAAACCTACCTCATATAAATAGTCCTAAAACTTACTTGAAAAGGGAGAGACGTTTTGGAGAGGGGATTCGACCCAAGGAGGCAAGAACATGCTAGGAACAAGGTGGAGAATTCTAATACGAGTTTTCCACTTCCTTCTTCCTATTTTCATTATTGGTTATGAATTCTAGTATTGTAGTTTTGCATACTATTATGAATAACGAATTTGTTATCTAGGGTTTTGATGGAACCTTTTGTAGAATAAATTCTTGTGACATTTTTATATAATTTGGCCGTTGAATTTCTCTACTTGTTCAACTACGTGTTTATTGTTGTTGATTGAATGTCCATCAATTGATTGTGCCTATTTAGCATGTATATTGCTCGAGAGAGAGTATGCATTTAGGTAGTTGTTGAACAACATCACTCCTAACGTATGTGAGAGTTCAATACGGAGGGTTTAAAGGTGGGATTAGAGATAACGAAAACTTGGTGCGATCATAGTGAGGGTGAATTGGTGCCAGCTAGCGTAGTTCAAGAGAATACGTCTAGTAAATTGTGTTAGTTGCTCGAGAGAGAGCTACGATACCCAAAGTACTTACGATCGGTAGAGAATACTTAGGCGAAATTATAGAAGACGTAGCGGGAAGGATTTTGACAATTCAAAAAATCATAACCCTAGACCTCCTTAATTTAGTCTCCAACCCTTAATCTTTAGTTATTAATTTACTATTTCAATTTGTTAGTTAATTAGTTAGGCATAAGAATCTTAATATTTAAAACTTCGAAATTATTCGAGCTTGCTTTTTTAGTGATATTGAACAGTTATAGCGAAACCTTAGTTCTCTGTGGGATTCGACTCTGGACTTTTAGACCGGATTATATTTGCAGCGACCAGTTATTCTTTTTAGGACTAGAGTTGGGCGTGATCAGTAGTAGTTCTTTTTTTTTAAAGACGTGGATTTTGGAGTTAAGTGATTTCTAGGGATACGGTTAATTACTTATCTTTTATAATTTAAATGATAAAATAAATTTTTAGGCATTGTGCCGCTTGGATAATTTTTTACAGATTTTCATGTTGATAGTTACTCCCTCCGGTTCATTTTAATTGACTTTTTAGCCTTTTTTTGATCCACAAATTTTAAATTCTTAGAAATCAAGAAGGAATTAATTTCTTTTTTCCAAAATTGCGCTTGGAGAAAAAAGCCTAGGACTATTTGTTATATTTTCAATGAAAAAATGAAGGCTGATATGGTCAGTTTTATTGTTATGTCAATTCATTAATATACGTAAAATAACCAAAAACAGATAAAGTGGACCGGAGAGAGTACAAAATTACATCCTACTTTCACATAACTTAGTAACAAAAATCATAAAAAACAGACTTCCATGTCCAATATAATTACTCGCATTTCACTACCATATTAGCACAATTAACCATACTAATTCTAAACTAACTAATTTTATTATGTTATTTATATATCTTATCCTAATATTGTCAATTGTCTTGAACAATATCAAGTGGCTTATTATTAGGCTGCCACTCGGCTGAATTTGGACACTTAAAAGAAGAAACCACATACATAATTATTTGAACATGATAACATACATAAGAATCATTATAGATGCAGGTTAGATTTGTTGTTATGGCTATGCCGTTGGAGGATGTTGGTATGAGGTTACACATGTGGTCTATCTCATGTGAGAAGGTTAGGGGTTGCATGACTCCTAATGAAGTTCATATAAAGAGTTATGCCTTCTATCAAATGGGATGTATGTATTGCGATGTGAGCTTGGATCGCTTGACGAAGATAGTATGACTGTCAAGAGGTCGAGTGTGCTATTGTGGCTGATAATTCGAGATGTATTATGATTAGTGCAACAAGAACTTATGAGAAATTTGGCTGAGCAACGGTGAGAGATCATGGTAAATGAGGAGGATGAGTCACTGTGGGTTCTTGATTTATGTGGTTGTGGCTTAAATACTAAGTTGGGGAGCCTACCGTCTATGATTGGGTCATGTGCTGATGTGCCTTTGTAGTTTCGGGTTATCGGTAATGTCACGATCCTAAAACCGACCCGGTCGTGATGGCGCCTATCGTGAAACTAGGCCAGCCAACACAACTCCCGAATTAACCATTTAATCATTAACAATCATTTTTAAGCCTTTAATTAATCAGATATCTCATAATGTAAGTCTAAATGAACAGTGCGAAATAAATACACAAGCCCGACATCGGGGTGTCACAAGTCACGAGCATCTACTAAGGTCTGAACACAACTAAGAATCTAAAGTGTACTAAATACAGTCTAAGGAAGACAAGAGGGAGAAAAGCAGTGCTGCGAACGTCGGACAGCTATCTTGCTAACTCCAATGACTCTGCCACTGAGCAACCAACACCTACTACCGGGTTCAGAACTACCTGAATCTGCACACAAGGTGTAGGGAGTAATGTGAGTACACCAACTCAGTAAGTAATAAAAGTAAATGAAAGCTGAGCAGTAAGAAAACACGTAAGCCACGTCATAACGCTACAGCAAATGCAGTACATTTCCAAAACAGTATAGAAATCGTTTACTTCATAAATCATGCTCAGTTTCAGTAAAAACCTTTTAAAAACAACTTTCAATAGTTTCAAACGAGTGATAAAATAGTGATTAAAAATGATAGAAACGTAAACAGCCCCTCGGACAAAACATGTACCATAAATCGCCCCTCGGGCATAATATCAACAGAACCAGCCCCTCGGGCTACCTTACAATCACTCGTAATCAGCCCCTCGAGCATAACATGAATCAAGAACCGCCCCTCGGGCAACATGGATCAAGAACAGCCCCTCGGGCTACAACACATCACAAACATTGGGTACCCGCGCTCATTGGGGGTGTACAGACTCAGGGAGGGGCCTCTTACGGCCCAAGCGCAAAATCGAGCCATCTCATGGCATAATCAAACAGGCTCTCAGCCTCATATCAATCACAAGCCACATCGTGGCATAATAAATCAGGCCCTCGGACTCTCAAATCACAAATCAGTACCACATGCTGCGGCGTGCAACCCGATCCCATGATGTCCTCACAACACAGGCCCTCGGCCTCACTCAGTCAGATCTCACTCAAGCCCCTCGGGCTGACAGTAAAACAAGTACTCGGCTCAAAAATCATTTGTGAAATCAAAAGAAGTGAATAAAATCGAGTTATGAAAACAGTAAGAATATAGCATGACTAAGTGTAAACACTAACCAAAACAGTGAGGTAAAACAGTAGTAAAAGCCCCAATGGGTCCAAACAATCGGCACAAGGCCCAGACACGACATTTATCCCCAAACACAATATTATTTTCCAAAATATAACAATATCAAATAGTTTTCAAGTAAAATACGCGACTTAATAGTCGTATGGGATGGACCAAGTCACAATCCCCAACGGTGCACAACCCCACGCTCGTCATCTAGCGTGTGCGCCACCTCAAAGTAGCACAACGATGTGAAATCCGGGGTTTCATACCCTCAGAGCAGTATTTACAATCATTACTTACCTCTATCCGGTCCAAGCTCTTGCCCGTGATTCCTTTGCCTCTCGAATCGGCCTTCGGATGCTCCAAATCTATCCAAAAACAGATTTATACCATAAAAATATGCTAAGGGAACAAAGCCCACTCGAAAATATCCAATTTATACCAAAAATCCCGAAATCGGCCAAACCCGATCCCCCGGGCCACGTCTCTAAATCCGATAAAAATCACACCAATAGAATCCTTGCACTCTCATGAGTTCGTACATACCAAGAACATCAAAATCGGCCCTCAAATGGCCCCTCAAATCCCCAATTTACACTCTCTAAATTCAAGCCCTAATTCCCCAATTTTAGGCTTTAAATTCCACATATTTCATGTTTAAACAAGTAAGAATCAACATATGATCGAGTATTAAGTCCAAAATTCTTACCTCCAAGAAGTTCTCTTTGGTTCCCTCTTCAATCTCCCTCAACAAGCTCCAAAACAGAGTCAAAAGTGGTGAACTTACGCCTAAAGACGCGAAAATGGCCTTTTTAAACATTCTGCCCAGCGATTTGAAATCCTTCTTCGCGAACGCGGTCAAGGCCTCGCGTTCACAAAGCACAAAAATACCGTTGACCAAAAATCCTCTTACGCGAATGCGAGCACTACCCTCGCAAACGCGATGCCTTACTTAGCTAAGCCTACGCGAACGCGTTGCCTCAGTCGCGAACACGATGCTTTAGGGCCTGGTGCCCAAGTCTGCTTCACCCTTCTACGCAAACGCGAACAATGCCACGCGTTCGCGATGAACAATCAGACTCAACCTTCGCGAACGCGGGACCAGCATCGCAAACGCGAAGGGTAGCTGGCCTGCCTAACTCAACATCTCTTCGCAAACGCGAAGGCCCTCTCGCGAAGAACAAAACTCTGTAACACTGAACTGAAGAAATCTGCAACTTTCAAAACAAGAATTTGATCCGTTTAACCCCTCGAAACTCACCCGAGGCCGTCGGGACCTCAACCAAACATGCCAACATATCCCATATCATCATTCAAACTTGTTCCAACCTTCGGAACGCTCAAAACAACATCAAAACACCAAGATTACATCGGATTCAAGCCTAGGAATTCCAAAATCTTCCAAATTCCGCTTTCGATCAAAAAGTCTATCAAACTTCGTCTGAATGACCTGAAATTTTGCACACACGTCACAAATGACTCAACCGACCTACTCCAACTTCCGAAATTCCATTCCGACCCCTATATCAAAATCTCACCTATCAACCGGAAATCGCCAAAATTCCAATTTCGCCAATTCAAGCCTAAATCTACTCCGGACCTCCAAAACACATTCTGATCATGCTCCTAAGTCCCAAATCACCGAACGGAGCTAACCAAATCATAAAATTTCCAATCCGAGATCATATACTAACAAGTCAAAACTTGGTCAACCTTTTAAATTTTAAGCTTCAAACTGGGAACTGTTCTTCCAACTTTATTCCGATTATCCTGAAAACCAAAACCGACGATTTACATAAGTCATAATACATCACACGGGGCTAGTCATACCCGAGAACTAGCGAGCGAAGTGCAAAAGATCAAAATGACTGGTCGGGTCGTTACAGGTATGTTGGTGGATTAGTTATTACTAAGGGAAGAAAATATCAGGGGTAATTTGAGCAGGGGATTTGATGGATATGATGTGCAAGGGAAAGTATTCACCCGATTGCTTTATTGGAGTGATCATGTGCTAACGGAGCACTAGTGGTTTGGTTAAATAATCGGAGTGGACTAGAGTGGGCGACGTTCAATAATGGTTCTAGTGGATTCATAATTTTAGGTGTGGTGCTTAAGGATTTTCAGGCTTGTTATGTGGCTGAGGATTAGGTTTTGCAGTAAAGTGTGAAGGGTACTTAGATCATTTCTATATTATCAAAGGGTTTGTGGTGCAGTGTTAGAAAAATGGGAGAAACAACTTTGGATACACAAAAGATCTAATCAGTGCAGGTGTATCAGTCGGAGTTAATATAGACTGCATTAGGAGGGTATGAAATGGCTTATGGGTATCAGAATGACGTGGTCTCGTGATTTGGGTCACTCGGGATGAGTGTTGATTGCGATCCGTTATGTGATTGAATAGAGGTATTGATTCTGAAGGCAAGTCAAGAAGAAATTGGAAGAAGCTGAGTCAGCCTAGCAGTGGTTTGGATTGGCATTGTTAAGAAAATGATCAGTTCCTTCGGTGTGGTAAGGCAATACAGGTGTTTCGTGGCTGTATGTGCGGGCTTGACAATCTTTGTAATTTGATTGATTTGGAGGTATTTGATTATGATGGTTTTGATTATGTGTAAATAGGCCCCGAAAGAGTTATGGAGATTTAGAAAAAGAATTGAGTTCTATGTCTTTTGCAGCTGTGGGAAGTTGGTTGTGTGTTGAGATTCTTCTTCTAAAATGAGTTAAGCGAAAGGTTCTAGCAAATGAAGTATTTATTCTACTGGTGGTTCAGGATTTATGATAAAATTCTTGTACTCTCACATAGCAGTATGATAGGTGCAATGGGGGGTATGGAATTGGAATTTGAGGATCAAGGTTGCAATCCAGTTTTGACAGGAATGCCACGAGCTCGGAAAAGCTGGGGAGAGAATTTAGACTGTCAAAGTATGTTGGCGCTATTTTTGTGTCTCCTGAGAATGGTGCTCTATGGAAGAGGCATTGTGTATTGATTTATGGATTCTTGATTTGCATTACAGTAATACTATGCTTAGTAGCCATGGATGTGCAAATTTTGCTACCCGGTGCGGAATGTCGTGGTAGTAACTTCCGTAGGCTGATTGTATAAGTGTGACATATCAGCCATTTATGTGGTAGAGATTGAAATAAAGTATGGATATTCTAGTACTGCCGCTGATGGGAGAGTTTATGTCTAAAAGGCGCTCTATTTCTTTGGTTGCGAACTGTGGAAGTTTGTTTCTGATTTGACGGTTGATCGTATGTGTCATGGATATGGTCATTGTGGATCTTTGGGAGGTTATAGACCCATTTGGGGATGATCAGAATCGTCTTTGAGGTCCGTGGGTAGGTCTAATGTGAATGTATATTCTATACCAGATCAGGTATGCTTATTCAGCATAGTATTGCTTGTGGATGGGTCTTCGAGTGTGGTGGATGATATTCCTGCCTTCGCCTATTTCAGGTGCTACTCTTTATGCTATGTGGGTTATGAGATGGCATGATTATTCAGACGTGTGTTGAGATCCTGTGTAGCTTGTGGTGTTGTGTGAGCGAGATAGCTCTCGAGATGCAGGTCGTTTATTGTTCCTTAATCGTGCTTGCCATTTTGTTCGCTATCTGTCTCCCCAGGGTTGTGTTTATGCACTTGGCATACTTGTGGTCTATATTCGAGCATTTCATGGGTAAGAGCATTTTGGCTCGATGAGTATTTCCTTATTAATTGTTATGTGCAGATCGGGTGGAACGCTGCCACGGGCATGAAATTTAGATCGGGATGCACGCTGCCACTGGAATGAATATTAGATCGAGATGCACACCGCATCAGTGAGATATTGAGCACAATTGCTTATACTTATTTTGTGTGTTTTATTTTTCATCTCTGAGATAGGTTCATAGCATTGGTTTGGTTGTTTTAGTTCGTTCCGCAAGCCGGATAGTCTTGTATTCGGGTTCGTTATTCCTTATTGGTAATATTCGAGTTGTGGCTTGTTGGCGCATTAACGGCATCGTATGAGATTGTAGATGGTGTTTGAGGTGGCTTATTGCCCTAGCAGCTTGTATTGGGTGAGACGAGGTTGTTGGACCTGGAATTAGTGCAATCAGATTTATATAATTCATATTAGAGGGAAAATGTCACTAAGAAGTTTAGAATGAGGCAATGGTTCTTCCCAAGCGGAGAGACTCCATGAGTTATTGATTTGGCAGGTGGTTATTCTACACATCTATTTCATCGTTACAGTATTGCGAGGGTTGAAACATGGCTTATATGCGTTATGAGATAAATTACGAGTATCAGGATCGTGAATTTACAACTATTATGGTTGGAGGATGTTATTGTGAGCATACGAATTATGCGGTGCATTGTGTGAATTCAGCATAGATGCATGACCATGTTTTGGTATATCGTGTTGAGATTGATACGACGTTTGTACGTTAGAATCAGACCTGGTAGAGAATTTCAGATGTTGGAATTCGGTTCTAAGGCTTGTGAGCTGAGGTAGTAGGAATGATCTTTAGTCTGGCTTGAGCTAATGTGCTCATATGGGTTATGGTGGCACGAGTAGGTGCAGGAGGTATTACACAATGATTTTGGGTAACTCTGGAACGCTTCTTGGCACATTCGAGGACGAATGTCTGTTTAAGTGGGAGAAAATGTAACGAACCGACCGGACATTTTGAGCTCTAGCATGTCATTCGGCGGTTTGAGACCTTGATTAGCTTCACTTCATGTATTATGACTTGCACGTGTAGTCAAATTAGATTTTCGGGAAGATCGGAGTTGGTTTGGAAGAATAATTCTTAATTCAGAAGCTTTAAGTTGGAAGAGTTGACCAAATTTTGTCTTTTAAGTAAACGGCCTCGAATCGAAGTTTTGACGGTTTTGTTAGGTCCGGATGATGATTTTGGAGTTACGCGTATGTCCAGATTTGGAGGTCCGTAGGTTGATTTGATGTTTTTTGGAAAAAGTTGGAAGATCGAAGGTTTAGAAGGTTGATAGGTTTGACAAGAGTTGATTTTGTTGATATCGGATCGGGATTGTGGTTCCGGGAGTTGGTATAGTCCGTTGTGCTATTTGGGAGTTGCATGCAAAATTTGAGGTTATTCCGGGTTGATTTGATATGGTTCAACATGAGTTTTAGAAGTTTAAAAGTTCATTAGTTTATTAGGATTGAATTGATGCGCGATTCATGGTTTGGTATTATTTGGTATGATTTGAGGCCTCGAGTAGGTTCATATTATGTTTTGGGACTGGTTTTTGTGATTGGAAGGGGTCCCGAAGGCCTTGCGTGTGTTTCAGATGTGCTTGGGTTGTGTGGCGCTCTTATTTGATGTTTCAGCATCATTTCTTTGGGCATAAAGGGTATCATATTGAGCGAACGACCTTTTATTTATAATTGGGTTGAATCATTAGATCCGTATCATAATTACGGAACCGTAGCTACAAGAAGTGTCGAATTTTGAGGTCGTGTGAGAGAGTTATGCCCATTTCTGTGTCGAGAAAGATTGTTGGTTTCTAGTGTGAACTTTTGTTCTTCGAGAACGCGAGAGAGGTCCCGCAAACATGAAGAAGGAATTCTAGGTTGACCGGTCAATGCAAAAAATTGCTCTTCGCGAACGCGTAGGTCTCCCACGAAGGCGAAGAACAGAAATCACCTGGGCAGTGTTTTAAATGGGTAGACCGAGCATTTTAGTATTTTGAGCATATCTTGAGTTCTAGAGCCCCGTTTGAGGTGATTGTTGCGGTGTTGTTCTCGTCTCAACAAAGGGGTAAATATCTAACCTTTATTTTGATATTTTTTTCATGATTATTTTCGTTGGTTATTATTTTTATCCGTGTTTGGATTGTAGAAATTGAGATTTTGAGCTCCAAAGTTGAGAAATGGTAAATTCTTAATTCGAAGGTCAATTCATGGACGAAATTGGATAATTTTTTGGATATAAATATATAAGTTATGGGTAATTTTTATTTTTAATAATTTTCAAAATTCGAGCGCGCAGGCCTGGGATTGGCTTATGTTGACTTTTCGTGCGGGGTTGAGAATTGTTTCTAAATGATAAATTATAGGTTCTTGAGTATGTTTTGATTGGTTTGCATGTTCTTTGGCTAGTTTTGGATCGCTTGGCATTAGTTTGAGGTGCTAGAGAGGCGTTGGAGCCGGTTATCGAATTTCGGAGCGAGGTAAGTCTCCTATCTAACTTTGTAAGGGGGTATTTACCCCATAGGTGTTATATTTGTTATGTGCTACATTTTGTGGGAGCCACGCACATATGAGGTAACGAGTGTCCATGCGTTGCTAGAAATCCTGATAATGTCGAGTAGACTTAGACCATGCCATGCTTTAATTGTATTATTTGAGTTATTTTATCTTATTTAAATGCTCTAATTTACATTTAGTGTGAGACTAGACTCGTGTAGTCTATCGGACTTGCTATTTTAGATGCTTGACGAGCTACTTAAAGTAGCCATGGAAATTGTACTTTCCTCTATGGATTTCTTCTGCGTTGTGCGTATTCGTGTGATAGTTTTTCTTGAATTTTATAACTCACATGCATATTCGTGAGCGGGGTCAGTGACCCGTCAAAGTTTCATATTCTAATGAGATCAAACTGAATGCCTCAGCAATACTCTTATGGAATCGGATCGTTCGCCTCGGCGGTATCATGCAACATACTCTTATGGGATCAGGCTGTTTGCCTCGGCAGAGTAATATATTCTTAAAGGATCGGGTCGTTCGCCTTGGCAGTATCATGTATCATATTCTTATGGGATTGAGTCATTTGCCTCAACATGATTATGTATCACACTCTTATGGGATCAGGTCGTTCGCCTCAGCAGCTTTATGTAACTCTTATGGGATTGGGTCGGTCGCCTCAGCAGTATCGTGCGAAATACATGATAAGGAGTTCGCGTACTAATGAGTTTCCTGACGTGAGATGTGATAGTTGATTTGGTGTTGACTATTACGTATTCCATTTGAGGAGGTATCCGATATTTGAGGACTTTGTGTTTACTGTTAAGTTGTAGATCGTATTATTTGCATATATCTGTTCTCACTGGTTACTTACGATGTTTCTTACTTGTCTAACTTATTATATTTGATTTATCGGACCACTAGTAAGTATCAATGTCGATCCCTCATCACTACCTCTTCGGGGTTAGGCTAGATACTTGCTGGGCACGCATTGATTTACGTACTCACGCTACACTTCTGCACTGAATGTGCAGGTACTGAGGCACGTACATTAGGTGGTCATCTTGGTGCATTGGTGCATCTGCTGAGGGGATTTTCTGGTGAGCTGCATTCTATGCTACTATTAGCAGCACAAGGAGTCTCCATCTTATTCAGTTATGATATCTTGTCTATTTTGTATTCTTGATAGATGTTGTGATAGGTGTTGTATTGTTCTAGTAGATGTTCATGTTCTTGTGACACCGAGTTTGGGGGTTCCTAGTGGATGTTCATTATTTTATTTCACATTATTGTTATCACTCCACTTTATCATTTATTTATAATCGAAAATTTGGTAAAGAAAAGCACATGTTTCTATGAGTGCTATATTTTATTCTATTTATTTAATGAAATTCCTGATTTTAAAAATTTAAAATGGATAGTTAAGTGGAGGTTCACGCGTTGGCTCACCTAGTAGTACAGTTGGGCGTCATCACGTCTTATTATGTGATTTTGGGTCATGACAGAAATACTCGATTTGTGATCGGAAGGAGCTTGAGTCAATTTGAATTGATCAAAATTAAAGAACAAAGAGATCACCACGTCAAACAAATTAGATGTCAAATTAGTATTTGGAAATACTAGACTTTATTATTGGTATACTGAATTCGTAACTGAATAAAAAAGATACTGAATAATATTGATGCCGCAACATGCCCTAAAAGATACTGAATAGCATTGATACCGAAACATGCCCTAAAACATACCCAAGTCATAGTTTTCTTACCAGCCACAGCTAATTCAGGTAGAGTGAGTATTTGATTCTAATTAATTTTCGAAGCGTACTTGAAAAGTAAATTTGTGTTTTTGGATTATCTTTTTAAATTTTTTGTGATTGAATTACATATCTCTTAAATTAAAATAGAGAAAAACGACAAGTGTAAAACCACAAATTATTGAGCTACTGCTCGAACTTTTATGTTAACACATATCATTGATCATGTAAAATTAGTATAAATCAAAGAAATATATGAATTTTTTTGGTGAAAGGGAAATTTTATTTATAATTTAAGTACTATTATAAGATCTGATATTCCTAGAGCACATAGTCCCTTTTGAGATCATTCCCAATAAGGCTAGCTTCACAAAAATATAACATAAAGTCTCCATTCATTTGCAACTTCCTTCCTCCCTTCCGTAGCCGAGCTATCCCCTTCTATATTGGCTTCTAATATATTTATATATTGTAACTGCAGTTCACATACCCTATTTACAAATAAACAAATGTTATGATATTTGTAGTGAATTGTCAATTAAGTGCTAATTATAGTAAAATATTTCTAATAATCTAATCGAACAATATGTTTCCTTTTGGTTAAGTTTCATTTTTAGTCCATTCTACTCCTCTTTTTTTCTTCTTCTTCAAATGGTAAGTATCTTTCAAATTTTAAAGAAAATCAGACCGATAATTGTTACCTATCTCGATGAAAATCAAGTTTGGGAAGCTAAACTGCCAACTTTTGTAAGTAAAATCAAGTAATGATATGATTATTTTATCAGAAACTTAATATTTCATTCTAATCAGTTATGATATCAAGTACTGAAATGATTAAAAACATATGTATACATATAAATAATTAGTTGACCCCCAGCCAACTACTTACATCACACGAAGACAACAAAAAGGACTCGAATATAATCATTTAGGTGTATTCTTTTCTTAAATTTCAAATTAGTGAAATCGAATCAAGTAAGGTGTAGCTAGGGGCACAATCTTGCAAAATTAAAGGGCACATAGGTGGCTCAAAGTTGAAGAGAAGAGATAGACGTTATGAGTTGATGGCAAAAAGTGTGGCAATGATGGAAGTGATAATTGAAGTTGTGAAACAAAAAGACAAGAAATGATAGAGGACATGATTTATTGAGGAAACAAGGTGGGGTATCTGAGATGACATGCTTTTGTATTCAGTGGAAATTCCATTTTCAGGATTATTTTCTCCTTTTAAATAAGTTAATAATTGGTCTTTCAGATGTGAGTGTCATTTTATAGATTCTTATTTGGGCCCATACGCACAACGGCTACTCCTAAAAAGAAAAAAAAATAGCTAGATTTACGATTGGTAATTGAAAAATAGTCATAGTTTTAAAAATAATCAAAATTTAGCTACATTTTAAAAATTCAGAAATATTCCAGCATAATATGCTGGAGTTTGAATATTTTACATATAAGCTTCCAGCATAATGTGTTGGAGTTCCAACATAATATACGGGAAGCTTATATGCAGGAGCTCCATAATCCCGCATATTATGCTCGAACTTTCCATGTGCTGGAGTTCCAACATAATATGCTGGAAGTTTATACGCAGCAACTCCATAATCCCGCATATTATGCTGGAACTTTCTGTGTTTCAGCAAAACAATTATTATTTTTCAATGCCTTTGCAAAAGCTGGCTATTTTTCGATTACCAGTCTGAAAACTGGCTAGTCCGTGCTATTTTTACTAATTTTAGATTTTTTGGGGGAGGGGGGGGGTGGGTTAGGGAGGGGGGTATTGACACGTCGTTTTTTTTTACGTTCGCGAGGTAGTTGACTAATTTTGTTTCTAGTTGACTGGATTCTTGATGCGAGATAGATATAAATAAAGTACAAAAAATAAATAGCGGAAAGTAAATGACACCCGATGTTTTATATTGGTTCGGATTCAATGTGAATCCTACTTCTAATCCTCTTGGGTTGCAAGGGGGTTCTCTTTCAAGTATTTAAAATCTTTGATACAGGTATGTTGATACACCAACAACTTCTTCACGATATTAGTTCTTTTCTTGCTTATGATATAATGCCTCACCAGCGATTCTTTTCTCTCTTTCTTCTCTCCCTAGTTACATAGTAAATCTTGAATAGAATACAATGCTTGTTTGGAGTAGGACAAAGATTGATAGTGGTTCGATCAAAGTATACTCTTCCGTTGCACCTCTTATTGTATATATGTAATTTGAATGCCAGTCTTCTAGGTGTGACAGATCCATAGATGGTGGGCAACCCAAAGGAATTGATCCTTAGAATCAATCAAGATTGATTTCTTCCAAGAATAAGAGAGCAACTTTCTATACTTGGTCAGTTGCATCTTTAGTCGACTCCCTCTCAAATTGCTGTTAGGTCTTTTGAGTCGGCTCTCTCTCAACCTGTTGCCTTTTTCAAGTGAGTTGATTGGTCGACTTTTATTCAGTTAGTCGACTTGTCGAGCCTTCCCAGCTAGTTGACTCGATTTTACCTGCAAGTTAGTTGATCCTTTCTCCCCCTTTGGCATCACTCAAAAAAAGGCTAAGCAAGTTTAACTACTAGCAGATAAGTCTAATGACAAGCAGATAATAAATTTAATTACAGTCATCCAGATAATCTAAAAGCATGCAAGCATTAAAAAAACATCCAGAACATCCAGAAAAAACATTGTCTTGACACAACCAAAATTAATTAGCGACGAAGAAAGTAGGTAAGGATATTGCTGATGGCTTCCTTGTGACAATCAAAGCTTGCGTTCATTGTGATTGAGATTCCATAAAGACGACCATTTACTTCCTTGAAGGCTTTTATAGCCTTTTCTGCAGTTTTCTTAACCATGACTCTCAGCTTGGACACATCAGAACTTGTTTTCTTGGCAACTTCGTAGATATCACAAACTGAAGACTAAGTTGTCTGGAGCAGATCTTTGATGGCAGTCAGCTTGTCATCAAGTGGAGCAATCTTTAAAAGCAATTCGGGATTGTTGACAGCAGTCTGAGAAGTATCAACCTTTACCTTGGAGCTAGAGGGAATCACTTTAGCTTCAATTTCCTGCTTCTTTATCCGAGCATCATCCATAACAGCATAACCCATGCTAACAAATGCTCTATTGTAATAACACTTGGAGACAGACACATAGTGCTAGTATGAGAGAGGGCTATCAAAGGCTTCGAGGATGTGAGTGATAACCATTTGGAAGACTTGATGGTTCTTAAGCATATTCTATCATAAAATAATTACCCAGGAGGACTTTACTTTATGCTTGGTAAGAAGGCAGTAGACAAAAAAAGTGTCTCTTTGAGATAAAGTGGTGTAGGATCCTGTTCTGGAAAGTATGGTAGTGGCAACAATGTGGCAAGAATACGTGTTTCAAAGTTAATGTCACTAGGTCCTAGTTGATTTGGCAAGGGATCAAATAGGGAATCAGCAAGATATTATTTGGCTTGTTCAATCGACACTTCAAAATCTTTAGGCCAGGAGTTCTTAAACAAAACAGAGTAACCAGAACTTTTACACTTAAACAGAGAATCAAAGGTAGAACAATCTAGAATGTTATACTGACCTAGCATGAGTGTCTCAATTATATTACATTTGGGGGAATGAAGATTTGCATAGAATATGCGAACAAGATCTTCATAGACTTTTGGAGGGGTTAGAACAAGGAAATTTTCCCATCCCTAAAAACTAAATATATCATTTACCTTGCAATTTAGGGCATCCATCTCTTCCAGATTAACGATTCTTCCATGAGCAATTGATTTTCCCTTGAAGGTGACAAACTTGTCTCTTTTGGGTGAATCCTAGTAGTTCAATTCTGACTCTAGCACACTGTCAAAGTATATCTTCACTATCATTGGGGTGTAGGCTTTAACTCCTTCTTCCATGAGATGCTTCCCTAGGGCTTTTTCTATTCGAGCATCATCGGATAGGTCTCATCTAGAAGATGAGATGCCCTCGGAGTGATCAAACCCAATGGTAACTGGTTCTGATGGTTGAGAAGGGGTTTTTCCTTTGGACTGGGTGCTTTTGCGAGTGGAGGCAGAAGGTCTTTTCGAAGCATTAGCCATTTGAGAGATAGGGTGAAGATTACAAAGTGAGGGCTTAAGGAGGAGAAAATCTTATAGAGAGGAAGAGAAACGTGAAAAGGCGGGGTTGAAGCGGCGTGACTGATGAGTGTAGAGAAATGGAATATGCACAATTGATTAATTCAATTTCCATCTAGGTTTACTAAAAAGGTGGAAAGAAAGACTAAAAACGGAGGCACCTTATTAGTGCTACTAGTAGTAATGATAAGATACGTCAATACAGAAAGATTTTTTGTCAAAATCTGTAAAACACACAATGTTTGAAAAGTACAGAAATTTCAATTTCCTAATTAGAGAAAGTAATAATGCCAAGTAGTTCCTAAGGTTTTGAAATCTGTCTTCTAAAGGAGGCTTAGTAAAAGTTTCAGCTAACTGATTTTCAGTACTAACAAACGATAATTCAATGTCACCCTTAAGAACATGATCTCTAGTTTTCAGTACTAACAAACGATTTTTCCTAGAATGATGCACTGGATTTTTTTTTGATAAACAGATAGCACTAGAATTGTGACAAGAAATTTTAACAGGCTTAAAAGAAAGATCATAGTCACTTAGTTGGTGTGTCATCTACAGTAGTTGAGCACAACATTGTCCGATAGAAATGTATTTAGTCACAGTTGTAGATATGCAACTAATCCCTGTTTCTTATTGTTCCAGGAGATGAGTGATTTTCCATGTAATTCACATGTTCCACTTGTGCTTTTCCTATCATCTTTGTCTCCTGCAAGATCTGTATCTGAAAAACCTTCAAGCTCAAAATTGTTAAGACGTGGATACCATAAACTATGTGATGTAGTACCAATGAGATGTCTAATAATTTGTTTTACTGCAGTTAAATGAGACTTATTAAGAGCTGATTGGAACCTGGCACATCTGTACACACTAAACATTATGTCAGGTCGACTGGCAGCTAAGTAAAGTAGAGATCAAATCATTTCATGATATTTTGATTCATCCATTGGTTTTCCTTCCTTATCTTTGTCAAGAGATGTGGCTGGACTCATGGGAGTTCCAAGCGCCTTTGCGTTGCTCATTCCAAATTTTTGTATCAGTTCCTTCGTATGCTTCGTCTGACATATGAAGATACCTTCATCTGATTGATGAATTTGAAGTCCGGGAATAAAAGTCCGTTCTCCCATCATACTCATTTCAAACTCTCTTTGCATGACATTTGAGAATTCCTTACATATGACAGGGTTAGCACTTCCAAATATAATGTCATCAACATAGATTTGAATAATGAGATTACCCGATGATGACCTTTTGATAAAAAGAGTAGTGTCGATCTACCTCTTGAAAAGCCATGACTAACCAAAAATGTACTTAGTCTTTCATACCAGGCTTTAGGTGCTTGTTTTAACCCATAAAGAGCCTTAGTCAACTTAAACACATGGTAATGAAATTGTGAGTATTCAAATCCAGGAGGTTTTTTTAACATAGACCTCCTCATCAATAAAACCATTTAAAAAATAACTTTTAACATCTATTTAAAATAATTTAAAACCTTTAAAAGAAGCATATGCAAGTAAAATACGAATTGATTCTAACTGAGACACCAGAGCAAAAGTTTCGTCATAGTCGACTCCTTCCTGTTGAGAGTAGCTCTGTGCGACTAGCCTTGCTTTGTTTCGGATTACTTTGCCTTCTTCATTCAGCTTCCTTCTGAATACCCATTTGGTTCCTAAAATTGATGTGTTTGCTGGCTTGGGTACCAATGTCCAAACTTGAGTTTTGTCAAACTGATCAAGTTCTTCTTGCATAGCTTGTACCCAACTTGAATCTTTCAATGCTCCATTGACTTTCTTTGGATCTATTTGAGATATGAGTGCAATACTTTTTCTTAGAGCTCCTCTGATTTTCATTCTGTCGTTTGGATTTCCTATTGATTTGTTGACTTAGTCTGAGATTTAACATGCTCGTCGGTAGCTTTATTAGTCAACTTTGAGATTTCTTTTCCATTGTCAACTGATTCTTTTGGATTTATATTCTGGCTGATATCTTCATCACCTGCAAGGACTCCTTTCTCGGCCATAGAGTTATTATCATAAAAAATAACATGAACTGATTCCTCTACACATAGAGTATGCTTGTTATAAAATCTAAAGGATCTACTATTATTAGAGTAACCGAGAAATATACCTTCATCACTTCTTGGATCAAACATATCGAGGTTGTTCTTACCATTATTGTGGATAAAACATTTGCTTCCAAAGGGATGAAAGTATCCAATGTTAGGTCTCTTACCTTTTCATAGTTCATATGGAGTCTTCTTCAGAATGGGTTGAATCAAATACCTATTTAGTATATGACATGTTGTGTTGACTACTTCTGCCCAGAAGTAGTTTGGTAGAGAATGCTCCAGTATTATGGTTCTAGCCATATCTTGTAGAGTTCTATTTTTACGTTCAACTACTCCATTTTGCTGTGATGACCTTGGTTTTGAGAAATTATGAGTGTATCCTTGGTCATTTCAGAATTTTTCAAATGATCTGCTTTTGATTTCTCCTCCATGATTACTCTGAATAGTTAAGATAAGGTACCCCTTTTCTCTTTCTATTTTTTTTGCAGAAGATCTCAAGTTCCTTAGAGCTTCATCTTTATAAGCCAAAAATATTACCCATGTAAAATGTGAGTAGTCATCAACAATAACAAAAACATACCTTTTTCTTCCAATACTGACAGTTCTAGTAGGTCCAAACAAATCCATATGCAAGAGCTGAAGAGGTTTGATTGTGAATACAATATCTTTGGGTTTGAAAGAAGTTCTAGTTTGCTTACCAAGTTGACATGCATCACATACATGATTTCTAGAAAAGTTGAGCTCAAGAAGGCCAATAACTAATTCATTCTTGGATAGTTTTTCAATCAAATGTATTCTGGCATGACCAAGCTTTTTGTGCCAAAGCCAAGGATCAACAGTGATGGATGCTAGACAGATATGTCTATCCAGATTATCAATACAATTTAAAATGTGGACATTTTCATACCTTTTTCCCGGAAGTATAATTTTACCTGATTCGTATTTAATAGCACAACTACTTTTCTTGAATTTTACTTCAAATCCAGAATCACATAGTTGACTTAAGCTTAGCAGATTGTAGTTTAGCCCGTCTACAAGATAAATTTCAGTAATATCACTGTTATTATTAAATAAAACTGTTTCGGTACCGGCAATTTTGTCTTTTGAGTCATCACCAAACTTGGCATTTCCTCCATTGATTTTGGTGACTTCTTTGAAAAGATTTTTGTCGCCCGTTGGAATATGAACTGTCGAGATACTATTTTTCCTTTTGACTTTTCCTGTAGTGTTCCTAAAAAGAAAGATTATTATCTTACCCAAACTTGCTTGGGTCCTTTTAAGTTAGTTTTATTAATATCAGGGCCATTTTTAGGCCTCCGGATCTATCCGGCAACAATTTGATATACGAAATCTACAAAAGGAGTACTTATGACCAGTCCTATTGCAATAACGACAAACAATAGTGGATTTTTCATTTGATCTAGTACTAGTGGAGTCTTTACTAGTAGTCTTATTTCTAGCAGGTTGTTTACCAGTTGACTTACAAGTCGCCTAGTTATACCTGATAGAACTGTGACTGGTGGATTTGCGCATGCCATTTAGTTGCAATTACAATTCCTGAACTTCCTCTTGAAGAACATCTCTTTCTACTTCTCACATTAGGACCTCTTTTTTCATTTTATTTTATTTTTTTAAATCAAAATCATAAACTGTATTTTCTCGCACAAAAATCACAGTGACCGAAAAACACAACTTTTCGATAGAATTTTCTTATTTTATATTTTTTTGTTTTCTATTTTCTGTCCAATAAATAACGAACCCAATTAAAATAGGAGAACAATATATTATTAGGCGCTCCCAATATATATATATATATATATATATATATATATATATATATATATATATATATATATATATATATATATATATATATATATA
>NC_031999.1:13473569-13524478 GCF_001879085.1 Nicotiana attenuata
AAAAAGAAATATGAATAATTAGAGAGCTTGAAATAATGATGCTATTAATTTGGATGAAAACCTTGAAAAAAAAATAAACTTTTTGGAGGATTCTCTTTTAATATTATTTTAATTTATATATTTGGGTATTGGATCGGATCGGGTGGGTTCGGGTTAGTCATTCCTATTTCAATTAGATTATTATTTATTAGATAGAAAATAAAAAATAAAAAAATAAAAAAGAAAATACTACCGGAAGTTGTTTTTTCGGTTACTGTGATTTTATGTGAGTTAGTAAAAATTTTATGATTTTTACTTGAGAAAATAAAGTTATATGACTTTGGTGAATAAAAGTCATAGTTATAAGACTATTTGTGAAATTACCTCTATTGATGTGCTGGTGTGTTTAGTGCCCACACGCCTTTAATATCATGATAAAATAAATAATTACATTATCTAAATACTTAAGTTGTTAAAAGAGGAAACACTTTTATTTATCTCTTTATTTCAAATCTAGAATATCTAAGAGTTTTCCGGGGATTTGTAATGATCATCTTAGGCTAATCCGTTTATTGCTTTGAGGGTTTGGTTGGAGGCTCATAAGCTTTTCACAAGATAGAGGCTCCAAAGGTTGCTAAGTTTTTTGTTTCTATTTGTTTTATAGAAATATAACATAATAATTAAGGTAAACAACACAAATCAAATCAACTTCAAATTTATGTTAACCTTTTATAAGGTCAAGTGTTATTCGTTTCCACTTACATCAACAATGAAGACAAAGAAAAGTCCAGCTCGGTTATATTCTATTAATCAATCTTAGGACTAATTGTACGAGAAAAAAATATAAAAGTATTGTTGATTACCATCATTACATGGGATTGGGAAGCTTAACGTATTTGTTCTACCATACTCACATCTTTTTTTAATTTTTGGAGCTTTTAAATGGTCACAGCTAATATGACCCTTTATATATGATTTGACCTTTCCTTTTATTGTTACAAAGCACACGTTTCTCACCAAATTATTCTCTGAACCTAAAAAGATAAATTTTTGAGGTTGTTGAGTCAACTCTGTTCTTGATTTTGTTGGCAAAACCCAAAAATGTTGTCTAAATCATGTCATATTGCGTTTAATGGCCGCTTGTTTCTGAAAACTTTGTTGAAAGTTCTCATAAAGTTTGTCAAAGTTGCGTCCTTATGTTTTGAAAAGTTATTAAAAGCTTTTTTCTTTTTGAAATTCTTTTGGGTTGGATAAAGTATGTTAGAGCCCGTTTGGCCATGCTGCCAAAAACTGCTTATTTTGAAAAGCATTTTTTTTTTTTTTTTGCAGAAGTGCTTTATCCAAAAATACTTTTGGAAAAAAACAATATGTGTTTGTCCAATTCATTTAAGTACTTTTTGTAATATTTGGTAAACAAATTGTGTTTGGTCGATCTTTCTAAAAAGTACTTATAAGTGTCAAATTACCAAAAAGGATAGTACTAAGGTCTTATAATTATTTTAAAGAGAAAAATAAACTTAAATATTCGTCGCACGAGACTTTTATTATTTTGTATTTTATTTAATTAAAACATAAAACATAAAATAAACATACATATTAAAGATTTAAATCAATATAACATATATAGTTATACCAAAACGCATAATATTATCTAGTATAATTACTTATTATTTATATGATGATTAAATAATCAAAATACATCATTCAGTATGAATTAGAAGTCTATTCCACCAATTACTATATGTTGATAATCCGCCATGAAATAATAAGCAAAGTCACTCACACATGATAACATTTCTCAACAATTTCATCTCACACAACGCCTTCATATTAGTAGAAGACTTGCCTTGCATTTCTAAAGGAATACCAGAAGACCCATCTCCTTCCTCAATCTCTGCAGTAATATCGTCATTAACATATTAGTTGAATTCCTTATCGGTAGAAAAATATCGTCGGATGAAACTTTATATAGCTATGGTAGCTGTAATAAGATGATTCTGAGTGTCAAACTTGAAAGATAGTGTTGAACATAAAATAGAAATAATTTTAAATATATAAAATTATTGTTTTCATAAAAAAGAGTTAACTATGTTTAAATTCAAATTCAAAAAGAGTAACCAGTTATTAACAACAAATAATGCATGATTTAATTTTTTTTAATTTAAATAAATAAATTAATTATTACATAACCTAACTAACTTTGCCCTAAATTGTCAAGTAGCCTATTGTGAGGTTGGCACTTGGCTTATCATGTAATTAGTGGTTTGAGTTGGAAAATTGGGAAAAATTGCGAAAAACTTCTTAGGCTTGAATTTGGGGTTTTGAAAGGCAATTTGAGGTCAGATTTGAGTAATTCTTATATGGTTGGACTCACTATCGAATGGGTGTTCGGATTTTATAATTTTGATCGGGTTCCGAGACGCGGGCCCGAGTTAACCTTTTGGGTTGACTTTTTAATTGTTTGCGAAGATCGTAATTTCATTGTTTGAATTAGTTTCCTATAGTTATATTTATAGTACGAAATTATTTGGCTAGATTTGAGCCATTCGGAGTCGGATAATCGAGGAAAAGGCCTTCTAGTTGATTGAGTTAGCGCGATTTGAGGTAAGTGGCTTGCACAACATTGTGTGGGGGAATTACCCCTTAGAAATTGTATTGGTTGTGATAATTCTGATATGTGAAAGCCGTGTACGCAAGATGACGAGTGTGTACATGGGCTAAATATGAAAATTTCCGATTTTAGCTGTGTAGATTTCCTTTCATGACTTAATTGAGTTACCTTAACATGTTATAGTCATCATTTCTAGTCTATTCTCACAGGCCTACTTGTCTTATCTCTTACTTGCTAATTTCCCTACATGTTTAGTTGAAGTTCTTGCTTCCTTTATTCTGTATTTATTATTTAACTGTTGAACTCTTTACTTGAAGTTGCTAGTTTTAGAATATCTTGTTGTTCAAATTGGTATTGAGTTATAAAGGTCGTGATTTGCATTGAGGCAAAGAATTAAGTTGTGAAATGATATTCTTGTTGAGTTATTCACTACCACTTATTGTTGTTGAGACTCTTCTATACATTGTGGTTGACGCAATGTGCTATTTGTTATGAAAACACTGTTATTGTTGGTTTCTATGACAAGTTGTGATATTGGGCACTTGAGGTGCGAACTATAATATATTATGATATTGATGCGCATGCGGTGATGTAAGGTTTGGGGGTTGAAACACATGCGGTGAGATAAGGTGGACTTGATACGTGTGGCAAGTAGGGAAACTACAAGAAGCCATGCGGTGTGATGAGGTGGGCTAAAACGCGGGATGCTATTTCGGGAAGAATGATTTTCAAAACTAAATGTAAAGGCTCCCGCGGTGATATAAGAAAAGAGTGAGGATTTCTTTTGTGATTTGAGACTACGAGGCGGGACCTCGGTAGTGATTCTTGTTATTTCCTTGTTTCTTTGTTTGTGTTTTGCCGTTTGTTTCCTTGCCTTAACATTTCCTTGTTTTCTTCCGTGATGCATTATCTGTCTTCTTTCTGTGCATATCTCTTACTTGTTTCATTTTTGTTATAATTATTATTGCACCGTTAAATTATTTGTACAACATTTCTTATTTATTTTCACTAGGGCCCTGACCTGACCTCGTCAATACTCTATCGAGGTTAGGTTTGGAACTTACTGGGTAACGTTGTGGTGTACTCATGCTATACTTTTGTACATCATTTTGTGCAGATTCAGGTACCTCCTATCAGCCCCGCACTAGCGAGCTAAATTCGCATTTGGAGACTTCAAGGTACACCTACCCCCGTCCGCAGGCCTCGGAGTCCCCTTCTATCCATTTCTATAATTTCCTTCTTTATTAGATACAGTTGTACAGGGATGACTTTGATATTGTCATAGAGCTTGTAACTTGTATTTTGCCGGGTTTTGGGCTATTTTATATACACTGAGCCATGGATATTTTTCCTTATATTAGTTGTTGGGTTTTGAGATTTTTAAATTATTGTTTCAGTTACTTCCGCATGTTTGTTAGGCTTCCTTAGATTAACTAGAATCCTTACCCGAATTCTCACTGGTTTAGCAGACCTTAAGATAATGATATTTATAGATTTATAGGTACTCTAGTATACCATTAAATATATTAGGTGGCAACTCTTCATTTATGAACATCAATGAAATCACAAGTTGTATTTTATTTTGACCACTGCAAAATAGGGTGCAATAGGAACTGACTCAACAATATGAGTATTAGTAATAACATCCCTCACAAAGGCCAAATAAGCCAACACCCCTTCTCAACCATCTGTTGAGCGTTCGAGTATGAAATAACTCTACTAGAAGTGTGACCAAGAGAACCTCTCCACTCCACCCTAGGCAACCCTGGCATCGCCAATATTACGGTATTAACGTGACAATCAAGAATAGCATGGTACGGAGATAGCCGATCTATACCCATAATCACCTCTAAATCAACCACATTCAGCAATAAAAGATCAACTCTAGTCTCATAACCCCAAATGGTAACCACACACGACTGATATACACGATCCACCATAATAAAATCACCTATTGGTGTAGATACATGAACAAACATATCTAAAGAATTGCGAGGCATATCCAAATAACGAGCAAAGTATGATGAAACAAATGAATAAGTGGAACCAGGGTCAAATAACACTGAAGCATCCCTATAACACATGAAGACAATACCTGTGATTATGGCGTCAGAAGCAACTGCCTCTGGCCTGGCGGGAAATGCATAGCAACGAGCCTGTCCACCACCTGACTAACCTCCGCCTCTAGGGGACCTCATCCTGTGTGACCACCACCCCGAGCTAGCTGAGCTGGTGGTGTAACAGCTAGTGCGAGAGTCATATTCTGGCCTCCCTTCTACTCTGTACTTTGGAAAAACAGGGGCAATACCTTCTTACATGCCCCACCTCCCCACACTCGTAGTAACCTCGAACTAGAAATAACTGCAGGGCCTATGTCGAACCCGGTGAACTAGAATAGCTGCTAGAAGAGACCGGTGCTGACGAACGCTGAACTGATGAAGAGCGATAAGAGCTCTGAGTTGGGAGTGCATCAAACGAAGACTGTACAGAAGCTCTTCGGCTAGGTGGAGGCGAATGATAAATTGGTCTGCTAGACTGGCCCTCACAAACTGACCTCGGCCTCCAGACAAAGCACCACCGAATCCTCCAAACTGACAAGGCCTCTTGTTAGAGGTCGTCTCCCTAACCTGACCCCCGATGCGCTCGATCTTCCCGGCGATCTCCATAACCTGAGTAAAAGAAATGTCATCTTTGGTCTCTCTAGCCATCTGTAGCCAGATACCATATGTAAGGCCATCTATAAAACTCCACACCCTCTCCCTCTGAGTAGGTATTAGGATAGCTGCATGGCATGACAAATCTACAATTCTGGTCTTATACTGAGTAACGATCATGCTACCTTGCTGAAGGCACTCAAACTAACTGCGAAAGTCCTCTCTTTGAGTGAAGGTTATGAACTTCTCTAAGAATAATTGTGAGAACTGAGCCTAGGTGAAAGGAGGTGAACTTGTTGGCCGGCCCTGAACATACACCTACCGCCACCTCTTAGCAGCACTAGGCATCTGAAATATCATGAAATTAACTCGTTAGACTCCACTATACCCATGTTGTGCAATATCTAATGGCAATGGTCTAAGAATCCTAGGGCTCCTCTGAAGGTGTACCACTAAAGCGAGGGGGAAACAACTTAGTGAACTTGTCCAACCTCTTCAGCCCCTCAGTTGACATCGTGGGTTTCTCTCCGGGCTATGTAGCAACGATAGCCTGAACTTCCCCAACTGATAGAACAGCTGGAGTCTAATACCCGTGAGCCATGTACTCTGTAGTGTGAGTAGCGGGAGTTTAGGCTCCTCCCCCGGCCTGAGAAACGACTGGTGTTGTGGGTAATATACCAGCCTGGGCCACACTCTCCATAAGACCAACAAGCGGAGTAGGGCATCCTGAAGCATTGGGGTAGCGATGAACTGCTTTGGGACCTGAGTTGATCCTGCTGGCTCGGTTGGAACATGAATCTCCTCCTCCTATTCTATTTGAGGCTCAACATCAGGTGCCGCTGCGTGTGCTCTAGGCTGAGCTCTGCCCCTAACTCGACCTCAGCCTCTCGCGGTCCTGAATGCTGGCACTGATGCCTGGACGCTCGATCCGGCTGAACGTGCCTCACCATCAGTGAGAGTAGACGAGTAAAGGTTCAAACTCCGAAATTAATAAATTCGCACAACGAGAATGCAAAAAGTGAAGTTTCCTAACAGTTCAGTAGCCTCTCGAAAATAAGTACAGACGTTGCAAGACTCTACTAAACTTTCTCATGACTGGTGAGATCTAGGCAACCTAGTGCTCTAATACCAACTTGTCATGACCCGATCTGCCACCTGAGCCGTAACGCCACCTAACACCGCTTGCTATTCAAACCAACAGTTTCACAATAACAATAAACTTAATTAACAGAACTTAATAATCTCAATAGCGAATTAATCAAAATTTCTTTTGAAAATAGAAACAATAATGCAACTACAACTAACACATGATCCGGTGTCAATGAATACATGAGCACTACAGAGTCTCAAAATACAAAGTCAAATTTTCAATACCAAACTATCTCAATGATAGAACAGTGATAACATAAATAAACAAAAGAGAACTTCAAGGTCTACAAACGACATAGCAGCTACTTCGTAGTCTTCACAAGCTAGGACCGGTGCAAAATCTAGCAATCACCATGCCCAACAGTACCTGGATCTGCACATAAAGTGCAAAATGGAATTTCAGTACAAATGACCACATATACTCAATAAGTAACAATGCTAACCTTGGGCTGAAAGCAGTGGAGAGCTTGAAAGAAGGTCAGTCTCCAACACCAATAATAAATAACACATGATATAATGATCCAGCAAAAGAAAACAACTCAAGAGATAAAATGTTCAACTCATTCACAGGTACGGAAAATTAGACATGCTTTTCAAGAATACCAATCAAAACCTTAATATTATCACCGAAATCACTAAAAATATGAGTTTTTTAAGAAAATTGTTATTTCCAAACTTTAAACAATAGGTAAGATATTTCATTTACTATCTAGCATGAGAAAAGTATATCTTTATTCCTACATGTTAAATATACATGTCAAGTCAATAATATCACAACGAAACCACCTGGTAAACTCATACTCAGCATGCTCATGGTGCCTGGCACAAGTGCTCCTTACTTTCACACACACAACCACACTCAGTACTGTACAGGTGCAAAGCACATATATGACCCTGTGCCTGCCCTCACTGTGAATACCAGACTTCGGAGGGGCGGATCCTTGCTCAAGCGCTAATCGAATATAAGCCAATAATTAATATAACTGCTGCAACGTGCAACCCGATCTATATAAATCTGTTGTGGTGTGCAGCCCGGTCCAAATATCAATCACAATTCGACTCTATGGCCTACATCAGTCATCAATCGCTCAAGTGTCAATTATCCACATCTCACAGTACTCAGTTCAACAGTGTTACACATATGAGGCATCAACAACATGTGAGGAATCATAGTAAGAATGCACAGAGACAGAGACATCATACACGGATATAGCATCATAACAGGGAGTATGTCTACAATTAAGGCAAATAGCTCAAAACAGCAAGGATAACCCTACCATGTCTCAAACAAATAAGTATGTAGCCTAGACATGATTTCCAACAAGAATCATAGCTCAAATAATCATACACGTAGAGAAGACATGGATGTAACTAGGCATGATAGGAAACAAGTCTCATAGTAACCTAAAATCTACCTAGATCATGAATACCCGGTATACGCACACACGCCCATCACCTAACACGTGTGTCACTGTGAGCACGTCATTTTTGCCCTATATGAATTACTCCCATAATTTCAAACAAAATAATTTCTTCTCATTATTTTTAATTTTTGTGGATTTTCGTGGTATTTTTCTGTTAATTGTTTGCATCTTGTTTGTGCATTTTAATTAGTGAAAAATGCAAAAATATGTGTTGCATGTGCATTTAGGAGTTAATTTTGCATTTTTATAATTGTTTAGTAATTAAGTTGTTTTATAAAAAGAAAAATCACAAAAATATTCATTTCGCACCCTTTAATTTTAATTTTCAATCTTCGAGTAGTTTTTCTTTAATTTATTGATGGTGTTAATTACTTAGGACTAGTTAGTATTTTAATGAGTTATTTAGGAATTTTAGTTTTAATTTTCGAACTAAAAAAAATTAAAAAAAAAGAAAAGGGAAAAAGAGAAAAAAAAAGGGAAAAAGCTTTAATTTTGGAGTTAAAATAAAAGGGGGTCAGAAATTAAGAAAGGAATTTGGTTTTGGGACAGTTTTGAATTACAACCTCCAGCCCAATTCATTCCTTCCCTGAAACCCATCAAACCCGCCCCAATCCCAGCCCAAACCTGTTCCCCAACCCCCCTAGTACCCCAAACGACCTCGTTTAGGGTTACTTAATCCTGATCATCTAGGTTGTTTGATCTGACGGTCAGGAATTGATGAGTGCTTGATATATTAACGTCGGAAGACCCCCCCAAACCGTCGTCCCCCAAACACTAGAGACCCCCTCCCGTCTCCGTCGTCCTCCGCCGCTCGCCGCCGGCCGGAAATCGCCTCCGCCGGCGGCGATTCTCCAAACTACCCCAAATTTACAGCATATATTCCGCTTCATCTCCCCATTCCTAATCCAGGCTTGTTTCCCTTCGAATCCCTCCCAAAGCTGTTGAATGTTCAAAGCAGTGACCGCCGGCTCCGCCGTGTCCGGCGGTGCCGCCTCCAATCGACACCAAATTCACACCCCTTAACCTCCGTGGGCCCTTCATACCGAATCCGTAACTATCTCCCTTCGAATCTGCCCAGAACCTCTCGAATCTCAGATCGAAGATGGAATCCTAATTCCAAAAGCTGCAATTCGGGTCTATTTTGAGGGTTTGAGGCTCACCTTGATATTATTCATGCGTCCTTGTTAAGAACGCCTGATTAACATCATAGTGAGCCAAAAATCCAAAGGTTGAAAGTTTTCGGATTATAGGTCGATTGGTCTCAATAGGTATTTCCCTCTATCGTCTCCAGTTTTATTTAAAGTTTTGGTTTGATTCTATTACTCTTCTGTTTCTTCTCGACTTCTCAACCCTTCTGCATTTTTGTTTTCCTGGATTTCCTATGCATGATAATTTTAGGTTGGTATTTTAATTAGCCTTGGTTTGTTAATTATGATTCGGCAGTTTGGTTAATTAGTCATTGAGTCATTTTAGGTCATTAAGCCATTGTAGAGTTCATAATTCTTTTACTTACTGATGTGTGTTGTTACTGTCATGAATTGGGCTTCTTTTCCCTTGAACTTTGTTTGTTCTGTTTGGGATTGGGGTATGTTGTTTGCCAGCCCATGGTGTGAAGGCAGCCGGCCCATCAGCTTGGGTTTGAAATTGGTTTTTGGGTCATGTTTGACCCTGGTTTGTCTGTGAGGTTTGAGGGGGTAAATAATGAGGAATTAGAGGGTAATTTTGGAAATTGGGGGTAGGGAATCTTTGGTAACTGCCTGAGAAGCTTCTAGTGAGGGACTTGAGTGAAATTTCAGAGGTGTAGTTATAAAACTTGGGTAGCAAGTCAATAATTAGGGGGTCACTTAAGCAAAAAACGAAAATTAAAAGGGAGTAGGTGTAAAAATGAAACCTAAGGCTGCCCTATTTGCCTTGCCTATAAAGGCATGCTTTCTTGCCTTGAAAGGCAGCCTTGAACATTCTGAAAATCAGAGAAATCTAAAAAAAAAAGGAAAGGGTTTTAGGAGCTGAAAAAATCCAGAAAAAAAAGAGCCGCATAAGTTTACTATTTTAGAAAGGTTAGAAGAGCATTATTCTCTGTACCCCCAATACTGAAAATCTGAGAGTGAGATAACTAAGGATTGAAGAGCTGAAAATTCCAAATATACAAGCTAAAAAAAAAACTCTACTGTTTCATAGATTTCTGGGAGCTAAATAAAGCTAAACTCAGAAACAATTGCAATTTTATGCATTTTGGTTTGAAAATTTATCTTGGATCTCTCCTTTGATTCTCATTATTGGTTTAAGTGCTAGAAACTTCAAGCCCCTATGGTTTTTCTGGGTTAAAATGGTCTAAAGAGGTCAAATAGCTGTGATGATCTGCTGAAGTATATCCGCCACTGCTGCTGACTCTCTCTTTTCTCCTGCTTTATTTTTCTATACCCAGGTATGCTTTGGATTCGTCACCATATGATGTACAACCATGAACTACTGTAATGCAAGTTGAAGCTATGATCAATCCTAGTTTCTCTTTGTTTTTCTGATATTTATGCAATTGAATCTAATCCCTGTTGTGTTTCAATATAGTTGTATCTGCATTTCTTTCATTTTATCAAGTATGGACTGAAATTCAGGAATATATAACTGCTTCGAAAACATTTTTGATCCTGTAATATGTGACTTTAGATTGGTACTTTAATTGGCCGGCACTGTTTAGTTTTGGTTCCCCAGTTGTAGATTTAGATACATGTGACACTGAATATAGGTCATGATGTTTTTCCCCAGTATATGATTTGGAACTTGTTTTAAAATCTTCTTCTGTGGGAATTTGTTTGAGCATTCAGGAGATAAGAAATCGTCAAATGGAATCTGAGTATGTTTAATGTTTCGTTTCAAATGATGTTGCATTCCTGGATAATAGTTCATGAAGTCATTAATTTGTATTTTTAAGTTCTGTTTCGAGACTGTCTTTAGAGATGTTTTAGCATGATTCATTCGATGTTTGTTGAGTTTAAGTTTTACTGGAGCATGCTAATTACGAAACTAAACCTGGATTGGCGAGTCAGATGGTATGTTCATTTAGAAATATGCTAGACAAATCAAGAGGCATGTTACTTGTTCTACTTTCAAGTTATTAAAGGTTCAAGAATTGAATATTGGTTTAGTCAAGTATCTCATTAATTTAGCTGAGTAACATCAAGCAGGTTGCATCATATCATTTTCGTAGAAACGTGGGCTTGAAAGCCGGCCCAGGTCATAAGATCTGCCCCAAAGCTTGAATGCTTGACTTTGAATTATCTTGGCTCGTTTCATCAAGGATTGGGCTCATCACTAGCCCAAGTCCGAAGGAGTTTTATTCATTACATCTACCTTACTTTCCTATTTGGGCTTGTGCTGAGGCCCAAATGTTAGGCAGCTTCTGGTGAATGAAGCTGAATGATTCCTCCTTCCTCTTGGACCGGCTTCAATGAGCTGTTAGCCTAGTTCACTATTGGATCCAATGGTTTAAATGCAGGCGTTGGGCCTTTCAAGTTAGGTGGAAAACTTGAATTAAGGGGTTTTCAGTAACGGGGGTCCCCTTGTTTGAGTTTGGACTTGAACTTGAGGCCCAAACTTTCTTGAAGGCTTTAGTAATAGTCAATTGATAATGCTAATTAATTAAGTGTTTGTTTAGAGACAATGCTTAATAGATAATATTAGTTTATCTTTAGGATATCCTTTTAAAAATAAATTGAGGTGCCCCGCGCCAAAAAAAAATCATAAACTGCGTGGCCCTCTTTAATTATTTCTTTAAAATATTTAGAATTTGGGGCGTGCCATTTAGCGAATTTTCATGGCCTCCCGCAAAGTTAATAACACGTTCGTCGCTTTAGGCGCGTTCTTTAATAATTTTACCTTCCTAAACTCGGGTGTGCATTTCATGTGACCTAAATCCAAATCCCAAACCGTTGAATAAAAATGTGTCGAGGATCCGGGTGCATTTCATGTGACGTGATCCAAAAACACATTTCTAAACGATGTTCACTTTCTTAAAAAATTTAATTAAAAGCGTTAAGTAATTTCTAAAATTGCACAATAGGATAACATGTATTAAAATCAGACTTTAGCCAGATATAACAGTTGAGCGACCGTGCTAGAACCACGGAACCCGGGAATGCCTAACACCTTCTCCCAGGTTAACATAATTCCTTACCGGGATTTCTGGATCGCGACTGTTAAACAGAGTGAAACCTTTTCCTCGATTCGGGTTCAAACCGGTGACTTGGGACACCATAAATCCCAAGTGGCGACTCTGAATCTCTTAATAAAGTGAATCCCGTTTCGATTGTCCTTTAATTGGAAAAACTCCTTTTATTATATCCCTTCCCGGGGTGTAGTAGTGAAAAAGGAGGTGTGACAGCTCTGGCAACTCTGCTGGGGATAAGAACCCAGAACTTTTGGTTCAGGGTTCAGAATTTGAGCTCAGTTAAATTGTTATATTTGGCTTTATCTAATTTTGTTACATGTTTGGGCTTAATGCGCTAAATGCTTTACCGCTTTGATATTTGGTGAATTGTATATATAAACTGTTGTGAATCCCTTCTTCTCTCTGAGTCTTCTACATCATGGAGAAGGGTGCACTTCATGTAGCTTCTCTTCTGTTTAGAGTTTTTTTCCCTATTTAGAACGAGGTTTGGATAAGTTGCTAAGCCGGCATGAGCTTCTGTATCCCCGGTACGCTGCCTCCCCCTCGGCTCGAGTTGTCCGCTCGGGTAAGCCAGGTCTAGACCAATAAACCTAGGGCTTAAAACCTAGAAGAACAAAACCTCATGCCGGATCCCTAGTAGGAACATTTGTTTGCATCATGTGCATTTGACTTAGGGGACTCAACACAGGGGTTGGGTCCGTCTAGGACAGGTGACCTGAAATGAAAAGACCATCCTGATGCATCTTGCGTGCTACTTGTGCATTCATTTGCTTTGGATTTGCATGTTGACCGGCTTGTATATAATGAGGGAAAATTGAGAAAAATAGCAGTGTTAGGGCTAAGTGAGGGCAACCGCTAGTTTTGAAAAATCAATGCCCAAATAGTACCGAAATGCTGCCGGATTTTTTGAAAAATAAAAAGGAAAATATTTGAAAAAAAAGAGAGATTGTTCAAAAAATATATTTGGTTTTGACAAATTTGCCCGAACTACGCCGGTTTGATTCTCACCGGATGTGAGATACGTAGGCAACCCTCATCGGGTCCAACCTCCCTTTTGCAAAAACAGCCAAAAATGCCAAAAATTTAATTTTTTGTCAAAATAAGTCGGGTGACGCCATTCTTGTTTAAAATAAGCCAAATGTCCCCAAAAGGGCGCCGGAAGACTGTTTTTGCAAGAACAGCCACCCTGAGTAATTTTTAAATAGTTTGCGGGCACAACCTTAAAATCTCCCTCCCGGAAGTGCTGAAAGGCCGTATTTGCAAAACCGAGTCTTTATTTTCTTAAATAAAATTTTTTCGGAAATAGCCATTTTTTCTTTTTAAGTCAAAATGAGTCATTAAATAGCCTGTTTTCTTAAAATAGTCATATTTCTCCTTAAATTCCTTTAAATAAATGTGCAGGATGAGTACAGTTGACATTGAAACCTTCTCAGTCCTGAGTGAGATCCCTTTGAAGCTTCACATGTGGTGGAACGACTTAGGAAAGGGTAGCAGGGAAACCGTGGTAAAGATTCTGGGTGGCCTCGTCGGACTGTTGAACATTAAGCCAAGAACGGATATTATTGAAGCATTGGTACCTTTTTGGGACCCAACTCGTAACGTATTCCGGTTCTCGGACTTCGAGCTTACACCCACACTAGAGGAGATTGCGGGATATGCGGGTCTTAACGGGAACCTCAGGAGTAGATACCCATTGGCACCAAGACCAGTCACCCTCCACAGATTCTTGGACCTGTTGAGCATTAGTCGGGACATTCAAGATAAGCATCTAGCAGAAGGGTGTTGCACACTTCATTTCCTATACCACCGATATGGCAACCCGCGAGGTTTCGAGGAGCCTAACACCTGTTTGACACACGCCGGGAACAAAGATAAATGGGAGGCCCGGCGGGGGTTGGCTTTCATGGTAGCTTTTCTGGGGGTCGTAATCTGTCCTCGAAAAGACGGCCACATAGACATTGGCCTTGTAGGAATGTTGGATGTTGCTATAAAGAAGTCTAATAGCACGGTAGTTCCCCTGATTGTGGCAGAAATGTATCGAGCTTTGACCTTATGCCGAGAGGGTGTAAAATTCTTTCAGGGTTGTAATCTGTTGTTACAGTTATGGATACAGGAGCACCTTTGTCATCGCACGGGGTATATGAACTATGGTTTAACCGGGCTGAGTTGTATCGAGGAGTTTGGAACCCGGGTAACAGGTATTGAGTTCCCCGAGGGCACTGAGGCTTGGTTGTCATGCTTGAGATCTTTGACTGCGGATAAAGTCAAATGGGCTTTCGGGTGGCTTCCCGCTACTGAGGCTGTGTACACATCGGCAGAAGTACCTTATATTCTTTTGATGGGCATTCGAAGCATCCAACCCTACGCTCCTTACCGAGTTCTGAGGCAACTAGGAAGATTCCAAACTGTTCACAATGATGAAGACCTGAGCGGACAAATCATTGAGTTAGGTCCAAAAGCTGCATTTCCGGAAGGGAAAATCCGACAAATATGGAATGAGTGCAGGTACCTTGAGCCTAAGACTATGGTACAGGATCGGGCTAAAGGCGAAGTAGACCCCAAATACTTGACCTGGTTCGGCAAAAGGTTTCAGATTCCCGAGAGACCCGCCAAAAGGCCACATGTACAACAATTCACTGACGAAGCCCAGGTACAATGGGATTGGCTAGCTAAGGAAAAGGAATACCGGGCCAGGATAGGGGCGCTGGAGCAGCAAGTCCGAGATCTTCAATTTGAAAAGAGTGTGCAAGCTGCAGCTGACGAAGGTGACAAAAAGAAATTGACTCAAGAGAATGAGGTTCTTAAAGAGCAAATCCGACAAATGAAAATAGCTGCTAAAAATCAAGAAAGAAGTCGGTCCGATGAGAGATTGATAAATGGGCTGAAAAAGCAGGTCTTAGAGGGCCAAGATGAGTTGGAGAAATCTGAGGGGAATATGGCAAAACTCCGGGCACAATGGGCAAAGAAGACAGAAGAAAGAGCCCAATTTGTGCAACAAATGAAAGGAAATTATGAGGGAACCATTGCCAATCTGAAAAAAAAGATGAACACCTTTGAAGATAAGGCGGCCCGGCAGGACAAAGAATTTCAGGCTGAAATGGAACAATGCTGTAGGCTAATGGCCGAGATGGAAAAAGAAATAAAGCTGTTGCAAGACCATCATTTCCACCATTCCCAGGTGTTAGAGGCTCGCAACCAGCAGATAAGCCGACTCCTCCAGGAAAAAGGCCAGATCGGGGAAAGAATTAGAGGCATTGCAGATTATATTGTCATGAAATGTCAGGCCGGCGAAAGAATGGGTCGTACCACTTTCTTTGCTACAGTGATGATATTTGTTCGTCAGGTTATGAATGATTTGGAGCAGTTACAAAGGGGTCTTGCACGCAGGCCCGCGACGATGCCGAATGATGCCCCGCGGGCCCCAGGATTTGAAGCTTTGATGTATTCCTAGTTATCGAGTCTGTACTTGGCTATTTTGAGTCTGTTTTGCAATTTTTCTTTTAAGGAAAACNGCCTAAAGCGACTAACGTGTTATTAACTTTGCGGGAGGCCATGAAAATTCGCTAAATGGCACGCCCCGAATTCTAAATATTTTTAAAGAAATAATTAAAGAGGGCCACGCAGTTTGTTAATTTTGTTTGGCGCGGCGCACCTCAATTTATTTTTAAAAGGATATCCTAAAGATGAACTAATATTATCTATTAAGGATTGTCTCTAAACAAACACTTAATTAATTATCATTATCAATTGACTACTACTAAAGCCTTCAAGCAAGTTTGGGCCTCAAGTTCAAGTCCAAACTCAAACAAGGGGACCCCCGTTACTGAAAACCCCTTAATTCAAGTTTGCCACCTAACTTGAAAGGTCCAACGCCTGCATTTAAACCATTGGATCCAATAGTGAACTTGGCTAACAGCTCATTGAAGCCGGTCCAAGAGGAAGGAGGAATCATTCAGCTTCGTTCACAAGAAGCTGCCTAACATTTGGGCCTCAGCACAAGCCCAAATGGGAAAGCAAGCTAGATGTAATGAATAAAACTCCTTCGGACTTGGGCTAGTGATGAGCCCAATCCTTGATGAAACGAGCCAAGATAATTCAAAGTCAAGCATTCAAGCTTTGGGGCAGATCTTATGACCTGGGTCGGCTTTCAAGCCCACGTTTCTACGAAAATGATATGATGTAACCTGCTTGATGTTACTCGGCTAAATTAATGAGATACTTGACTAAACCAATATTCAATTCTTGAACCTTTAATAACTTGAAAGTAGAACAAGTAACATGCCTCTTGATTTGTCTAGCATATTTCTAAATGAACATACCATCTGACTCGTCAATCCAGGTTTAATTTCCTAATTAGCATGCTCCAGTAAAACTTAAACTCAACAAACATCGAATGAATCATGCTAAAACATCTCTAAAGACTGTCTCGAAACAGAACTTAAAAATACAAATTAATGACTTCATGAACTATTATCCAGGAATGCAACATCATTTGAAACGAAACATTAAACATACTCAGATTCTATTTGACGATTCCTTATCTCCTGAATGTTCAAACAAATTCCCACAGAAGAAGATTTTAAAACAAGTTCCAAATCATATACTGGGGAGCAACATCATGACCTATATTCAGTGTCACATGTATCTAAATCTACAACTGGGGAACCAAAACTAAACAGTGCCGGCCAATTAAAGTACCAATCTAAAGTCACATATTACAGGATCCAAAATGTTTTCGAAGCAGTTATACATTCCTGAATTTCAGTCCATACTTGATAAAACGAAAGAAATGCAGATACAACTATATTGAAACACAACAGGGATTAGATTCAATTGCATAAATATTAGAAAAACAAAGAGAAACTAGGATTGATCATAGTTTCAACTTGCATTACAGGAGTTCATGGTTGTACATCATATGGTGACGAATCCAAAGCATACCTGGGTATAGAAAAATAAAGCAGGAGAAAAGAGAGAGTCAGCAGCAGTGGCGGATATACTTCAGCAGATCATCATAGCTATTTGACCTCTTTAGACCATTTTAACCCAGAAAAACCATAGGGGCTTGAAGTTTCCAGCACTTAAACCAATAATGAGAAAAGGAGAGACCCAAGATAAATTTTCAAACCAAAATGCATAAAATTACAATTGTTTCTGAGTTTAGCTTTATTTAGCTCCCAGAAATCTATGAAACAATAGAGTTTTTTTTTAGCTTGTATATTTGGAATTTTCAGCTCTTCAATCCTTAGTTATCTCACTCTCAGATTTTCAGTATTGGAGGTACAGAGAATAATGCTCTTCTAACCTTTCTAAAATAGTAAACTTATGCAGCCTTTTTTTTTCTGGATTTTTTCAGCTCCTAAAACCCTTTCCTATTTTTTTTAGATTTCTCTGATTTTCAGAATGTTCAAGGTTTCCTTTCAAGGCATGAAAGCATGCCTTTATAGGCAAGGCAAATAAGGCAGCCTTATGTTTCATTTTTACACCCTACTCCCTATTAATTTTCGTTTTTTGCTTAAGTGACCCCCTAATTATTGACTTGCTACCCACGTTTTATTACTACACCTCTGAAATTTCACTCAAGCCCCTCACTAGAAGCTTCTCAGGCAGTTACCAAAGATTCCCTACCCCCAATTTCCAAAATTACCCTCTAATTCCTCATTATTTACCCCCTCAAACCTCACAGACAAATCAGGGTCAAACATGACCCAAAAACCAATTTCAAACCCAAGCTGATGGGCCGGCTGCCTTCACACCATGGGCAGGCAAACAACATACCCCAATCCCAAACAGAACAAACAAAGTTCAAGGGAAAAGAAGCCCAATTCATGACAACAACAACACACATCAGTAAGTAAAAGAATTATGAACTCTACAATGGCTTAATGACCAATTAACCAAACTGCCGAATCATAATTAACAAACCAAGGCTAATTAAAATACCAACCTAAAATTATCATGCATAGGAAATCCAGGAAAACAAAAATGCAGAAGGGTTGAGAAGTCGAGAAGAAACAGAAGAGTAATGGAATCAAACCAAAACTTTAAATAAAACTGGAGACGATAGAGGGAAATACCTATTGAGACCAATCGACCTGAGGAATAATCCGGAAACTTTCAACCTTTGGATTTTTGGCTCACTATGATGTTAATCAGGCGTTCTTAACAAGGACGCATGAATAATATCAAGGTGAGCCTCAAACCCTCAAAATAGACCCGAATTGCAGCTTTTGGAATTAGGATTCCATCTTTGATCTGAGATTCGAGAGGTTCTGGGAAGATTCGAAGGGAGATAGTTACAGATTCGGTATGAAGGGCCCACGAAGATTAAGGGGTGTGAATTTGGTGTCGATTGGAGGCGGTACCGCCGGACACGGCGGAGCCGGCGGTCACTGCTTTGAACATTCAACAGTTTTGGGAGGGATTCGAAGGGAAACAAGCCTGGATTAGGAATGGGGAGATGAAGCGGAACATATGCTGTAAATTTGGGGTAGTTTGGAGAATCGCCGCCGGCGGAGGCGATTTCCGGCCGGCGGCGAGCGGCGGAGGACGACGGAGACGGGAGGGGGTCTCTAGTGTTTGGGGGACGACGGTTTGGGGAGGGGGGGGGGGTCTTCCGACGTTAATATATCAAGCACTCATCAGTTCCTGACCGTCAGATCAAACAACCTAGACGGTCAAGATTAAGTAACCCTAAACGAGGTCGTTTGGGGTAGTAGGGGGGCTGGACCGGGTTGGGGAACAGGTTTGGGCTGGAATTGGGGCGGGTTTGATGGGTTTCAGGGAAGGAATAAATTGGGCTGGAGGTTGTAATTCAAAACTGGCCCAAAACCAAATTCCTTTCTTAATTTCTGACCCACTTTTATTTTGACTCCAAAATTAAAGCTTTTTCCCTTTTTTTTTTTCTTTTTCCCTTTTCTTTTTTTTTTAATTTTTTTTAGTTCGAAAATTAAAATTAAAAATCCTAAATAACTCATTAAAATACTAACTAGTCCTAAATAATTAACACCATCAATAAATTAAAGAAAAACTACTCGAAGATTGAAAATTAAAATTATAGGGTGCGAAATGACTATTTTTGTGATTTTCCTTTTTATAAAACAACTTTATTACTAAACAATTATAAAAAAATACAAAATTAACTCCTAAATGCACATGCAACACATTTTTTTGTATTTTTCACTAATTAAAATGCACAAACAAGATGCAAACAATTAACAGAAAAATGCCACGAAAATCCACAAAAATTAGAAATAATGAGAAGAAATTATTTTGTTTGAAATTATGGGAGTAATTCATATAGGTCAAAAATCACGTGCTCACAGTCACCACCAACACTTCTCATGTATCACAGTCCACAGAAATAATTATCCTCAAATCAAGATAAGATATGTTACTTACCTCTATGTGCGTGAATTAATACTTCAATCCAATCTAGTCAAAGCAACTTAATATCATCAATAAAAGTCATAGAAAATAACTCCAAACAATAAAGCTAACATCTTATTTCAAATATGCAAAGTCAACCCAAAAAGTCAACACCGGCCATGCCCACTGTCTAAAGCTTCGAAGGAGACTTCATATCCGAAACGCAGGAACGATACGTTGGAACCCCACAAACTGACAAATCTTGAACACCCATTTTGATACGAGTCCAAATATATATGTTTCATCCAAATCCAACCTCAAATCAACCCTCAAATAATCAATTTTTACTCACTAAAACCATAGTAAAACCCCCCTAAATTCTACCTTTAATTCATATAAACGAGGTGTAATAATCCATGGGTAATCAATATCTATCAACAAACTTGAGTAAAGTTTACTTGCCCCTTCAATTGTAGTGAAAATCCCTCTAAAACTTGCCTGTAGCCGAGCACCATAACTACAAATAATGAAAAAATGACCAAATCCTTCGAACTAATATTATGTCCATCATTTCTGTATTTGCGGAAAAACTGCCTCATCAGCGGTGAAAATGCAGCATCTGTGCATTCACTTAAAAAGCCGATCAACCGCATCTGTGGTCAAACCTTCGCACATGCGCGTCCGTTGCTGCGGACCACCTATCGCAGAAGAGCATCTGCCTCTGCAGAAAACTTCCGCATATGCGGCCTTCCCCCTACCATACCCAAACTAGCATTTGCACAAACAAGGTCGCATTTGCAGCTCCGCATCTACGACCATGCTACCGCAGATGCAGCAACACCAGAACTCAGAAAAACTGCAGCAATGCTAACTCAATCCGAAATGATTTGAAATCAACTTGAAACACCTGAGCCCCCCCGCGACCCAGACCAATTATACCAATTCCTAAAATACAACACGAACCTATTTGAGGTACCAACTCAAACAAAACAACATCAAAACCACGAAGCACACCTCAATTCAAGCCCAATGAACTAAAAAAACTTCCAACTTTCAAAACTCATGTCGAACCACATCAAATCAACTCGGAATGACCTCAAATTTTGCATGCAAGTCCCGAATGACACAACGGACATATGCCAACTCCGGAAGCCACAATCCGAACTCGATATCATCAAAGTCAACTCCCCGACAAACCTTTGAAATTTCTAACCTTCAACTTTTGCCAAATAGAACCAAATCAACCTACGGAAATTCAAATCCAAATCCGGACATACGCCTAAGTCCAAAATTACCATACGAACCTATTGTGACAATCAAAACACTATTTTAGGATTACCTACACAAAAGTCAAACTCCGATCATCCCTCACAACTTAAGCCTCCAACCAAGGGACTAAGTGTCCCAATTCAATCCAAAATTTCCCTGAAGCCAAATCAATCGCTCCCGCAAGTCACATAATAATAACTACACATATATAAAGTGTCAAATAGGGAAAACGAGACTAAGGTTCTGAAAACAACCGGCTAGGTCGTTACATGAAAATAACTTGATTTTCGTGAACCCGTATGTCGAACTCTAGATCCACTCCTGGGAATAATTATATTAAAATTATTGTGGTAGTTGTTTTTTTGCCAAATGAAATTAATGAAGTATTATATAATTTGGTAACATACATAAAATTATATAGTGGAATATTATTTTCAAGATTATAAGACATAAATTTGATTTATGGTAGTACTTAAAAATATTCTTGAGATCATGAGAATAAGTGTAGTTTGTACTTAGATATTATTATTATATAAAGTTGATGAGTTTCTATGAGATGAGGTCTTCTTGTGATAAACATAAAATATTAGTATTACTTTTATTATACTTGACAACAGAAAATTTGAATAATCAGAGTTTTGATGATTTCTCCAGATTTGAGATTACATATTAATATTCAATATTCAAAGGAGAATATTAACATTACAACGTGTGATACCTCTGTCTCCTATGTTAGTTTGTTTTATCAGTTAACACGAAGTATTTCGTTCACATTCAAAGAAGCTGAAAGTATGATAGAGTCAACTTTAAAAGTTATTTGGAACAAATTAAAAATTTTATTCAGGCGGTAAGCACTTCATAAATGAGAGAAAAAAATGTAATGTGTCTTGTAAGTATCTAGAGAATGGTATATACATAAAGTGTGATCACACAAGTTATGCGAACCATTCTCATGTGGGAGGTGTACGCATGTTATCAAAACTTTTATCAGGTGAACATTTGAGAAAGGCAAGGGAAACATGGGGCTATCACCATTAATTTTAATCGATGTAATCTTAAATGACATCCACTTTTTCATATGAATGCCTGTTATAACTTGGAATTCATATTCTAGAAGGATTAAGTCATTAATAATTATCCGAAAAATATTAATGCAGAGGTTACATTTCCAGTACATATTCGGCTATATGCACTGATTTTCCACCACGAGAAGGTCGAACTTTGTTCTTAATAGCCTCATTGTATACGGTGAAATTGGAGGGTCCAGTTCCTCATCATCGAGGCACTTCAGAAGATCATCTCGAAGGCTCGAGGATAGCTACAAGGCTACGGTCGAGTTTCCTCCCTCGAGGTTCGTCGACGCTCGACCTTGGGACAATGTTGACCCCGACTATGGTAGTCTGATGGCGAAAGAATCATAACTTAGTGTGTGAATTTCACAACACGCACGGCCACAGGACCGAGGATTACCACCAGCTACGAGAGGAAGTAGCCAGACTACGCAATAAGGGCCACCTCCGAGAATTCCTAAGAGACCGGGCCAAAAATCAGTTACGGGAAGAAAAGGCGGCCAAGAAGAACGAAACGAATAAGCCGCAACATGTCATCCACATGATCTTGGGAGGCATCGATGCCCCACAGGAACCCGTGATGAGAAAGATAAAAATATCCATCACCAGAGAAAAGCGAACCCGGGGGTACATACCCGAGGATACCCTCATATTCAGCGAAGAGGACACTGAGACCTTGTCTCAACCCCACAATGACGCACCGGTAATCTCTTTCCTTGTAAATACATTTCAAATAAAACGTGTACTCGTGGATCCAGGTAGCTCGGCCAACATTATTTGGTCGAGGGTAATAGAGCAGCTTGGACTGCTTGACCAAATCGTGCCTGCCACTCGAGTCCTCAACGGATTCAACATGGCGAGTGAAATAATGAAAGGAGAAATCACCCTCCCAGTCAACGTGGCTGGCACAACCCAAAATGCCAAATTCCATGTCATCAAAGGAGACATGAGGTACAACGCCTTGCTCGGAAGGCCATGGATACACTGCATGAGAGCAGTGCCATCCACCCTCCATCAAATGATGAAATTCCCGACAAAGGATGGGATCAAAACCATCTACGGGGAACAAAATGCGGCGAGAGAAATGTTCGCGGTGCACGATGTGGCGCTGGCACCAATACCTCCACCCATAAAGGAGCCAAAGGGTAATCAAACTACATCTTCGGTTAAGCCCGATTAAACAAAGCAGAGCGCCGTACCGCATCCTCATCACAAGCGACTGAAACACATCAGGGCGCGAAACATCGCTGGCATAATCTATGCCAAGGTATGACTGCCTCCCTTTTCTTTCGATTTTACTCTACGCTAACCTGAGTGCAGGTATCCGATTGAAACGACCAAAGCACTCTCCAATTCGAAGGCCTTAGGTTTCAAAAGCATGCGTTGCACTCTTTTCCTTCGACAGAGTTTTTATCCCAAAAAGGGTTTTACCGGCAAGGTTTTTAATGAGGCAACACCTATATGCTACCTAAGGAAAACTCAACAAGTATTCAAGGCTTCTTTTGCAACCAACCTCGAATACTGGTGGGCATCCCCCCCTCCCCGGAAAGCCATCCGCTCGGAAAAGCTAAGAAACGCCGAATGGGATCCCAATAGGAAAGTGATGTACTGGGCCAGACGGTCGAACAAACCGTGTCTGTATAGCCGGGACCTCGACGGCGAAAACATGTATACTTGTACCAAGTAATCAAAGAATATGTTCTATCAAAGCATCTCATGCTCCAAGAAGAAACTCGACATTTTAGCAAAAATGACTCCTCTGTCAAAAACGTCCTGAACCCTCGGGGTCTGCCTAAATGACCTCCGGGTCGGAGCTCCAAACTCATAAGCCCTCAACGAGGCAACATCAACATCGCAAAATGGCTCCAAAGCCAAAAATGCCCCGAACACTCGGGGACTGGCGTCGAAAACTCAAAGCCACATGACCTCCGGGTCGGAGACTCCGGAATCATAAGCCCTCGAACGAGGCAACACCAAGTTTGCAAGTAATTTCTCCCGAGCCGAGAAATCCTCGATAACTCGAGGATTGCCATCAAATCTCCGTCTCCATCGCAATGGCTACCGAGCGGAAAAATCCTCGATAACTCGGGGACTGTCGCCAATCGCCGCCTATCAAAAACCCGAGGCCATAAGACCCCGAGCAGGCAGAGTCAGTCTCGTAAGACCTACATAAGGCAACGACGACATCTGTAAGACCTCAAGCAAGTCATGAACCACACTTGTACCAAGTGACAATATCTGTAAGACCTCAAGCAAGGCATGAACCATACTTGTACCAAGTATCCAAACTGTAAGACCTCAAAGGCATGTAAAACTTGTAAGACCTTACTAAAGACACAAACTCAATCTTAAAGTTAAGGCTATTGTAAGACCCGTAAAAGGCATACCCTCGATATAAACACTGAAACTACTTCACTCGGGATCAAAAATGGCTCCGGCCAAGCACAAATGACTACGATCATAAGGCTGTACCAACCAAACTAATGCGACTCAGGGACGCCCGACCGTCGCTACAAAATCACAGGCCTTCAATTACTTTGAATCTACTTCGAAAAGAACTGGTTAAACAGGCTACCCTCGACATAGGCAAAAGAGCTTCGACCATGTCAGCTCCAAATCACAGTCTTCGATATACAAGCCTCCGAGCCAAACCTCCCGAGGTGCTCGATCATCGCCGCATAACGACTCGTAATCGAGGTTTTTATCGAACCGTCAAAGAGTCAGGCAAAAATTATCTCAAAAAGTCCTTAACGAGGGAAAACCAAAGCCTATAAAAGGTCACATTGACCCAACGCGTAAGAGCCTCTGTCGCCAACCCACATAAAAGGTCGCTTCGACCTAAGGCGTAAGAGCCGTTATCGCCAGCCCGCACAAATACAAAAACTTGAGGGTCGAATGAGCTCGAGTCGAAACCCGACTCGGAGACTGAACCCAAAACAGTTAATTAAAAATGCCCAAGAGCAAAATCGTATGAGCTCAAACGCCATCTTACACTAAAAGGTCGCTTCGACCCAAGGCGTAAGAGCCATTATCGCCAGCCCACACAAATCAAAAAAAAAAACTTGAGGGTCAAATGAGCTCGATTCGGAACCCGACCGGATACTAAACCCAAAATAGTTGATCAAAACATGCCTAAAAACAAAAGCATAAGAGCTCAAACGCCAGCTTGTACTAAAGGATCGCATCGGCCAAGTACATAAAAGCCTACGAGCCAACCTAATGAGCCTCAGGGCCATATCGTGAATCTAAGGATTCCTATCGACTCAAAGACCAGTTCATCTAGCTAAAATTCAAGACAGGAAGAGATACGGAAGAAATAAAACCACAAGGTTTTCTTTCGTACATATATACGAAAAAACATAAGCTCCATTTACAACATACTTTGAAAATACTGTGTGCAGAATTAGAAAAGGAAATCTACGTTCCCCTTGGGGACTACGGCCCGTCAGCCTCATCCTCGCTATCCTCGGCGTCGGATAGAAGTGACCTAGTGCCTCGTTCGTCCACCCTCGCCCGCTTCACCTCTCCCGAGAGGTCGAAGCCTCTAGCATGGACCTCCTCGAAGGTTTCCCTTCGAGACTTCACTGAGCATATTCCTTGCTCCTGCCCTCGCGGTCGAGAGTCCTTCTCAGCTCAACTTGAGCATCGGCAGCGTCCTTCAAATAGATCACCACTTTCTGGTCGACCTTAGCTCGGCTCGTTACAGCTTCATCCCGGGCGTTCACAACCTCGGTCTTCATATTCAAAAGCTCAGACTCGGCACGGTCCGTAATACTCTATCGAGGAGGCCCAGTGTGAAAGGATATGCAAGCACATCAGAAACCCCTCGGCACGGTCCGTAATACTCTCATTCGGGGAAGGTACCTGCAGTTCTACCTTTTCCCCCCATCCACAGTATTTCCTCACCGACTCAAGGTGTTCCTCTCCTATCGAAGAAGTAATCTTCAAGGAACAGAAGGGTAACTACTTAGAATGGTGGGATATCCAAAAAAGCAGAAACAACCATATATATGGAAAAAATGGCGACGATCCGCCTACATCATAGGCCAATTAAAAATACTGACCGTTATCATTCTGCAGCTGCGCCGGCGGAATCGCCTCGACAGCCTTGCGGTCATATCGTACATGTGGCAACGCCATGTAATTTTTTGGGAACGGAGATCCCCGTACCACCGCAAGTCCCGAGGTGGTACCCGACCTCGAGGACCTCCATCAAAGCGAAGTTAGGCTCTAAGAAGCCAATAACATCATCGCAAGTCCCGAGGTGGTACCCGACCTTGAGGACCTCCATCAAAGGGAAGTTAGGCTCTAAGAAGCCAACATCATCATCGCAAGTCCCAAGGTGGTATCCAACCTCGAGGACCTCCATCAAAGGGAAGTTAGGCTCTATGAAGCCAACGACATCATCGCAAGTCCTGAGGTGGTACCCGACCTCGAGGACCTCCATCAGAAAAAAGGTTAGGCTCTAGGAAGCCAATGACATCATTACAAGTCTCGAGGTGGTACCAACCTCGAGGACTTCCGTAAAAAAGGCGTTAGGCTCCAAGGAAATAAGCATTTAAACTCCACTCATATGGTCTTGGTCTCAGGGTTCCATCTAAATTCGGGCAGACCCTCGTCCGGGATCTATCTACAACGCCTTAAGGCTATCTACGCTAAGTTCAAAGCAAGTTTCCGGGTGGCCCGGGTTTTAACGAACCCCTACTCGGGGACTACTCTCGAAAGGTTAAAGGCAGTTTCCATTCTCGAGCTTCTGAGCGAATCCCCCCTCGAAGATTATCGCAGGGTCTAAAGGCTAAGTCTTGACTTAGAGGTTCGAAGCGCTACTCTCATTCAACTCGAAGTTAGGGTCCCGACGACCCGAGTTTATCAATCCAACCCGGGCTCGACATTTGCACCAACCGATGGGGTCATGCACTTAGATTCTACACAAGCATAAATAAAGGGAAAATAGTATGCATCAGAGACAAATTAAAGGAACATTTTTCATTCAGAAACATTCGATTACAAACTCCCACGAGGGGTCCTTACATATGATTACAAAAGCCCACAAGGGGTCCTTTACACAGAAACAAAGAGCAAAGGCTTTCCCAGGCCAGAAAGATCACGGCCCGGTAGAAAACTTGGCGGGCGTCGACCTCACTTGCACGGCTACTTTGAGTTCGCTTCTTGGGACATTGTGTCGTGCAAGCTACCAGCCAGAGGTGCCACTTCACCCTACGGAAAGCAACAGGGGTGAAGTACCACACCAGGCCGGGGTATGAGGGTAAGCAGCGGTGTATAGTCCAGACGCCCTCATGAGCAGCGGTATATAGTCCAAACACCTTCCCAAGACGGAAGAGATCGGCCTCCCTATCCCCTCGTCTAGACTCAACAGCGACAGAAGTAACAACAACAACAACAAGTTGGCGCAATCTCGCTCGATGAGGAGGGACCCCGGTAAAAGGCCACGATATAACTGGTGAGAATGCCGCCAGCCAACTTTGAGGCCACGGGCCTCAGACATAGGAAATGACAGTGGATGAGGATGGAGAGAACAAATAGGAGAAAAGCTGCTTGAAGAACACTTGAATGAGGAATTGGCTCCAGAAAGCCCCATTTTATAGAAAAAGGCAGAGTAACCGGCGGGCGCAATCAATACTCTTTTGAAAAATGCAACCGAAGGTGCCATCAATGCCCTTGAAAGACAAATCGGCAGGCGCAATCAATGTGTTATTGAAAAGTGAATCGATAGCGATATTGTCGCTTTGAAGAATAAGAATCGGCAGCGCATTGAATGACGCTGAAAAGACAAGTCTGTGGGTTGTCCCGATTATCGTGAAGGCTTACATCATAAGTGTGATATCATCAATATGACATCATCACGGGAAGTCCGAAGAGTTGGATGTCAAAATTTTTTCTTATCGCTCCTCTCCAAGAAACGCGGGGACTATCTGTATACGGTGAAATCGGAGGGTCCAATTCCTCGTCGTCAAGGCACCTCAGAAGATCATCTCGAAGGCTCGAGGCTACAAGGCTACGGTTGGGTTTCCTCCCTCGAGGTTGGTCGACGCTCGACCTTGGGATGATGCTGACCCCGTCTATGGTAGAAATGGGGAGTTCCCAAGGCACACGACTAGGATTGACAGAGCCTAGTGGACTACTCTAAACCCGAATCAGGGTGTCATCTAGTTGTCCCATCTCCATATTTTTGTAATTAATGCATTTTGTACTATGTTGGGATTCCCCTCATATATAAAGGGGATCCTTGTCATTTTGTAGACAACTGGTTACTCCATACTAATATATTAGAACATTCTCTCTACTCTCTAACACTTTCGCTTGGTCTCATTATCCCATTTATTGCTAATATTTATTGTGTTTTATTCACTGTTCATCATTTATTGCTTATCATTGGCCATAAGGAGCCTTCGTTGATTTTATTGTAACTGTTAGTCACTCTCCAACTGCCTTCGATAGCTCCCAGCCGAGCAGCGGAATCGACCTCAAGGCCCTCGAATCGACAAGCTTCAGGCCCCGATTGTTAACCGATCGGTTTGGTTATCATCTTATTCCTAACTCTTATCTCGTTTCTAAGTCTCACACATAGCATCAACTGCTTAACAACCAGCATAAAAATAGATCACGTATTTTTAGTGTCCCATAATCAAATTTAATTGTTATTACCATTTTCACGGTAACACTCATAGCTTAAAGATGAGTGGTAAAGTGATTGTGGACACACTTGATGAGAATGTCTATGCAAGTAAGGAAGTGAAAGGTCGTTTTCTATGGATTTAATGATGAATCATAGAGTGCTTGTTGAAATAGGATTAAGCACGAGGCTTATATTAATCGATGCCACTGTTGTTGTAACACCCCGTACATTCGGACTAGGTGTGGATATGTTAAATGGGTATTAATTTGATATTTTAGACATATGAAGTCCTAGAGGGATACTATGGGTGAATATAGTTGTTTCAAAATCAAGACGGAAAGTAAGGTGCATAAGATTTGACAAATTCGACTAAGTTTGCAGAAGGTCTGTCTTCCAGAAGGGTTTAGTGAAAATGTATAAGGAATTTGGGAAAACTCAAAGAATGAAAGTTGTAATGATGTCCCTTTTTCCCGGGGCCTGTATCTCACGATGCAGGTAATGATTTACATGTTGATGATTCAGAGCGCTAGGATTCTCGTACCAGCTACTTGGTGATCCCCAATTCTTCCGGAGCAATATCATTACCTTACAGTATTTAGTATTTTCAGACAGCCAGTGGTTTTAGTACTTCATAGGAGGCTTCGTAGACTAGATTAACAGTTAGACAGAGTCGCAGGCTTTTCATATTAAGCTATGTTGGCTACAAATATGTTTCGGAATTGTATTAATATTTCAGCACTTTGATTTATATCATCCAGGCTTTCAGTATATCAGCATGTGTTAATTTATCTTCCGCATTCAGTATGTTACGATACCACATGTTGATTTAGCCAGCCAGTTGGTTCGCTCGCTCATATGTAGTCAGGCACCGAGTGCCATGTTAGGTCCAGGCCCAGGTTCTGGGCGTGACAAAGCTTGGTATCAGAGCACTAGGTTCAAGAGTCCTAGGGAGTCTATGAAGCCGTGTCTAGTGGAGTTTCCTTTATATGTGTGTGCCGGCCACTCATATAAATGGTTAACTACCAAGACATCCAGGATTGTCTCATTTCTTTCTACTCTATATCGTGCCCTGAAGCTTAGAGCAATAAACCTTCTCTTCCTATCGAATTCCAAACGCATTGGATGCCCAAGCAACGCGCAGGAGAAACCTAGGTCCTAGAGAGGATAATTGTCCATTGGGGTATAATTATGGAGTACAGGTTGGTAAATATAAGACTTGAGAGGATGTTAAAAGTGGGATGCAATGGATAGTAGTACAAATTAGAGCATAACCTTATCAGAAAGTACAAAAGCAGTTATCATGTCTTATAACTATCAGTTTACCTCAGTTACCAGTTATACAGTCTTTCATTTAGCAAGTTTATGGTTATTCAGTACGCCAGTATTCAGTTTTATGTTTACATCCAATTTTCAGTGTATCAAAATTTCTGGTGACTTGTGAGTATACAGTGATGCATATGGATTCTCAAAGAAAATGTAAGTAACGGTGATTATAGTGAAACATTCGCATATTTTAGGTCTGGATTAAGACCAAGACTCACCGGATGGCGCAGGAAGTGATTTATCAGATGATGGTAGACTCTGAAGGATAAGTTTGTGTATGGTAATCGTATGTGTTTGACCTCATAGAACAATTTCTTTTAATTCTTGAAAATGGAGCCACATGCAGGATGATGATAGTTCAGATGTCAGACCCTAACATTGGTCACTATAGTTTGGACAGAAAAGAGCCTAAGGGTAAAATACCTAGGAGTCAGAAACGATTGTTATTATTAGAGATGTATTTTTCGTAGAACTCATGCAAATGACTAAGAGATATGATGTATGCAATGAGAACCAAGAGCAGCCAATAGTGAATTTCAGGGAATGATTCTGAGTTGCTTAGATTTGTTCAAATTAGAACTAGAAGTGCGACGTTAGTAGGCTACTATAAGAAGCAGCTATTGATGTAAGATAAAAGATATGGCAGTTCCCCCTTAGGTTATGTTACGAAGTGATTACCGTGGATGTTTATAGTATGATATGATTTTGTATTATAAAGAAAGATTGGGGTTAGATATTCTAATTTTGTTTAAGACAGATGAATTCCCTAAGTGTGATCTATGCACATAGTTTAGAAAAAAAAAGATAGTATGCGACCATAGAATAGGGTCGGATGATGAGGGAAATTAGAAATAGCCGTATCCTTCACTTTAGTTATTCAAAGCAGAACATGAACACATGACACTAGTAGGTAGTTAGTAAAAGAATAGTTAGTATGTTTGAGTTGATACAGTGAATTAGCAAATTTCAGCAGAGCTACTACAGATACAATTTGTTTTACTTAGCCAGGTTAACTCTAGTGAGTGGATGACAGTTTGAAATACCGAATGTATGTATGTACCCAGAGAGTATAAGTTAAACCCAAAGTACAGTGGAAGTGGGAAAAAAATCAGCTAGCACTGAGAGCACAAATTATAGAAGAATAGCCTTTAAGAATTATCGAAAATGGGTCTCCCCAAGATTGACAGTGTGATCAGAATTAAATTATTAGGATTGTGTATGATAGCTGTGAATATGTTAGCTTTCCGTTAAGTGAATAATTTAGTTTTTCCTAGTAAGAAAGATTTCTCAGAAGTAAGTTGGAAGATGAGTCGTTATTGACGTAAAGTGCAAAGCATTGCAGAAAATAAGGAAAGTTATTTGGATCCCAGCAAAAAAAAAAGAGAAGGATCCACAAGTATAAGACCTTTGGTCTAAGGGGTGATGTGAAAATTTTCAGTAAGTCCAGTTGGAGATCTGAAACTCGAACAGTAGCATGGGATATGAAAAAGAAAATCAGTTCGGTAATGAGGGACAATTGTATAATTACCACACGGATTATTTCTAGCATGTGTAAGAAAAACAAAGTGAGTAGAATGATCACCGAGTTTAGTTATTGATGATAAATTGATCACATAAAGCTATAAAATCATGCCCAGTTATGTATCACGTGGGTAGTGCCATTGCACGAGACTCTAGTCTTCGGAGTACTGGTTAAAGACTTAGCTCACAACAATTTTATAAGTGTTTTCAGAAAGTTCTTAAGAAGATAAAGTAGGGGAAGTATAACTCATGACTGAGGTAGATAAGAGAACTCTGGTAAAAGAAGTTCACCAGCCAAGATAGGAGTTCGACTTCGGACTCGAAAGATGACGGAGTTGTTGTCTAGAATATGACTTGTTCCCCCCTTAGTAGGCGAAGTGAAGGAGAAATAGTTGATGATCCCTACTTGTTGTAGCTGAAAGAGGGGATTCACAGGCATAAAATGATAGCTTTGGAATAAGGGGGAGATGATAGTGCTTTGAGGTACCACGACAGATTATGTGTTCCAGACATAGATGTACTTAAAGAGGGAAGATCATGCTAGAAGCCCAGAATTTTAGGTATTCTATTTACTCAGGTACCACAAATATGTATCATGGTCTTAAGGAGATTTATTGGTTGAACGAAATGAAAAAGACTTTATGGCCAGGCAGAGCATTTTATTTAAACAGTTAAGAATATGTCCTTGATGATAAAAGTAATTGGGATGATCGCATACCTCTCATTGACCTTGCTAATAATAACACCTACCATTCTAATATCAAGATAGCACTGTGAGAGACTCTATATGGGCGAAGGTGTAGATCGCCAATTGGTTGGTCTAAAGTTGGTAAAGAGGAGTTGTTGGGACCAAATTTTGTCTATCAGACTATAGAGAAAGTTAAGTTGATTCAAGAGCATTTGAAGATGACTCAGAGCCACCAAAAGTCCTATTCGAGCGTGCGGCATAGAGACCTAGAGTTTCAAGTTGATGATTGGGTGTTTCTGAAAGTTTCGCTTATGAAAGGCGTTATGAGATTTGGGAAGAAGGGAAAGCATTGTCCCTGCTATATTGGGCCATATAGATTCTTGCGAAGGATCGGTCAATTAGCTTATGAGTTGGAGTTGCCACCAGAATTAGTGGTGGTACATCCAGTATTTCACGTGTCATGTTATAACATTCAAGTTTCCAGTACTCGGATACTCATGTCAGTTCAGTACTTAGATACTCATGTCAGTTCAGTACCCAGATACTCATGTCAGTTCAGTACTCAGATACTCATGTCAGTTCAGTACTACGATACTCATGTCAGTTTAGTACTCAGATACTAATGTCAGCTCAATACTCAGCTACTCATGTTAGTCCAATACTTAGACATTCATGCCAGCTTAGTACTCAGATTACTCAAATATTCGTGTGAGTTCAATATTTATATACCTATGTTAGTTAAGTATTCACGTATCCATGGCAGACCAGTATTCAGTCAATGCAGTAGTCATTTTGTTCAGTATCGCAATAGTTCAGTAATCATGTTTTCATTCAGTTTAGTATACAAGTGTTAATGAAAGTTCATGTTTCCACCAGACCCGTTTAAGGTCCAGAGTTAGTAGAAGTTACGGTTAGGACAATCATACGAGGACGAATGATCCCAAGGGGGAGTAATGTAACACCCCGTACAGTCGGACTAGGTGTGGATATGTTAAATGGGTATTAATTTGATATTTTAGACATATGAAGTCCTAGAGGGATGACTATGGGTGAAAATAGTTGTTTCAAAATCAAGATGGAAAGTAAGGTGCATAAGATTTGACAAAATCGACTAAGTTTGCAGAAGGTCTGTCTTCCAGAAGGGTTTAGTGAAACTGTATAAGTTATTTGGGATAACGCAAAGAATGAAACTTGTAGGACTTTGAAATTGCTTTCCAAAAATATATTATGGAGTCTGAACGGATCTCTGTGGAAAAAGTGATACGCATTTTACAGAACAATATGCGATATGCGCGCCCGGTAGCGCGCCCATTGCGCGACCGCGCTAATTTTGAGGCAGTGTTGTTGCTGTTTAGCGCGGTCAGTAGCGCGGGCCGGTCTCCAAGTGCGTTGGCATGCTCGTTGGGGGTCGTTTTAAAGCTATATTTCATCCCCCATAGCCCCAAAACATAAGAACTTGCTCTAGAAAGGAAAACTCTCAAAAACCTAACTCCTTAAGGGTCCTTCCACCATCCAAGGTATGTTCTTATGGTGATTCTAAGTTAAGTTCAATTTCCTAACATCTTATTAACATGAGTAAACCCTCCTTATCATTAGATATTCGATTGGGACATCATTGTTGAGAGAAGAAACCCTAGAACTCAAATTCAAGAGGATTGAACTTCAAAAAGGTAATGTCTTCACCCTCTAATTGATTCTAGCATTAGTTTAATGATTATAAACCCTAGTTCATGAGATATGAGTTGATGGGTTTGATAGAAAAGCATGAACGATTATAGGATTAGGTTGTTGATTGTTGATTATTGATTAAAGATATCGTTTATCTTATGGGTGATAAAGAAGGATATTGAACATAGCAATTTGATGCTTTAGAATTTGTCTAGGAACAAGAGAATGGCTTGTTGGGTGTAGAAATACCATTAATAAGGACTATGAAGCTTTATGTCACAAAGTGTTTGAGAAAATGCTGAGGTGACCAAAACATGAGAATTATTGCTAATATGGAATCCCTTTAACTTGTATTGATATAGATTAATGTTGAAAGGGTTGACAAACATTGTATTATGCTCAAGAGCAAGAAGTTAAGGTATGTGAGGCTAACTCTCTATGTTTGGGAATTTTAATGATTCTCCCTACACTACGTTTCTTTTACGACGTTATCAATTGCCTCAGAAATATAGTTAAGCCTAGTTCCTTGAGTAGTTGTAGAACGTCTATTCTCTAGCTTCATAACTCGTACACCACTTTCATTTTGAACGTTGTGAGCTCAGTGCGTATTCAGTATAGACTTGGGTTTGATTCCCCCGAGTCTTAATATAGATTACTCAGTATGCTATAAACAGTTGATGTTTCAATGTTCATAATCAGTTCAAGAATACATGTCTCAGTCTAGTCCCATTTAGTATTCCAGTATTATGTAACTCAGTGTGATCCAGTATTCATATATTATGTAACTCAGTGTGATCCAGTATTCCAGTATCATGCAACTCAGTGTGATTCAGTATTTCATTATCATGTATTGCAGTTTGATTCTCAGTTCCTAAATGTTGAACACCTGTCTTTGGGCCTAAGGCCGCAGTTTATGCTTTATGCATCTTTGGGCCTGAGGCCGCAGTTTATGCTTTATGCATCTTTAGGCCTGAGGCTGCAGTTTATGCTTTATGCATTTTGGACCTAAGGTCGTTGTTATGTATACGTATACTTCGGCCCGAGGCCGCAGTTTGTGCACATATATATTGGGCCTGAGGCTGCTGTTTAAAATTCAGATAAACAGGTTCTTCATCATTCAGAAGAGGGAGTATTCATATCCTTACTTCCTTTGTTCAGTTCAGTTTTCAGTTTTCAGTTATCAGTTATCGGTTATCAGTTATCATTTCAGTTAAGTTTTGATAGTTATTATTTCAGTTATCAATTATCAATTCACAACTATCATCTCAGTTTCAGTTTCAGCATTTATAAATCTTTCTTTTAGTTGCTTTACATACCAGTGCAATTCAAATATACTGAGGTCCCTTTTGCCCGGGGCCTTTATCTCACGATGTAGGTAATGATTTACATGTTGATGATTCAGAGCGCTAGGATTCTCGTACCAACTACTTGGTGATCCCCAGTTCTTCCAGGGCATTATTATTACCTTACAGTTTTTAGTATTTTCAAACAGTCAGTGTTTTTAGTACTTCATTAGAGGCTTCGTAGACTAGAGTAACAGTTAGACAGAGTCGCAGGCTTTTCATATTAAGCTATGTTGGCTACAAATATGTTTCAGAATTGTATTAATATTTCCGCACTTTGATTTATATCATCCAGGCTTTCAGTATATCAAGATGTGTTAATTTATCTTCCGTATTCAGTATGTTACGATACCACATGTTAATTTAGCCAGCCAGTTGGCTCGCTCGGTCACATGTAGTCAGGCACCGAGAGTCGTGTTAGGTTCAGACCCAGGTTCTGGGCGTGACAAAGCTTGGTATCAGAGCACTAGGTTCAAGAGTCCTAGGGAGTCTATGAAGCCGTGTCTAGTGGAGTTTCCTTTATATGTGTGTGCCGGCCACTCATATAAACGGTTAACTACCAAGACATCCAGGATTGTCTCATTTCTTTCCACTCTAGATCGTGCCCTGAAGCTTAGAGTAATAAACCTTCTCTTGCTATCTAATTCCAAAAGCATTAGATGCCCAAGCAACGCGCAGGAGAATCCTAAGGTCCTAGAGAGGATAATTGTCCATTGGGGTATAATTATGGAGTACAGGTTGGTAAATATAAGACTTGAGAGGATGTTAAAAGTGGGATGCAATGGATAGTAGTACAGATTAGAGCATAACCTTATCAGAAAGTACAAAAGCAGTTATCATGTCTTATGACTATCAGTTTACCTCAGTTACCAGTTATACAGTCTTTCAGTTAGCAAGTTTATGGTTATTCAGTACGCCAGTATTCAGTTTTATGTTTACATCCAATTTTCAGTGTATCAAAATTTCTGGTGACTTGTGAGTATACAGTGATGCATATGGATTCTCAAAGAAAATGTAAGTAACGGTGATTATAGTGAAACATTCACATATTTTAGGTCTGGATTAAGACCGAGACTCACCGGATGGCGCAGGAAGTGATTTATCAGATGATGGTATACTCTGAAGGATAAGTTTGTGTATGGTAATCGTATGTGTTTGACCTTAGAGAACAATTTCTTTTAATTCTTGAAAATGGAGCCACATGCAGGATGATGATAGTTCAGATGTCAGACCCTAACATTGGTCACTATAGTTTGGACAGAAAAGAGCCTAAGGGTAAAATACCTAGGAGTCAGAAACGATTGTTATTATTAGAGATGTATTTTTCGTAGAACTCATGCAAATGACTAAGAGATATGATGTATGCAATGAGAACCAAGAGCAGCCAATAGTGAATTTCAGGGAATGATTCTGAGTTGCTTAGATTTGTTCAAATTAGAACTAGAAGTGCGACGTTAGTAGGCTACTATAAGAAGCAGCTATTGATGTAAGATAAAAGATATGGCAGTTCCCCCTTAGGTTATGTGACTAAGTGATTACCGCGGATGTTTATAGTATGATATGATTTTGTATTACATAGAAAGTTTGGGGTTAGATATTCTAATTTATTTAAGACAGATGAATTCCCTAAGTGTGATCTATGCACATAGTTTAGAAAAAATAAAGATAGTATGCGACCATAGAATAGGGTCGGATGATGAGGGAAATTAGAAATAGCCTTATGCTTCACTTTAGTTATTCAAAGCAGAACATGAACACATGACGCTAGCAGGTAGTTAGTAAAAGAATAGTTAGTATGTTTGAGTTGATACAGTGAATTAGCAAATTTCAGCAGAGCTACTACAGATACAATTTGATTTACTTAGCCAGGTTAACTCTAGTGAGTGGATGACAGTTTGAAATATCGAATGTATGTTAGTACCCAGAGAGTTTAAGTTAAACCCAAAGTACAGTGGCAGTGGGAAAAAAAATCAGCTAGCAGTGAAAGCACAAACTATAGAAAAATAGCCTTTAAGAATTATCGAAAATGGTCTCCCCAAGACTGACAGTGTGATCAGAGTTAAACCATTTAGATTGTGTGTGATAGTTGTGAATACATTAGCTTTTCATTTATGTAAGTAAATTAGTTTTTCTTAGTAAGGAAGATTTCTCAGAAGTATGTTGGAAGATGAATCATCATTGATGTAGAGTGCAAGAATTGTAGAAAATTAAAGAAAGTTGTTCAGATCCCAGCAAAAAGAGAAGGATCCACAAGTATAAGACCTTTGGTCTAAGGGGTGATGTGAAAATTTTCAGTAAGTCCAGTTGGAGATCTGAAACTCGAATAGTAGCATGGGATATGAAAAAGAAAATCAGTTCGGTAATGAGGGACAATTGTATAATTACCACACGGATTATTTCTAGCATGTGTAAGAAAAATAAAGTGAGTAGAATGATCACCGAGTTTAGTTATTGATGATAAAGTGATCGCATAAAGCTGTAAAATCATGCCCAGTTATGTATCACGTAGGTAGTGCCATTGCACGAGACTCTAGTCTTCGGAGTACTGGTTAAAGACTGAGCTCACAACAATTCTATAAGTATTTTCGGAAAGTTCTTAAGAAGATAAAGTGGGGGAAGTATAACTCATGATTGAGGTAGATAAGAGAACTCTGGTAAAAGAAGTTCACCAGCCAAGATAGGAGTTCGACTTCGGACTTGAAAGATGACGGAGTTGTTGTCTAGAATATGACTTGTTCCCCCCTTAGTAGTCGAAGTGAAGGAGAAATAGTTGATGATCCCTACTTGTTGTAGCTGAAAGAGGGGATTCACATGCATAAAATGATAGCTTTGGAATAAGGGGGAGATGATAGTGCTTTGAGGTACCACGACAGATTGTGTGTTCCAGACATAGATGGACTTAAAGAGGGAAGATCATGCTAGAAGCCTAGAATTTCAGGTATTCTATTTACTCACGTACCACAAATATGTATCATGGTCTTAAGGAGATTTATTGGTTGAACGACATGAAAAAGAACGTCGTAGACTTCATGGCCAGGTAGAGCATTTTATTTAAACAGTTGAGAATATGTCCTTGATATTAATAGTAATAGGGATGATCGCATACCTCTCATTGACCTTGCTAATAATAACACCTACCATTCTAGTATCAAGATAGCACTGTGAGAGACTCTATATGGGCGAAGGTGTAGTTCACCAATTGGTTGGTCTAAAGTTGGTAAAGAGGAGTTGTTTGGACCAAATTTTGTCTATCAGACTATAGAGAAAGTTAAGTTGATTCAAGAGCGCTTGAAGACAACTCAGAGCCGCCAAAAGTCCTATTCGAGCGTGCGACATAGAGACCTAGAGTTTCAAGTTGATGATTGGGTGTTTCTGAAAGTTTCGCTTTTGAAAGGCGTTATGAGATTTGGGAAGAAGGGCAAGCATTGTCCCTGCTATATTGGGCCATATAGATTCTTGCAAAGGATCGGTCAATTAGCTTATGAGTTGGAGTTGCTACCAGAATTAGTGGTGGTACATCGAGTATTTCACGTGTCATGTTATAACATTCAAGTTTCCAGTACTCAGATACTCATGTCAGTTCAGTACTCAGATACTCATGTCAGTTCAGTACCCAGATACTCATGTCAGTTCAGTACTCAGATACTCATGTCAGTTCAGTACTACGATCCTCATGTCAGTTCAGTACTCAGATACTAATGTCAGCTCAATACTCAGCTACTCATGTTAGTCCAATACTTAGACATTCATGCCAGCTTAGTACTCAGATTACTCAAATATTCGTGCCAGTTCAATATTCATATACCTATGTTAGTTCAGTATTCACGTATCCAGGGCAGACCGGTATTCAGTCAATGTAGTAGTCATTCAGTTTAGTATCGCAATAGTTCAGTAATCATGTATTCATTCAGTTTAGTATACAAGTGTTAATGAAAGTTCATTTTTCCACCAGGCCGGTTTAAGGTCCAGCGTTAGCAGAAGTTACAGTCAGGACAATCATTCGAGGACGAATGATCCCAAGGGGGAGATAATGTAACACCCCGTACATTTCGATTAGGTGTGGATATGTTAAATGGGTATTAATTTGATATTTTAGACATATGAAGTCCTAGAGGGATGACTATGGGTGAAAATAGTTTGTTTCAAAATCAAGATGGAAAGTAAGGTGCATAAGATTTGACAAAATCGACTAAGTTTGCAGAAGGTCTGTCTTCCAGAAGGGTTTAGTGAAAATGTATAAGGAATTTTGGAAAACGCAAAGAATGAGAGTTGTAGGCCTTTGAAATATATTTTCAACGATATATTATGGAGCCTGAAGGGATCTCTGTGCAAAAAGTTATGCGTGTTTTACAGAACAGTATGCGATATGCGCGCCCGGTAGCACGGTCGCGCTAATTTTTAGGCAGTGTTACTGCCGTTTAGCGCGGTCAGTAGCACGGGCAGGTCTCTAGGTGCGTGGGCGCGCTCGTGGGAGGTCGTTTTAAAGCTATATTTCGTCCCCCACGGCCCCAAAACATAAAAACTTGCTCTAGAAAGGAAAACTCTCAAAAACCTAACTCCTTAAGGGTCCTTCCACCATCCAAGGTATGTTCTTATGGTGATTCTAAGTTAATTTCAATTTCCTAACATCTTATTAACATGAGTAAACCCTCCTTATCATTAGATATTCGATTGGGACATCATTGTTGAGAGAAGAAACCCTAGAACTTGAATTCAAGAGGATTGAACTTCAAAAAGGTAATGTCTTCACCCTCTAATTGATTCTAGCATTAGTTTAATGATTATAAACCCTAGCTCAAGAGATATGAGTTGATGGATTTGACAGAAAAGCATGAACGATTATAGGATTGGGTTGTTGATTTTTGATTGTTGATTATTGATTAAAGATATCGTTTATCTTATGGGTGATAAAGAAGGATATTGAACATAGCAATTTGATGCTTTAGAATTTATCTAGGAACAAGAGAATGGCTTGTTGGGTATAGAAATACCATTAATAAGGACTATGAAGCTTTATGTCACAAAGTGTTTGAGAAAATGCTGAAGTGACCAAAACATGAGAATTATTGCTAATATGGAATCCCTTTGATTTGTATTGATATAGATTAATGTTGAAAGGGTTCGCAAACATTGTACTACGCTCAAGAGCAGGAAGTTAAGGTATGTGAGGCTAACTCTCTATGTTTGGAAATTTTAATGATTCTCCCTACACTATGTTTCTTTTACAACGTTACCAATTGCCTCAGAAATATAGTTAAGCCTAGTTCCTTGAATAGTTGTAGAACTTCTATTCTCTAGCTTCATAACTCGTTCACCACTTTCATTCTGAACGTTGTGAGCTCAGTGCGTATTCAATATACACTTGGGTTTGATGCCCCCGAGTCTTAATATAGATTACTCAGTATGCTATAAACAGTTGAAGTTTCAATGTTCATAATAAGTTCAAGAATACATGTCTCAGTCTAGTCCCATTCAGTATTCCAGTATTATGTAACTCAGTGTGATCCAGTATTCCAGTATTATGTAACTCAGTGTGATCCAGTATTCCAGTATCATGTAACTCAGTGTGATTCAGTATTTCATTATCATGTATTGCAGTTTGATTCTCATTTCCTGAATGTTGAACACCTGTCTTTGGCCCTGAGGCCGCAGTTTATGCTTTATGCATATTTGGGCCTAAGGCTGCAGTTTATGCTTTATGCATCTTTGGGCCTGAGGCCGTAGTTTACGCTTTATGCATTTTGGACCTGAGGTCGCAGTTATGTATACGTATACTTGGGCCCGAGGCCGCAGTTTGTGCACATATATATTGGGCCTGAGGCCGCAGTATAATATTCAGATAAACAGGTTGTTCATCATTCAGAAGAGGGAGTATTCATATCCTTACTTCCTTTGTTCAGTTCAGTTATCAGTTATCACTTCAGTTATCAGTTATTAGTTATCAGTTATCACTTCAGTTATCAGTTATCATTTCGGTTTAGTTTTGATAGTTATTATTTCAGTTATCAATTATCAATTCAGAGTTATCTTCTCAGTTTCAGTTTCAGCATTTATAAATCTTTCTTTCAGTTGCTTTACATACCAGTGCAATTCAAATGTACTGACGTCCCTTTTTCTCGGGGCCTGTATCTCACGATGCAGGTAATGATTTACAGGTTGATGATTCAGAGCGCTAGGATTCTCGTACCAGCTACTTGGTGATCCCCAGTTCTTCCGGGGCATTATCGTTACCTTACAGTTTTTAGTATTTTCATAAAGTCAGTGTTTTTAGTACTTTATTAGAGGCTTCGTAGACTAGAGTAACAGTTAGACAGAGTCGCAGGCTTTTTATATAAAGCTATGTTGGCTACAAATATGTTTCAGAATTGTATTAATATTTCCGCACTTTGATTTATATCATCCAGGCTTTCAGTATATCAAGATGTGTTAATTTATCTTCCGTATTCAGTATGTTATGATACCACATGTTAATTTAGCCAGCCAGTTGGCTCGCTCGGTCACATGTAGTCAGGCACCGAGAGTCGTGTTACGTCCAGACCCAGGTTCAGGGCGTGACAGTTGCAGAATAAAAACTCATGTATAATGTGAATATAAATTATATATACATATCCATTCTAAAGGTTCATGGTTGACTAGCTACCTTTAGTTATGTGTTATACAAATGTCTATCTTTCTTCCTTTGATTTGAGTCTACTTACTAGGTTAAAAGTAAGTCCTAGGTCAGCCACTGTTGTGCTCTTCATGAGCATCGAGTTTCAGAGATGAAAAGAAGAGAAAGAGAGAAGATAGAGAGAGAACTAAGCTCATTTCTTCAACTAACTGAAATGAAATACACTGTACATACATATATAACCACCGACCTAACTAACTAACTCTAATTTCACTTATACACCTTCTAGAACGGTATTACATATATAGCCTTAGGTATAACTGCATTAAGCTACTAATTTCTACACTCCCCTTCAAGTTAAGAATGGAAAATATTTTTCATTCCCAACTTGGATACCAGAACTGCATGTTGTTGATGTCAGTTGGTTGCTCATTACTTCCTATGTGCCCAGTCTTGATCAATCCTTCTTGAATTTTCTCCCTTATGAAATGACAATCAATTTCTATGTGTTTAGTTCTTTCGTGGTAGATGGGATTCGCATCAATCTGTACTCTATATGCTCTTTAATGTCTACTGTTAGTTCCTTTAGCAAACCACTAAACCATGTCAACTCTGCCACTGTATGTATCATACTCCTGTACTCAACTTCAACTGACCTCCTCGATATGGTGGTCTGCTTCTTTGCTTTCCATGAAATGAGAGAGCTCCCCAGTTTGATACAGAATCCTGTGATTGACTTCTTGGTCATGGGACATGATCCCCAATCTGAATCATAGAGCCCCTGAATTCTTTCTGTACATTGCTGGACATGAGAAGTCTAAGTCCATGTTGATCTTTGATATATCTCACAACATGTAGTGCAGCCTCATAATGAGACTTCTTTGGAGCATGCATAAATTGGCTCAGACTTTGCACATCATATGCAATGTCAGGTCTTGTGATTGTCAAATACAGAAGCTTTCCAACCAATCTTTGAAAAAGACTTATGTCCTCCAGGATGCTGTCATCAGTATTCTCTTTCACAATCTCATCAAATTCTATGCTTGTAAGTTTCAAATTTTGTTCCATTGGGGTCTTCTTGGGCTTTGACCCAGAGAGCCCTGCTTCTAAAATCATCTCCAAGGCATATTTCCTTTGAGACATAAAGATACCTTCTAATGATCTAGCAATTTCAATTCCCAGAAAATATCTCAATTCTCCAACGTCTTTAGCTTGAAGTTCTGATGCAAAGATGCTTTTGATGCATCAATCTCCTCTGATCATTACTTGTAATAAGTAAGTCATCTACATAGACATGTATGAGAACAAATTTTCCATAAGTTGTTTTAGTAAATAAGGAGTAATCATGTCTGCTTTGATGAAAACCAGATTTGAGAAGAGCTTGTGTTAGCTTCAAATTCCATTGTCTAGAGGCTTGTTTCAATCCATAGAGGGATTTGAGTAGTCTACATACCCTATGCTCCCTCTGGCTACCAAATCCCTGAGGAATAGTCATGTAAACTTCTTCATGTAAGTCACCATTCAAAAATGCATTATGTACATCCATTTGATAGATTGGAAATTTTCTGAGTGCAGTAACTGTAATCACAGTTCTCACTGTAGTCATTTTGGCAACAGGAGAGAAGGTATCATGAAAGTCAATCCCTTCCTGCTGAGTATACCCATTTGCCACTAGTCTTGCCTTGAACCTTTCCACTGTGCCATCAGCTTTGTATTTAATTTTGTATACCTATTTACATCATATAGAGACTTTGCCAGGAGGCATAGTCACTACCTCCCAAGTGTTATTTTGTTCTAATGTCTCAATCTCAAGTTTCATAGCCTTGATCCACCTGTCATCTTTGACATCTTGTGAGAAAGGTGTTGGTTCAATGTTAGAAGAAAAAGAGGCTAGGTAGGACTGAAAATTAGGTGAAAGATGAGAATAAGAAATGAACTGGTGTATAGGAAAGAGGGATAAAGCGGAAGCAAAAGCAGAAGGTAGGGAAGGATGAACACAGTCAGTAAGCCAGATAGGAGGCTTAGAGACCCCACCTGACTTCCTAACTTGTGTGGGGTAGGTAATTGGGATAGCACTTGAGTGTGAATTTGATGCATCATGAATGTCAGATGATGATTCTGCAGGCAAAGAGGGAATAGATGATGAGGATTGGGCAGGAATAACAGGAGAGTTAGCAGGGGAATTAGAGGAAGAAACAGGTGAATTTGTTAAATCATTTGAATGATCAGGAATAGGAACTTCTGGTTCATTAGTGGCAGAAGGTTCTGGTGCTATGTTAGAAGGTGGAAATATATCTGAAGCAAGGTGACTGGGAGTTGGATCAGAATCATTAGGAACCCGTGTTTAGGATATTTGAAGGGAAATATCCTTTCCTTGAAGATAACATCCCTGCTAACCATAAATTTGTTAGCAGCAAATATCATATACTTTATATCCCTTTTGGGCTGGTGAATATCCCATGAAGACTCCAGGTGTAGACTTAGGATTGAATTTATCATGGAAGTCCATCTTTGTGGCATAGCAAAGACATCCCATTGTTCTCATATGATCAAAAGAAGGAGGTTTTCCATGGAACATCTCATAAGGAGATTTTCCTTCTAGAACAGAATTAGGAAGCCTATTTATGATGTAAGTTGTTGTTAAAATTCAATCACCAGAATTTTAAGGGTATGTTGGCTTGGAATCTTAAGGCTTTTCCTATTTCAAGAAGATGTCTATGCTTTCTCTCTACAAATCCATTTTGTTGTGGAGTGTGCACACAGCTGCTTTGATGAATTATCTCTTTGGATTTGAAAAGGTTGAAGCAAAGAGTGTCAAAAAATTCATGTCCATTGTCTGACCTGACACACTTGACAGTAGAGCCAAATTGGTTTTCTACAAGTTGAAGGAAGTCTTTTAAAACAACATACACATCACTCTTGAGTCTTAAGAGAATTTTTCATGTCATTCTAGTATAATCATCAACAAGAGTTAGAATGTATTTGAAGCCATTGTAAGTACATACTCTATAGGGTCCCCAAACATCCATATGAACTAGTTCAAAAGAAGAAACAGACTTAGAAGTGCTAATAGGAAATGCCAATCTAACTTGTCTAGAAAGAGGACAAACAGGGAAATTAAGATGACTTAGACAGATATTTATTTATCTTAGGTATTGTTTGTAAGACTATTATGAATGGTACATAGAGAACATTATGAATGGTTTTGTGAGTTAAACAGGTTGCAGGAACCAGTATGAGTAATTTTGGTGCTATTACAGATGATTTAGGTTCAGGTATTTGGGTGATAATTGACAAGAGATTCAATGATGATACCATATGATTTGAAGCACCAGAATCAATAATCCAACAGCTACGTTCAATTAGTGATTTACCTGCCATGTTAGCAACTTCTGTTGGCTCAGGTTCTTTACTTAAGAGTTTGACAATTTGCTGATATTGTTCTAGAGTAAACCCCTGTATGGTTGGAACAGTTGAAACACTCTGCATAGCATATGCATTTCCTGCATTTTGAACCTCATCACCTTCTTTCAGATTATGAGCCATAGGTCCACTGTTGTCACGTGTTCCTCTCTTCTTATTGTTATTGAAATTAAAACCTAGTGGGTATCCATTGAGTTCATAGCAAGTGTCCCTTGTATGTCCTTTCATCTTGCAATAATCACATAGCAATACATTGTTCCTACTAGGCCTCATGTTGGAAGCATTTGCAGTTACCAGTGTACTATTGTCCATGCCTACAGGTGCACCTCTTAGAATCACACTCTATGTAGCAGATCCAGTACTCATCCTCTGACTTTCCTGTTGAACAATCATGGAATATGCTTGATCAAGTGTACAGTTAGTGTAGGATGCATCATCAGTATCTGACTTCTTTGTGGTGCATAAGTCTCATTCAATGTTAGAACACAACAAATTGTTTGGACTTCTTACAATCACAATCAGGGAATGGGATAATTGACTCAAATTCATCCCATAGATCATTCAGCCTAGAAAAGTACACTGACACACTAGAGATTCCTTGTGTCAAGGAACTTATTTTCTTGTTCATGTGATAAATTTTTGTGGCATTCACTTTATCAAACCTATTCTTCATAGATTTCCATACTTTTTGTGCATCTCAAGAGTACACAATTCCTCTTCTAAGTTCTGGTGCTACTGAACTTCTGATCCATGACTAGACTATTGCGTTGCACCGTTCCCATTGTCTTAGCCTAAAGTTATCTTTCTCATATTGAGCTCTAGTACAGGTTTCATCTATAAAACCTAGTTTATTCTTTACCAATAGCGACATTGTCATAGATTTACTCCATTCTGAATAGTTTTCTGTTCCAATTAGTAATTCAGGCACAAGTGAGATACCTGATGTGTCCGAAGGATGTACATACAACGAAAATTGCAATCCATTGTTTGAGTGTTTGCATGAGATGATCCAGCACTCGCATTAGGAGTATCGATGGCCATTTCAGCAGAAAATCGAAGAATTTTGAAGATTTCTCAATCAATAAACAATTTTAGAAGAGCAACGGAAAAAAATTGGGGAAAACAGAGATTTAGAAGAAATGATTAGATGCTGGAGCTCGACTATCAGAATCGCGTGGAGCCGGACTCTGATACCATGTTAAAAGTAAGCCCTAAGCCAGCCATTGTTGAGCTCTTCATGAGCATCGAGTTTCAGAGATGAAGGAAGAAGAGAAAGAGAGAAGATAGAGAGAGAACTAAGCTCATTTCTTCAACTAACCGAAATGAAATACATTGTACATACAAATATAACCACCTACCTAACTAACTAACTCTAATTTCACTTATACACCTTCTAGAACAGTATTACATAAATAGCCTTAGGTACAACTGATTAAGCTACTAAATTCTACATATTATTATTAAATAATAAGTGGGGGATTGTTGAATATATAAATTTCATTTAGTAATAAAATTTAAATAGTAGGAAGATAATTTGAAGGGTTGTGTTGCTTCATATTAGTAGGTGGCTTTTCAAAAGTGTTCTTTCGGTTATTGTTTCAACCGTTGGCTTAAGTAATGCCCTCATTTATTTAAGTGTGTTTTCTTTATTTGTCAATGTATGAAGCAACGTTCTAATAACATCTCTCTACCAATTCAAAAGAAACAAGCATTGTTCTTACTCAACCATTTTTCTCGTTCAACATCTCCTCTCAGAATTTCATTCTTCCTATTGAGTTGAGTTCTTGTGTTAGAAGAAATCAAATAGTGCAATTTTGATTTTTAGAGTAAGTAATGCCATCTTAAAGTGCAACTTTGATTTTTAGAGTGCAAATTATTAATAGGAAAACAATGTCATCTTAAAGATAATTTCCTGGAGATACCTTGCCTACTCGTTTCGTATTTTTCATTAATTGTATTGCTTGATATTATTCCATTGAACTATTTTTTTTTTATATTTTTACAATAAATACATAAATTATATAGGTACGTAAATACAAATATATATATATATATATATATATATATATATATATATATATATATATATATATATATATTGTTGCATAAGTAATGTCACGACCCGGATTTCCCACCCTCGGGAGTCGTGATGGCGCCTACTCGTAGAATCTAGGCAAGCCACGATCTTAGAAATCATTAACTATTTCTGTTTTAATTCTTTTTTAACCAATTAAATTTACCGGAAATAAACAAATAAATTACAGCGGAATATGAAATTTAGCGGAAGTTTTAAATAAAATATAAAACCAAACATCCTGAAGACCAACACGTGCCTCTAACCAGAACCTAGTGTCACAACATCCACGGACTGTCTAAGATTACTACAAATAAGTGTTTGAAAGAAAAGAACATAGTCTGTCTCGAGTACAAATGACAACAGAACATAAAAATAGAAAGAAGAGACGCCGGGCCTGCGAAAGCCAGCACGGCTACCTCGGAGTCTCGGACTGAAGGATAGCTCCCAATCTACTGCTGATGAGCAAATGCTACTCCGGGACCTGGATCTGTGCAAAAGAGCACAGAGTGTAGTATCAGCACAACCGACCCCATGTGCAGGTAAGTGCCTAGCCTAACCTCGGTGAAGTAGTGACGAGGCTAGACCAGACTACCACATAAACCTGTGCAATTATATAATATACAGCGGAAACAAAGCAGAAATAAACAAATAAGGATGGAAGGGGGAATCATGCTGGGGGTAGATAACAGTTCCAAATAAAGCACCAAGTAAGGCAAGGAACAAAATAACTACACTGTCAACAAGAAGCAGAAATCAAACAAGTGCACGGCATCACCCTTCGCGCTTTTACTCTCGTCCTCACCAAGCAATAATATAATGAAAACGTGCACGTCATCACCCTTCTTGCTTTTACTCTCTTTCCTCACCAAAGCAATTAGAATAATAAAATGTGCACGGCATCACTCTTCGTGCTTTTACTCTCTTTCCTCACATATAATTAATAGAATTGGCACGGAATGGTACATCGTGCGGTACGGCATCACCCTTCGTGCTTTTACTCTCTTTCCTCACCAAAGCAAACAATGCACGGCATCACCCTTCGTGCTTTGGCGCTCATCCTCACCCAAACAACAATCACGAACAAGGGCAAGGGAAATAAACAAGAACATATAGGAATTCCGGCAAGGGAGCAACAATTAAACAATTAAATCCCTGCAAGGGAACCACAATTAAATAATTAAATCCCGGCAAGGGAACATTTCGATAACCTTTCTCTATCTTTCAAATTTACTTCATAACTCGCTTTACCACTTGAGCCAATGCTCCAAAGGGTTCAATCGTCTCATATACTTTCACAATTCATAATATAACTCGAGCCAATGCTCCAAAATGTTCAAAGGACTCAATTCATTCAACAAACTTTTCACAAGAACTAGAAATCATCACCAAGGCATGAAGAATACAATGAAATCAAGATATTCACAATATAAAGACTCACGGTCATGCTAGACACCGACGCATAGATACTCGTCACCATGCCTATACGTAGTACACGACTAATACCACATATCAAATAGGACGCAACTCCTAATCCCTCAAGATAAGGTTAGACCAAACACTTACCTCGATGCCTTGAACGCAACTCAAGTCTCAATTATAGCTTTACCCCTTGATTCCATCACCAATCCTCTCGAATCTAGTCACAAGTTACTTAATTACATCAATAAGTGCTAAATGAATCAACCCCAATGCATGAAAATGAGTTTTCCAAAGTTTTACCCAAAAAGTCAAAAATCGCCCCCGGGCCCACGAGGTCAAAATCCGAGGTTCGAACCAAAAACTGATTACCCATTTCCCCACGAACTCAAATATGTAATTTGTTTTGAAATCGGACCTCAAACCGAGGTCCAAATCCCCAATTTTTGAAAAACCTAGGTTCTACCCAAAACACCCAATTTCCCCCATGAAAATCTTTGATTTTAGGTTGAAATCATGTTAAAAGATGTTAATGATTGAAAGAATGAGTAAAAACTAACTTACAATCGATTTGGAAGAAGAATGTTCTTGGAAAAATCGCGCAAAGGAGTTGTGTTTTGAAAATGGTGTAAAAATGACTTAAAAATCGGCTAAGTATAGAAAATTGCAGGTCTCGGATATGGGAAATGCGAATAGGGGTTCGCAATTGTGAACCCCGACCTCTGCAGATGTGGGAAATGCGAAATAGGGTTCGCATTTGCGAACCCTTTATAATTCCCCAGGTTTCGCATTTGCGAAGGAGCTGTCGCTATTGCGACATCGCATTTGCGAAAGAGGGATCGCATTTGCGATACATGCTGAACAAGGGAGGTCTCGCATTTGCGAAGGGGAAGCTCGCATTTGCGAGAAAAGGGTGGCCTGGGCTGGCTTCGCATTTGCGATGCAGCCTTCGCAATTGCGAACTCGCATTTGCGAGCCAGGCTTCGCAAATGCGAAGCCTGCAGGCCTGAACACACTAGCATATTTTTAAGTTCAAATTGCACCCCGTGGCCTATCCAAAACTCACCCGAGCCCTCGAGACTCCAAACCAAATATACACACTACCTCAAAAACATCCTACGAACTTATTCGTGCGATCAAATCGACAAAATAATATCATAAACATCGAATTAAACCTCAAAATACAAGAATTCTTTCAAACTTCATAAAACATCATTTTTCCAATTTAGGTCCAAATCATGTCAAACGATGTCCGTTTTCAACTAAATTTCACAGGAAGGACTTAAAACATATATAAGACCTGTACCGGGCGCCAGAACCAAAATACGGGCCCGATACATTCGCTTTCTAATCAGATTTCATTTCCAATTTCCTTAAACAATTTCAGAAAACAATTTTACTAAAAAATTTATTTCTCGGGCTTGGGACCTCGGAATTCGATTCCGGGCATACGGCCACGTCCCATATTTTCTTACGGACCCTCCGGGACCGTCAAATCACGGGTCCATTTACCCAAAACATTGACCAAGGTCAAATTTATTAATTTTAACATCAAAACTCAGCATTTTTCATAGAATTTCATATTTAAGCTTTCCGGCTACGCGCCCGGACTGCGCACGCAAATCGAGGCGACTTTAAATGAGGTTTTCAAGGCCTCGGAGACACAGAATTCAATTAAAAATAGGTGATGACCCCTTTGGGTCGTCACATTCTCCACCTCTAAAACAACCGTTTGTCCTCGAACGGAGAGAAGAAAGAAGTACCTGAGTCGGGGAAAAGATGAGGATAACGGCTCCGCATATCGGACTCGGACTCCTAGGTCGATGCCTCAGGAGGCTGACCTCTTCACTGAACACGAACAGAAGGAAAACTCTTCGACCTCAACTGACGAACCTGCTGGGCTAGAATAGCCACCGACTCCTCCTCATAAGACAAGTCCTTGTCCAGCTGGACAGTGCTGAAATCTAACACGTGGGCTGGGTCGCCGTGATACCTCCGAAGCATGGACACATGGAACACTAGATGCACGGCTGATAAGCTCGGCGGCAAAGCAAGTCTATAAGCCACCTCTCCCACTCGATCAAGAATCTCAAACGGACCAATGAACCTAGGGCTAAGCTTGCCCTTCTTCCCAAATCTCATCACGCCCTTCATAGGCGACACTCGGAGCAATACCCGCTCACCAACCATAAAAGCCACATCTCGAACCTTGCGGTCTGCATAGCTCTTTTGCCTAGACTGAGCTGAACGAAGCCTATCCTGAATGATCGTGACCTTGTCCAAGGCCTCCTGAACCAGATCCGTACCCAACAACCAAGCCTCTCCCAGCTCAAACCATCCAACCGAAGACCGACACTGCCTACCATATAAGGCCTCATAAGGAGCCATCTGGATGCTCGACTGGTAGCTGTTGTTGTAGGCAAACTCTGCAAGGGGCAAGAACTGATCCCACGAACCTCCAAAGTCAATAACACAAGCTCGGAGCATATCCTCCAAAATCTGAATAGTCCGCTC
>NC_031999.1:13525611-13737237 GCF_001879085.1 Nicotiana attenuata
ACACAGCTCAAGACCCCCAATCACCACAATACAAGAACGATGGACTCGATCGACCACAAAAGAATCACCCACCGGCGTAGACACATAAACAGGAATACTCAATGCATTACTAGGCATGACCAAATACGGGGCAAAATAAGATGACACATACGAATACGTAGACCCCGGATCAAACAACACTGAAGCATCCCTATCACAAACCAGAACCGTACCTGTAATAACCGCATCTGAAGCCTCTGCCTCGGGTCTGGCCTGAAAAGCATAACATCGGGGCTAGGCCCCACCACTCTGATCTACCTCTCTAGGACGGCCTGCTGCTGGCTGGCCTCCACTTCTAGCGGCTTGAGCTCCACCTCTAGGACCTCTACCTCCACTTCTAGCACCTCTGCCTCCACCCCTAGCTGGCTGGGCGGGCTGCGGAACATCTGGTGCCTGTACCATGCACGAGAACCCTGATGCTGAGAGATGCTCGGTGCTCGAGGGCAAAACCTGGCAATGTGGCCCGTCTCACCACAAGTGTAACAAGCCCTCGGCTGCTGAGACTGCTGGCCCTGGCGACCTGAATGACCACCCCGAAAACTCTGAAGCGGCAGTGCACTGATAGGAGCATGTGGTGCACTGTAGGACTGCTGATCGGAAACTGCATCTGGGGACCACGACCACCTGAAGCTCCGTGAGAAACCTGAAGTGCTGACTGATAAGGCCTAGGAGGAAGGTCTCCACCATATGAATCTCTGCCTCCAGATGAGGCACCACTGAATCTGCCTGACTGACGAGGTCTCTTGTCTGCTCTATGACCACCCCCCCTGTGATAATACCATCTCAACCCTCCGGGCCACATTGGCCGCCTCTTGGAAGGATATCTCACTCCTAGCCTCCCTAGCCATCTGAAGACAAATCGGCTGGATAAGACCGTCAATAAACCTCCTAACCCTCTCTCTCTGGGTGGGAAGTATGATAAGAGCATGACGAGCCAACTCAATGAACCTGGTCTCGTACTGGGTGACAGTCATGGATCCCTGCTGAAGGCGCTCGAACTGCCTCCGATAGGCCTCTCGTTGTGGAATAGGGAGAAACTTCTCCAGAAATAGCTGTGTGAACTGCTCCCAGGTCAAGGCTGGCGATCCTGCTGGTCTAGCTAAGCAATAATCCCTTCACCATGTCTTGGCGGATCCAGACAAGCGAAATGTAGCCAAATCAACCCCATTGGACTCAACAATACCCATGTTCCGAAGAACCTCGTTGCAGCTGTCCAGATAATCCTGGGGATCCTCAGAAAATGCACCGCTGAAGGTAGTAGTGAAGAGCTTGGTAAACCTGTCCAATCTCCACAAAGCATCGGCAGACATAGCTGCTCCATCACCGGCCTGGGCTACCACGCCCGGCTGAGCTGCTCCAACTGGCTGAACTGCTGGAGTCTGAGTCTGGGGAGCTACCTGCTCCGGAGTACGAGTAGCAGGGGTCTGGACTCCTCCTCCAGCCCGAGAAGTGGCTGGTGCTACAGGAAGCAAGCCTGCATAGGTGACACTCTCCATGAGGCCCACCAATCGGACCAAAGCATCTTGAAGAATTGGGGTAGCAATAAACCCCTCTGGGACCTGAGCTGGGCCCATCGGAACTGCTGGGGTTGGAACCTCCTCGTCAAAATCAACCTGAGGCTCCGCCCTGGTGCTGCTGCTGGGGGCTGAGCTCTGCCCCTACCTCGGCCTCTAACACGGACTCGGCCTCGCCCTCTGCCCCTAGTGGGTGCTGCTGCTGGGGGCTCGGGCTGCTGAGCGGTAGATGAGGAAGCGCGTGTTCTCGCCATCTGCGGAAGAACAGAGTAGAAATTCAATTAGCTTCGAGAAACCAAACCGCATGACAAGAAAGAACAAATGTGAAACTTTTTCTAACTCTATAGCCTCTGGGGATAAATACAGACGTCTCCGTATCGATCCCTCAGACTCTACCGATCTTGTCTGTGAATTGTGAGACCTATGTAACCTAGAGCTCCGATACCAACTTGTCACGACCCGGATTTCCCACCCTCGGGAGTCGTGATGGCGCCTACTCGTAGAAGCTAGGCAAGCCACGATCTTAGAAATCATTAACTCTTTCTGTTTTAATTCCTTTTTAACCAATTAAATTTACCGGAAATAAATAAATAAATTATAGCGGAATATGAAATTTAGCGGAAGTTTTAAATAAAATATAAAACCAAACATCCAAAAGACCAACACGTGCCTCTAACCAGAACATGGTGTCACAACATCCACGGACTGTCTAAGATTACTACAAATAAGTGTTTGAAAGAAAAGAACATAGTCTGTCTCGAGTACAAATGACAACAGAACATAAAAACTGAAAGAAGAGACGCCGGGCCTGCGAACGCCAGCAGGGCTACCTCGGAGTCTCGGACTGAAGGATAGCTCCCAATCTACTGCTGATGACCAAATGCCACTCCGGGACCTGGATCTGTGCGAAAGAGCACAGAGTGTAGTATCAGCACAACCGACCCCATGTGTTGGTTAGTGCCTAGCCTAACCTCGGCGAAGTAGTGACGAGGCTAGACCAGACTACCACATAAACCTGTGCAATTATATAATATACAGCGGAAACAAAGCAGAAATAAACAAATAAGGATGGAAGGGGGAATCATGCTGGGGGGAGATAACAGTTCCGAATAAAGCACCAAGTAAGGAAAGGAACAAAATAACTACAATGTCAACAAGAAGCAGAAATCAAACAAGTGCACTACATCACCCTTCGTGCTTTTACTCTCGTCCTCAGCCAAGCAATAATATAATGAAAACGAGCACGACATCACCCTTCGTGCTTTTACTCTCTTTCCTCACCAAAGCAATTAGAATAATAAAATGTGCATAGCATCACCCTTCGTGCTTTTACTCTCTTTCCTTACATATAATCAATAGAATTGGCACGGAATGGTACATCGTGCGGCACGGCATCACCCTTCGTGCTTTTACTCTCTTTCCTCACCAAAGCAAACAATGCACGGCATCACCCTTCGTGCTTTAGCGCTCATCCTCACCCAAACAACAATCACAAACAAGGGCAAGAGAAATAAATAAGAACATATAGGAATCCCGGCAAGGGAGCAACAATTAAACAATTAAATCTCGGCAAGGGAACAACAATTAAATAATTAAATCCCGGCAAGGGAACATTTCGATAACCTTTCTCTATCTTTCAAATTTACTTCATAACTCGCTTTACCACTTGAGCCAATGCTCCAAAGGGTTCAATCGTCTCATATACTTTCACAATTCATAATATAACTCGAGCCAATGCTCCAAAATGTTCAAAGGACTCAATTCCTTCCACAAACTTTTCACAACAACTAGAAATCATCACCAAGGCATGAAGAATACAATGAAATCAAGATATTCACAATATAAAGACTCACGGTCATGCTAGACACCGACGCATTGATACTCGTCAGCATGCCTATACGTCGTACACGACTAATACCACATAGCAAATAGGACGCAACTCCTAATCCCTCAAGCTAAGGTTAGACCAAACACTTACCTCGATGCCTTGAACGCAACTCAAGTCTCAATTATAGCTTTATCCCTTGATTCCACCACCAATCCTCTCGAATCTAGTCACAAGTTACTTAATTACATCAATAAGTGCTAAATGAATCAACCCCAATGCATGAAAATGAGTTTTCCAAAGTTTTACCCAAAAAGTCAAAAATCGCCCCCGGGCCCACGTGGTCAAAACTCGAGGTTCGAACAAAAACCCGATTACCCATTCCCCCACGAACTCAAATATGTAATTTGTTTTGAAATCGGACCTCAAATCGAGGTCCAAATCCCCAATTTTTGAAAAACCTAGGTTCTACCCAAAACACCCAATTTTCCCCATGAAAATCTTTAATTTTAGGTGAAATCATGTTAAAAGATGTTAATGATTGAAAGAAATGAGTAAAAACTAACTTACAATCGATTTGGAAGAAGATTGTTCTTGGAAAAATCGCCCAAAGGAGTTGATTTGAAAATGGTGTAAAAATAACTTAAAAATTGGCTAAGTATAGAAAATTGCAGGTCTCAGATATGGGAAATGCGAACAGGGGTTCGCAATTGCGAACCCCGACCTCTGCAGATGTAGGAAATGCGAAACAGGGTTCGCATTTGCGAAGCCTTCATAATTCCCCAGGTTTCGCATTTGCGAAGGAGCTGTCGCAATTGCGACATCGCATTTGCGAAAGAAGGATCGCATTTGCGATACATGCTGAACAAGGGAGGTCTCGCATTTACGAAGGGGAAGCTCGCATTTGCGAGAAAAGGGTGGCCTGGGCTGGCTTCGCATTTGCGATCCAGCCTTCGCAATTGCGAACTCGCATTTGCGAGCCAGGCTTCGCAAATGCGAAGCCTGCAGGCCTGAACACACCAGCATATTTTTAAGTTCAAAATGCACCCCGTGGCCTATCCAAAACTCACCCGAGCCCTCGGGGCTCCAAACCAAATATACACACAACCTCAAAAATATCCTACGGACTTATTCGTGCGATCAAATCGACAAAATAACATCATAAACATCGAATTAAACCTCAAAATCCAAGAATTCTTTCAAACTACATAAAACATCATTTTTTCTAATTTAGGCCCAAATCACGTCAAACAACGTCCGTTTTCAACCAAATTTCACAGGAAGGACTTAAAACATATATAAGACCTGTACCGGGCGCCGGAACCGAAATACGGGCCCGATACCATCGCTTTCTAATCAGATTTCATTTCCAATTTTCTTAAACAATTTTAGAAAATAATTTTACTAAAAAATTCATTTCTTGGGCTTGGGACCTCGGAATTCGATTCCGGGCGTACGCCCACGTCCCATATTTTCCTAAGGACCCTCCAGGACCGTCAAATCACGGGTCCGGGTCCGTTTAACCAAAACGTTGACCAAGGTCAAATTTATTCATTTTAACATCAAAACTCAATATTTTTCACAGAATTTCATATTTAAGCTTTCCGGCTACGCGCCCGGACTGCGCAGGCAAATCGAGGCGACTCTAAATGAGGTTTTCAAGGCCTCGGAGATACAGAATTCAATTAAAAATAGGTGATGACCCCTTTGGGTCGTCACAAGTAATTACCTGTACGGGTGCAAATTGAAAATATGACTACATGAGTACTTATATTTTTTATAAGTTCCGAAAATATGTGAAGAATTTTGCAAAATGCAGTTATAGCTAAGGGTGGGCATAAAATTCCAAAAACCGAAAAATCGGAATGGACCGAATTAATTTGGTATTTCAGTATCGGTTCTTCGGTACGAATTCGGTATAAATATTTCAAAACATCGATATTTCGGTACGATTCTCGGTATTAAACTTTCGATACTTTGATAAATCGAAATACCGAAACGTTTTAGTCAGCCAATAAGCCTAGCCCAGTTCTCCATTTTCAAATCCAAGTCCAATCTTCAACTTTTGACTTGCAATCAGATAAGTATACCAAGTTTACAACAACAACAACAACAGCAAACCCCTAGTATGATTCCAACAGGTGGGCCGGCGAGGGTAGTCGGTAAACAAACCTTACCCCTATCTAATGCAGGTGGAGAGGTTATTTTCAATAGACCTCGGCTCGGAAAGGGTGAGAAGAAGAAGAAGAAGAAATAGAAAAGCAAGAAAGGAAGAGAGCAGAAAAAGATGGAGATAAAGGATAAGTGGTACAAAAAAATATCAATAGGAAATACAATACCTGAGGCGAACTAAACCACATAACGCAATAAAAATCTAAGAATATAAAGGGACGTGCGTGCTACTAAGACAATCGGTGAGCAACTAAAAAATATCCACTAACCTTCTATCTTAATCTTGGACCTCCACACCCTCCTTTCAAGGGTCAGGTTCTCAGTGAGCTGAAAAGCGTCATGTCCTATCTAATCACCTCTCCGCAGTGCTTCTTGGGGCTACCTCGACCTCTTCTCAACCTCGCCATGGCCAACCTCTCACACCTCCTAACAGGAGCATCAATGCTTCTCCTCTTAACATGTCCGAACCATCTCAGCCTCGACTCCCGCATCTTGTTCTCCACGGAGGCTACTCCCACTCTGTCCTAGATAGCTTAATTCTTAATCTTATCTCTCCTAGTACACCCACACATCCATCTCAACATCCTCATCTTTGCTACTTTCATCTTCTGCACGTGGGAGTTCTTGACTAGCAAGTATTCAACCCCATATATCATAGTCAGTCGAACCATCACTCTATAGAACTTACCCTTAAGTCTCGGCGGCACATTCTTATCACATTAAACCCCGGAAGCGAGCCTCCATTTCATCCATCCCGCTTCGATGCAATGTGCGACATCTTCGTCAATCTTCCGTTACCTTGGATAATAGACGCGAGATACTTAAAACTAACTCTCTTGGGGATACATTGAGCATCAAGCTTTACCTCTACGTCTGCTTCATGGGTCCCGTTACTGAATTTGCACTCCAAGTATTCTCTTTTGCTTCTACTCAACTTGAAACCTTTAGACTTCAAGGTCTGTCTCCAAACCTCCAACCTCGCGTTAACTCTGCTTCGCGTCTCGTCAATCAACACTATATCATCGGCAAATAGCATGCACCACGACACCTCCCCTTGGATGTGTAGCGACAATACATCCATCGCCAAGGCAAATAAAAATGGGCTAAGAGCAGATCCCTGGTACAACCCCATCACAACAGGGAAATGCTCCGAGTCATCACCCACAATCCTCACCCGAGTCTTAGCACCATCATACATATCCTTAATCACCTTAATATACCCGCTAGCCTCCAAATACCTCCACAGAACCTCCCTTGGGACTTTATCATACGCTTTCTCAAGTTTACAAAATTATAATATTTTCATGTATTTGATATCTTCAATTATTTGGTTCTGGAACTAAATAATATTTGAAATGTTCCTCTTTTTATTGTTGTTTTAGATTCTTTGGTTCCTCTGTCCTTTGTTGCTCTACTGGGATACTCAGTTAGAACAAAAATTTGGCAAATTTGGTTTTCAAGTCTGGAGCTTTTCAGGCTAAAGGAACGATTAGTGATTACCATAAATATGAATTAAGTACAGTACTAATATTAGGCATTTGAAGATAGATTGAGCGGAATAGATGAAAACGTTATTCCTTCGAGTTCGTTACGTTGTTGACAAACCAATATCGTTATTTCATGGATTTGGATTACATCAATGAATTATTGTTAGAACTCCACCGGCAAATAAAAAAAAATAACAGCAATCTTATCGAACCGTACTGAACCAAACTAAAAAACATTAAACCGTATAGAACTATTTTGATATGGTATTTAATATGCATAATTAATATACCGAATACCGAAGTACCGAACCGAAATTAATAAATAACGAGGGTCCATCCCTAGTTATAACACATCATTCAAGTAATCTTAGCTGAATTTATCAAACATCTAAATCTTATCCATTTCAGCCAATATAAGATTGCCACTTCAGCAAACAAGTATCCAAGTGTATCTAACAGCCCATTGTGAGGTCACAAACTCCTTGCTTTGGGTAATGGGCCTATATCACAGAAACTTGTTTCGAACCCCAATAGATTTATACAAACAATTTTGTCAAAAGGCAATTAAACTAAAAAAAAAAAAAAAAAAAAGAAGAGAGAAAAAAGTTGAGTTGCTGCAAAAATGGCTGCCACCATGATAACTTCTCTTCCACAGTTCAATGGACTCAAAACCAACACCTTCTCTACTTCCCCTATTCAGGGCTTGGTCAGTTTCTCCATTTATGTCTGTTTTACATTTACTTAGGTGTTATTTTTACTTTTTTTTTTTCATCTTTCCCGTTTATAGTTTTTGTTTACTTTGATACATTTGACTTGATTTCGAAGTAGCTGAAATTATTTTATGATTGAAGTCTTGTATTTTGTTTTTCTTTTCTATGAGTAATATCCGATATCTTTAAAATAAAATTATTCACTATTTATGCATATTACCATTTTCAAATAGTTAAGACATTGAAAACATATGAATTTATATAGTTGTAACAATCATCTTTCACTGGGTGCAGGTGGCCGTTCAACCCATGAGGAGTAGAGGGCAAGGTGCTCTGGGTGCTCGCTGTGATTTCATTGGCTCACCCACAAATTTGGTAAATAACTATTGCAATTATATTGTGAGAGACTTATTAATAACTGAGATATATACAAGAAAACTCAGAAAGAATAAAGTAGTCGTGTTAATGAAACTCTTAAGTTTTGCATTTGCAATTTCTTTTGTTAAAAGAAAATGAAAACCTGACTATACTGTGAAAATCATAGTGGGCTACTTTATAGCAAACTGATGAATAAGTTATCTTTTATGAGAAAATATTATAGCCTGTTTAGCCGAGCTTCTCCCAAGATCAAAACTGTTTTTTCCGTAAAAAAGATATTTTTTCTTAACTTGAGATGTTTGGTCAACCTTTTTTGCGAGGAAAAAGTATTTTTTGGCTAGAAGCATAAACAGTTTTTAAGAAGCAGAAAAAGTAGCTTCTCCCCAGGAAAAACAAAAAACAGTTGTGAATTTTGTGGAATACTTACGCATATGAAAAATATCTCTAGATTATTAGAAATTTTGTGAAATATTTACGCATAGCTTGTAAAGTGTGGATTTCTTTTTTATTCTCAAGTTGCAGATAAGTAAATGATTGATTTCCTAGATAAGATATGCTATTTTCTTCAAATTTACCCTAATATTGGTTCAGATTTCGGTAATTAAACTGTATCTCGTCTCGAATTTTTCTGACCGTCGTGGTCAAAGTATCCAAAATTGTTTGACCAGATCTGATACAGATCCAATACCCACACTCATACTAGTGTCGCATAGGCAAGGGTGCGGCACCTAAACTGCCACGTGGGAGAGTAACTTAGGTTTCTGTAGCACATACTTTACTTGTTAAAGAGTTATTATGATGAAAAATATGGAATGGTGACTTCTATAAAAGGGTCGAGCCTCAAAATACATACAGTGTGTGTATCCACAAATCCGTTGGGTCTTGCTTTGATATGTAAACATACTCAAAATGCGTATAGTATCAGCATGCATGAAATGACTGATCAGTTACGTTCCTTCATATTTTAGGTTTCAAGGGGCCAACGCATTTTAATCTATTCCTCTACAAATCGTATGGTCTCTATCATGTAGTTCTTCTGAGAAAAGCATATCGCATTAGCAATTTGACAAAACTTGTATATATTCCTAGAAAATATTCTTCTAATGACATTGCTGGTATTGAGTTGAGCGCCTTCTCAGAAGAAACGCAAGTGAAAATTACAAAAACAAAATAGCGTAAATCATATATTTTCCTAAATAATAGTAGATAATAGCATAATTTAAACAAAAAAAACCATCCGTAAGGTCAACTTATGTTGTTTATTCTTGAAATAGTACATGATATCAATCTTTGAGAGAGAATTCACTGGATGAAGGTAGATTACCTCAAAAAAGGATGTGCACTGTCACAGAAGTAAAAAGGAATGTGCCAACAATTAAAGGTTTTTTTATTTATTAATATATGTAAGTTGGTGTTGGAAGTATTTTTTATATTTCAACGTGGGATTTGTATGACGGACCTTAGAACTTGAAGAACAGAAAGAAGACAGCTGGAATTGGGAGTCCACGCAAATTCGTTTCTTCTTCAGTATTATTGTCCAAGTAGAATCGAGTTGAGCAATCACAATACGGTAGTGGTTATACTTAGTGCAAGATATTCTTTTTTTTTTTTTGAAAGAGGGGAAACCCGTCGCGGCTACAACCTCTGCCATAATCTCTGTCTTTCAGGTGAGCACTTTATGCGCACTGGGTAAATCTCGCCTGTGTAATAGCCTGCCAACTACACAGGGGATGTAAATCGCACTAGTGCAAAATATATATTTACCAAATAGAATTTATGGACTTCCGAAACATTTTTGCAATGACCATGGTTAAATGTAGTTTATTTAGTTTTAGTATTCTAATTTCAGAACGGTAGGCTAAAACCTAGATATATATGGATAAAATCTTAAATATTACAATTTTTATCCAACATTTTTCTACTTTTAAATAATGTTTTAGCTTAAAAGGCACAAAAATTGATCAACGTTGATTTATGTACGTGCATATGTTTATTTATTATTCAATTTCATCGTCTCATGATTTCCATTGCTTTTTTGGAGTAAAATAGAAAGCAAATAAAAGTTCTAAGGAGATAAATTAGTGATAAGAATTTTGTAAGAATTGAGTCGAATAGTATGTTATGTAAGTTTAGTCTCATACTAAATAGTATTGACGTTGTTTATGGAGACATAAATGATGCAAGAATTAAACCAAAGGATGATTTTGTAACAAAGTGCTTGTATGTTGAACAGATAATGGTGACATCAACAAGCCTAATGCTCTTTGCTGGTAGATTTGGGTTGGCTCCATCAGCAAACAGGAAAGCAACAGCAGGGCTAAAGCTTGAGGTTAGGGACTCAGGTCTCCAGACAGGAGATCCTGCTGGATTTACACTTGCTGACACCTTGGCTTGTGGTGTTGTTGGTCACATTATTGGTGTTGGGGTTGTTCTTGGCCTCAAGAACATTGGTGCTATCTAAATAGTCTCTTGTTTATAACAAAATAGATATTTTCTTGTGTATTCCAGTTTCTAGCATTTATGTTGGTCTCCTCTTTTTTCGTTGCTACAACAAAGTTTTATGAAACAATTGAAGACACATAAGCAATATTTATCGATGCGTTGGGTAAGGCTGTTTTCTGGGCCGGGCCCGGGCCTAAATGGGCCAAACGGGCCGGTTCTTACTGTCCCGGGTTTTGGCGGGCTGTGCTTTGGCGGTTCCGGGCCAAACGGTCCCGGTCTTCACGGGCCTAATGGTGGAACCGGCCCACTGTGAGCCTAAGACCACATGGTCCCGGGATTAATGGGCCGGGCCCACGGGCCTAAACGGGCCTAAGTGTTCCGTGTTATATTTTTTTTTTAAGGTATTTTCTTGTAAANNNNTGTATTATATATATATATATATATATATATATATATATATATATATAGGCTTATATAATTTCTTGTAAATATATTATAGAATTGTGACTTAAATCTTCTAAATAGTCAAATTTAAACACAAAAAAAATTGCAAAGAAATATTTAAGGGAATGCCTTATAATTTTTATTATTACGACATTAACAAAAATGGCAATATCGTTCTTAGTGTTCCTCCCCCAATGGAATGAGCACAACAAGGTGTTAATACCACCAGTAAAAGGAAAAAAACTAATGAAGATGTGCCAAAATACAAGTTACATATTAGTCTACATATTATCTCTAACAAATTTCATAAATCCTTCAAGGTTCGGAGGAATTTCCGTTGGTGGTGGCGGAAAAGAAGCTTGTTCATCACCGTTTCCGGGCGAAGCAGTATCCTCCGCAAGTTCCACTAGCATTTCTTCATAAGCTTCGTCTATCTCCGGTTGTGATTCAGCAAGTCCAAAATTTCTTCTTTCCGAACGGATCCAATCTCTGAAGAGTACTGATTTTTCCAAGCTCTCCCTCATAGACGCTCTATGATCACCTATTTGAAGTCTCGCTTGACTGAAAAAGCTCTCTGATGCCACTGTTGAAGCTTGAACACATAAAATATCTCGAGCCATCCTTAAAAGAATTGGAAAGTATTTTTCTCTGGCCTTCCACTATTCCAAAAGATCAAAGGTGCTGTCTGGATTCTCTTTTTCAAGGCCCTGCGAGAAATAAACTTCAAGCTCATTTAGATGTGAAGTATCACCAATATTATCACCTTGAGAACCCCTGAACTCCGTCCAAGAACTAAGTGTTTTTAGGCCCACAGTTCTTTTAGATGATTGCGAACTAGACGAAGTAGGAGTTGGAACATTTGGTCTAGCATTATCTAAGGCTTGTTAATAAGCATTATAAATTGTTTGAGCATTTATTTTAATTGAGGCTTTTGCATCTGCAAGTGTAGCTAATTCCTCATCTGAAAGATCTAAAGCCCTATAAATATTTGAATACCAAAAGTGAGGACCTCCTAATTTCATGGTAGGATTTAACATGGCAGCAACACCATAAATAGGGGGGATAGAGAAAAAATATTTTTTAAACTTTTCTTTCATAGAATTTATAGCAAGTTGATAAATTACCCCACCCTCTGAAAATTGAACAAACAAATCACATAGTGCTGCAATATAAACTAAACAGTTTGAAATAGTAGGATAATATTGCCCAGACAATTCATTTGTAGCAATATGAAATTGTTCTAAAAAATCTATAAGAATTTTAATATTAGTCCAATCTTGATTTGTAAGGATTTCATCATCATCCTCACCACCAACACGAGCATTAAACGTTGCGTTTATTGGGTTTCTATATTCATATGCAACAACTAAACTTTCGTACATATAATTCCATCTAGTCGGACAAGCTTTAGGAACCTTTCTCTCTCTAAGGCCAAATTCATCACATTTTTTAAAATATTCTCTAAGTCTACTTCTACGGTTTGAATAAAAAAGCCAATTAAGAGCCATTTTAACCTTTTCAATTTCCAAATTTAAAATTTTCATACCATTACCGACGATTAAATGGTAAATATGACAAATACATCTAACATGGAAACAATTACTAAATGCAGGATTTAGTGTAGTTGTAAGCAAGCCTATAGCATTAGTGTTACTAGAAGCATTATCCATAGAAATTGACATTATTTTATCTCTAATGCAAAAATATCTACAAATATCTGCAACTGTGTTAGCAATAAACTTACCTGTGTGACGTGAATTAATTATTCTATAAGCAATAATGCGTTTTTGCATTTTCCATTCTTCATCAATCCAATGAGTGGTTACAGTAAGATAATCACAGTCATTACCACTTGTACCAATATCAGTGGTAATAGCAATGCGACAATTCATATGAGTAAATAAATACCGCAAATATTGTTCATATTCATGTTTATATTTATAAATATCGCTCTTTACGGTTGCGTGAGGCCATCCTTTATAAGTAGGATTAAAAACTTTTCTAATATAATGCACAAAGTGAGGGTTAGAAGGAAAACTATAGGGTAAGCACATAACAGTAACCATTTTTGCTAATTCTTCACGATCTTTATTTGGATCGTAATATAAAATGCCACCGGTAACAGTGTTTATTGCCGGTTGAACTAGATTTGACCCGGTACTAGGGTTAACCTCAGTACCTACACTTCTCCCCTCTAGCTGCGCTTTCATTTGAAGATATCTATCTTTATCTCTAGGGTGTGTCTTTATGTGTCTAGTCAAAGTACCCGTACCGCTACGGTCTCCAGCAAATTTATGAGCCAACAAAGACCCACAAGTTTTACACTTAGCCTTATTCTATTCTCTTAGTTGAGTAAAAAAGTTCCAAACAAGAGATGTTTCGGGGTGTTTAGAACGTTGTCTATTAAAAGTAGGGGTTACTACAGGAGGGTCAGGCGGGGCATCATTTGGATTATTATCAGTTGGGTTAACAACAGGACTAGTAGGTGTATCATCTAAATCCGGTTGCGTTTCATCTAAATCTTCATTTTCCTCATCATTTTCATCAATAGTTTCATTAGGATAAAGAACATTCATATATTCATCATTTAATTGTTGACGTGGTGCAACATCATTGCAAAATTGACTATCGCTAAATTGAAAACAAGGGTTATCACTATCAAGAATAATAGGTGGAGGAGGACGGGTAACAGGTCTGGGTCGGGGAGCCGGGGGAGAGGTAGTAGCTTGGCGACTAGATTCACCAAGTTTAGATTTTCCCTTACCCCCAAATATTTTTTTCAAAGAAAATGCCATATTAATTATAATTATACAAACTAAAACAAACTAAACTATAATATTAAAACTTAAGAGTTGGAACGAGTTTACCGAACTGACGAACAACTTCTTGAAAATTGTATATCGTTGAAGACTTGAAGACTTGAATACTTCAATTCACCAACTTCACAATTTTTCACAAATTTCAATAATAAAGTAAGCAATTATAGAAGAAAATTAGAGAGAGATTGATGATTTTGTGAGTAAAAATGAAAGAATGAGGGGGTATTTATAGTTGAGAAAAGGGAAAAAGTGTAATTATAAAAAGTTTGGGGTTAAGACAAAGTTTGGGGGCCAAATGGCTATTTCTTAAAATGCCAAACGGCTGAAATTGCAGGACAACGGCTACTTTTTAAATTTCTAACCGTTTTTTTGAAAAGTTACCGTTGGGCCCGTTTGGCCCGTTAGGCCTGGTTGAACCGGCCGAGGCCCGCCTAACGGTCCCGGGCTCGCGGTCTATTTGGGTAGGACCGGCCCACTATAGGCCTTATAGACCGTTTGAGACCGGCCCATTTGAACCGGACCGTTAGGCCCGTTTGGCCCGTGGTCTCGTGGGCCCGGGGCGGTCCCAGACTGAGCCCGACCCACAATACAGCATTAGCGTTGGGTTGGAAAGTCACCCACAGTAATAATACATAAAAGATTACACAAATTAACAAAAAAAGTATTTAACCAAGTATACAACGATTGAGCAAGTTATCAATTTATATATCATATATAAATTCATATATAAGAAAGAGTTAATACATCAAAACCCCTCTAATTCAGTGAAATACATACTAATCTATTAGGGGTTTCTATATTCAGTGAAATACATTATTCTCGTATTAAATCTGCCATGTTTGTTACACACGTGTGGAGTTAATCTCCACTTGATGTTTTATACTTTAATACCACACAAGAGGGGATGACTTGTGTGGTGTCCAATTTTTCGAGTGCACTGATTATAGCAGGACCTGGTTCTTCTATGTGTTCCTTATACTACTGTTGCGGAATAATAAATGCAGAAAGTAAAGAACACAAGGATTTTACGTGGAAAACACCTGGCTCAAAAGGTGAAAAAACTACGACCTACTTCTCAGTAGGATTTTTCCAAACTCTCCACTAAATCACTGAGCCAAAAACTGCATTTACAAAACACTTTTGTAAACCTATGATTAACTCTAATCCCGTTGTAGCAAACAACCTCTAACTGTTGCGACAACTTCAAGTTAACTCTAACTTGAATACTCTGCGTACCTATTACAATTGCCTCTAGATAAAGCTGACAGGTACAATATGAATAACACCTACTACAATTGAACTAGAATAAAAGACAGACACTTGGAACTAATTCTTTTATCTTGTTCATGTAGCTTCAGGTTTGAACACTTGAATCACACACGAACTGCTTGCAAAATGGCCTATTTTGCTCTCAATTCACGTTTAACTTCTGCGTTTGTCCAACACACCTGTAAATGAGAACACCCTGCAATATGTAGAGTTAGTAGATGAAGAAATAACTAGAGTTCTAATACTACTCTTCCTCGGTGGAAGAGTTCTAGTTGATTTCAACTTCTAACTCCTTCCTTATCTTGGGCAGTGTTCTCTTTGATTAAGGAGTCCTTCTCCTTATCAATTATGCAACCTTTTCGATCAGGAGATATCAAATATACCAAGTTAAGCTTATCTCCTTCACGTGCATCCCACATGCTCGAATCTGCCTGTTTCTATGCACACAAGGAATGGACCTGGTTCATGCCTGAACTTCCTTTGTTAATCTTCAAAACAAACCTTTACTTGGGCCAACAAATTTTCCCATTTTGATGATGACAAACTCTGTGCTTTTTCATAAGCTTAGGCCCTGTTTCAACTTATCTCAACATCAACATAATGTTAGAAATATTTTTCCTTTTTATCACTTATCATCAAGGACCAGGTTCATTAGGTTATAAACATCACTGTTCAAAGTATAAGGCACAATATTTCCCCCCTTTTGGCATCATCGAAAAGTTGCATAAAAACATGTGAGATAACTAGATTTTAACTTAGTCATGGCCACTGGGGCTACTTCAAATGCAAACATGGATTAATCATCATAGATCAAGCTAAGAATTTCAACCATCAAAGAAATATAAACAAACAGTTAGAGCAAAAATAGTGAATTTCATTGATGATTGATAAGATTCTACCACAAAGCATAAGACGAAATACAAATACTGAAAACATGAGGAAAAGAAACAAAAAGTCCCAAATTGGGTCATTGGTTGATCTACACTAGGTTAGGAGACTTAAGGCTTGGAAGAACTAGGGGCTTGGTTTTTGGCTTGGAGGAGTTTCAGCATATCTTGAAGAATGCCATCATTCTTCTCTTTTTCTCTTGCCAGCTCAGTTCTGAGACCATCTCTCTCAGTCTCCACCTCAGCCAACGTTTTCTTCAGCCGCTCAATCTCAGCATCCTTTGCCCCAAAGTGATCCTTCCTTGTACTAACCTCCCACTTCTTCATAGATACCTTGAAATGTTCAAGCACAACTTGTGAGAATAAAGCCATAGGGAATGTCATGAGTCTTGGAGCCATTTATAACCCTATCAGTAGGTCCGCGAGGGTTTCTTGTTCAGATGGAATAGGTTCATCTATATTTTTCCCAAGTTGAACCAACCCCTCAGCAGCTTCGCCAGACCCACTTCCCCTTGTTTTGCTCACACTCTCTTCTATTTTAGTAAATTCCTTTCCCCAAATAACCATTGCACCAGTTTCTTTTGTTAGACCAACATGAGTGGGTGTAGAATCAACCACTCTTTTACCCTTTCCCCTCACATCACTCCAAGCACCCTTGCTCTCTTTTTCTTTTTCCTTTTCATTTTTACCACCAACTTCTCCATATTCTGTAGTCTCAACACCTGCTATAGACCCTACCAATACAAATCTATTGTCCTAATTGGCAGCAATTTCAGAAATTTTCTCAAGAGTAACTTTAGAACCAGAAGATACTTGTTCAGTTTTGGAAGAACCACTTTCTTCCCCCTCAGTAGCAGACTTAATTGAATCTTTAGATTGCTGGGATTCTTCTTCCCTACCTGCTTTCAATTGTTTGTTTATTTTCTCGATCTGCTCTCCTCCAGCGACAATCTTATGATCCATATGTTTTTACTCTACTTTTCTTAGAGATTGGTGTGGTTGAAGGAGTGGTAGAAGGTGTAGAAGTGGTTTCCTGTGGTGGTGATGAAGGGTTTTCAAGAGTGTTAGCCATTTCTGTGTTTGGGAGATGAAAAAGAATACTTGTGATGGATAAGTCCAAAAGAGTTTGGAATTGGGTAGGAATCTGCTCATGATCCAAATATAATTATTTCAGATTATGCAGATTGTAGAAAACATACCTATTTATCTTGATGAACTAGGTTCTTCACTGAGAATTCTCTCGTGTAAGTCTAAATTTTCCAAAACAGAGAAAATATCATTAGAGATTAATGAGTCATTTTAACACATGGCACAAGAGTATACTATTGAAAGTATGAGAATGAGCAAGATTTAATCTACTTATACACCATTTATGGACTTTCTAACCAAATAAAAGAAATTGTTTTTTTTTTCAAATTTTTTCATTTTTTTTCGTTTAACTTTGAACTGGTCCTTTTAGGTGATCTTAAGCATCCCTAATTCCAACTTGTTCCTCTCAAAGTGATCTCTACTTAAGGCTTTTGTGAAGATGTCAGCAATTGCTTATCAATAGCATAAAACTCCACAGTGATCAAGCATTTCTCATAGTTGTCCCTCAAAAATGGTGCCTAACATCTATGTGCTTAGTTCTCTTATGATGAACTGGGTTCTTTGTCATACTAATGGCACTAGTGTTATCACAAAGTATAGGGATGCAACCAACATCAATTCCAAAGTCCAATAATTCTTGTTTGATCCACAGCAATTGAGCACAACATAAAGCAGCAACAACATACTCAGCTTCAGCAGTAGATAGGGCCACTGAATTTTGCTCTTTGGTAGCCCATGACATAAGACATGAACCAAGAAAGTGTGTCATACCTGAGGTGCTCTTCCTATCCACCAGGAAACCTGCATAATCAGCGTCAGCATATCCCACAAGGTTAAAATTACTACCTTTTGGATACTAAACACAAAGGCCAGTGGTGTCTTTCATGTATCTCAATATTCTCTTTACAACAGTCAAGTGAGAATCCTTTGGATTTGCCTGAAATCGAGCACAAAGACCTACACTAAACGCAATGTCAGGTCTGCTAGTAGTGAGATATAAAAGAGAACCATTCATTCTCCTATACAACTTCTGATCAACAGATGACCAGGTTCATCTATATCCAATTTTGTGGTTGTTGCTATAGGAGTATCGATTTCTTTTGATTCTTCCATTTTAAACTTTTTAAGCAACTCTTTCACATATTTCTACTGATGGATCATAGTTCCATTTGAGTTTTGTTTGATTTTTAAGCCTAAAAAGAAATTAAGCTCACCCCTCATACTCATTTCAAATTCACTCCCAATTAGTTTAGCAAATTCCTTACTTAGTTTATCAGTAGTTGCTCCAAAGATTATATCATCACTGTATATCTGCACTACTAGAAGGTCTTTGCCTTTTTCCTTCAAGAGTAAAGTATTATCAATTTTACCTCTCTTGTAGGCATGCTCAAGCAGAAATTTTGATAATCTTTCATACCATGCTCTAGGAGCCTGCTTGAGCCCATAGAGTGCTTTGTCAAGTTTGTACACATGATCAGGGCACTCTTTGCTTTGAAACCCTGGAGGTTGCTTGACAAATACTTCTTCCTTTAAATAGCCAATGAGGAAGGCACTCTTGACGTTCATCTGGTGAAGAGTAAATTCCATGTAAGCAGCAAAGGCTATGAGGAGTCTTATTACTTCCAACCTTACAAATGGAGCAAAGATCTCATCATAGTCTATGCCCTCCTCTTGGCTATATCCTTGAACCACTAATCTTGCCTTGTTCCTTTTAACAGTTCCATCTTCATCAAGTTTGTTTCTAAAGATCCATTTTGTGCCAATTACTGATCTGTCCTTGGGTCTTGGAACAAGATGCCAAACTTGACTCCTTTCAAACTGGTTGAGTTCATCTTGCATTGCATTTACCCAGTATGCATCCTACAAAGCCTCAGCTACATTTTTAAGTTCAATAAGAGATAAGAAAGCATCAAAAGCACAAAGATTCTTTAATGAAGATCTAGTTTTAATTCCAGAGGTTGGATAAGTTATTATGTTCTCAACAGGATGAGAAATTTGGTACTTGTAAGGTTTCACAACCAACTGGTTTCCGTTTGATTTTTCTCCAATGTTTTATTGCTGAGGAACAGGCTAATGGACAGGTTCCATCGAGGTATTAGATTCAGTACCTCTTTGTTCAGTTCCCCCTATCAGGTTGCCCTGAATAGAAGAACCTCTTCCATCACCTGTTCCTTCTTCTGATGCAGCTTCAGCCTGGGCTGTGATTTCATTTGGACTTCTTACATGCCCAATTGCTTCACCTTTATGTTCCTGTCTCTCAGAAAGAATGTTAGTTTCATCAAAAACCACATGTACACTTTCTTCTACACACATAGTTCTTTTGTTGTATACCTTATAAGCTTTACTATGTGAAGAATATCCCAAGAATACTCCCTCATCACTTCTGGGATTAAACTTACCCAGGGAGTCTTTACCATTTGTTGTGCATAAAGAACTGCATCCAAATGCCCTAAGATGAGATATATTTGGTTTTCTCCCTTTAAGTAACTCATAGGGAGTCTTCTCTACAAGAGTTCCAATCATGCACCTATTGATGATGTAGCATGCAGTATTTACAGCTTTTGCCCAGAAACTATGGGGCAGTTTACTTGAAAGAAGCATAGTCCTAGCCATATCTTTAAGTGTCCTATTCCTTCTTTCAACTACTCCATTTTTTTTGGAGTCCTAGGAGTAGAAAAATTATGATCTATGCCATGCACATCACAAAATTCAGCAAACTTCGCATTTTCAAATTCAGTTCCATGATCAAACCTAATTGATGCAAGTTGATTACCTAGTTGTTTCTGAGTTTTTCTAACAAATGAAGTAAACATGTCAAATGCTTCATCTTTAGATGTTAAAAACAATGTCCAGGTAAACCTAGAGTAATCATCAACAAGCACCATCACATATCTTTTACCACCTCTGCTTAATGTTCTTATTGGACCACAGAGATTCATATGGACCAATTCCATCGTTCTGGTGGTGCTTACCACTTTCTTGCATTTAAAAGAGGATCTTACCTGTTTCCCCCTTGCACAAGCCTCACAAACTTTATCTTCCTTAAACTTGATGTTAGGCAGCCCTATCACCAGGTCCTTGAAGACTAATTTATTGAGTTGACTCAGACTTGCATGTCAAAGTCTCTTGTGCGAAAGAAGGGGATCATTGTCCAACACACTTAAGCAAGTGAGTTCATTTTCTGAGAGTGTGGACAGATTTACAATGTAAATATTGTTTACTATTTTTCCGTGCAGAACAATCTTGTTAGTGGTAAGATTTATCACAAAACATTTGGTAGAGGTGAATGCTACCAAGTTACCTCCGTCACACAGTTATGATACACTGATTATACTGTATTTTAAGCCATCTATCAAGTAGACATTCTCAATAGAGTTAAAATCTGTCTTACCTACCTTTCCAACCCCAATGATCTCACCTTTCTTTCCATTTTCAAAGGAGACATTTCCTCATTTAAGGTCCTCAAGTGAAAGGAATTGGTTCTTGCTTCCTGTCATATGCTTTGAGCAGCCACTATCTGATGTTATAAACGTCAATACCACACAAGAGAGGGGGTGATTTGTGTGGTACCTAATTTTCGCGTTAGAAGAACCTGGTTCTTCTAAGTGTTCTAACTACAGCAGTTTGCGGAATAATAAATACTGAAAGTAAAGTGCACAGAGATTTTTACGTGGAAAACACCTGGCTCAAAAGGTGAAAAAACCACGACCTACTACTCAGTAGGATTTTCCCAAACTCCACTAAAATCACTGAGCCAAAAACTGCATTTACAAAACTCTTTGTAAACCTAAGGATTAACTGTAATCCCAGTGTAGCACACAGCCTCAACTGTTGCGACACTTTCAAGTTAACTCTAACTTGAATACTCAGAGTACCTAATACAATTGCTTCTAAGAAAGCTGAAAGGTACAATATGAAAACCTACTACAATTGAACTAGACTTAGAATAAACACAATGATGAAACTGGTTCTTCTATCTTAGTTCATGTAGCTTCAGACGTGCACACTTGTATCTCGCATATGTTGCTTGCAAATCAGACTTGATCTTTTTGCTCTCAAATATGCTTAACTTTTGCTTATGTGCATTGCCTGTAAAAGAGAACAACTTGGTTATTTAATGGATTAGCAGTTAGGGTTTGATCGAGACTCCAATGCTTATCCGTAGTCGATTTGAGTCCTTAACCAATACAAACTCCCATCCTTATCCTAGCTTAGGATTGTGTTCTCTTATCATAAGGAGACTGTCCTTCTTAGAACTCAATGCAACCTTTTCGATTTCATTCAGAAGATATTTGCTGCGTAATCTTCAATACATATCTTCCTCACGTGCCTTCCATGTGCAATGGTTATGACTAACTGTGTCTCTCAAGATGGACCAGGTCCTTCCCTGAGTTCATTTGTCAATCTTCAAAACTTCAACTAAACTTGGGCCAACACTATCCATGTACCATATTTGGTTGCTCCCCTTCACTTTGACATGTAAAAGGAAATCAGGAGTTAGTCTTAAGACCCAAACTAGTTTGGGTCCCTTTCTATAGGCAAAAGGGTGAATCGGAATCTTTTTAGCCCAACTTGGCATCCTAGTTTTCCCTTGAACAAATATTTTATTCTTTTGACTAGCCTTTTCTTTTGCTGTGCATTCACTTTTGTAGTGACTAGTTTTACCACAGTGTGTGCAAATTTCGTTCTCAGGAAGTGTGAGGTACTTGCTTTTGGGATCCGACTTAGGTGCAGGAGTCCCGTAGCCAAGTCCTCTCTTATTACTACTATGGTGTTCATGTAGCCATGAAAGTGCATCGGAGGACCTGTTCCATTTACAGGTTCTATCTAGCTCGTGTTTGACTTTGCTTAGATCCTCCTTTAGGACTCTCATATGCTCATCTTTTTTGTACAAATCATGTTTAATTTTTCCTAGGTTTTCTTCTAAAGTGAGTTATGTGTGATCAACTTTCTTTTTACCTGTTCCTAATTTCAATTTTAGCTTTTCAGATCTAAGCTCTAGGACAATGGTGTCAGGTTCAATTTCCTGGTTCTTTAACACAACATTTTTACTTTCACTTTCACTAGCCCTAAGTTCCAGATTTTTGCACTTAGCTTTCGAAATCACACACTCCTTAGACAGCTGTTCCTTTTCATTGTTTAAATCCTCAGATTCATCTATGAAATCTAGAAGTAACTCAGATAGCTTTTCTTTAGACCAAAATTTAATCTTGTCTTTGAGATGAATTACACTTACCTCAGATTCCTCATCAGATTCTCCAATGGCCATAAGTGCTTGTTCATCTCCACCTTCATCATCTGAGATTTCATTTGAGCTTTCTCCCCAAGCAGCAACCATAGCCTTTGTTGATCCTTTGTTCTTCTTGGGTTGAACCTGTTCCTTCTTTCTGTTCATTCGTTTAGCTCTTCCTTTCTTCCATTCAATTTCCCATTGAGGGCAGTTTTTGATGTGGTGATCAGTCTCCCCGCACTTGTAACATCCCTCATTCGTTTTCTTTTCAGGAACCCTTGGTTTACTGTAGTTTCCATTTCTTGAAGGACCCTTTCCTCTCATTAGGTACTTCTTGAAGTCCTTTGTGATCATGGCCATTTCATTATCTTCTAGTTCAGAACCTTCAGTGAATCTGAGTTCCAGGCTTCTTTCCTTCTTGGGTACATCTATCTTCATGGTTTGTCTTCTAAATTCATAAGCAGTGAGATTTACAATTAGCTCATCCAACCTGCGAGTGGCAATGTTCTTTGATTCCCGAATGGCAGTGATTTTGCTCTCCCAAGTGACTGGTAGAACCCTTGTCAAAATCTTCTCAACTCTATCTTCTTCAGAGATAATCCTTCCAAGAGACTTAAGTTCATTTATCAGTGTGGTGAACCTTGTATACATCTCCTGGATTGTTTCCCCTTCCTTCATGATAAAATTCTCATATTGAGAATACATTAGTGTTCCTCTGGACCTCTTCACTTGAGGTGTTCCTTCATGAGCCACTTGTAAAGTGTCCCAGATTTTCTTAACAGTGGTACAACTTTGAATTCTACTATACTCGTCTAGACCAAATCCACACACAAGTCATTTCTTTGACTTAGCATTCTTCTCTCATTTCCTCAAGTCCTCAGCATTGCAGTTAGCTCTCGTTTTTGGCACATCTACTCCTCCAGCATTCTTCTTCATGGTAGCCAGGGGACCATCAGTCACAATGTCCCATAGCTCATAGTCTTCTCCAATGATGTGGTCTCTCATCCTGTTTTTCCACCAAGAGTAGTACTGGCCATTAAAGAATGGAGGCCTAGCAGTGGATTGCCCTTCCCAGTTTCCAGGTGGTGCGCACATCTTGATCTTTTCCTAAGGTGTTAGCCTCCTCAAGGATAATTTGCACTGATACCAATGGATGTTTTATACTTCAATACCACACAAGAGGAGGGTGATTTGTGTGGTATCCAATTTTTCGCGTGCACAGATTATAGAAGGACCTGGTTCTTCTATGTGTTCCTTATACTGGTGTTGCGGAATAATAAATGTAGAAAGTAAAGAACATAAGGATTTTCACGTGGAAACACCTGGCTCAAAAGGTGAAAAAACCACGACCTACTTCTCAGTAGGATTTTCCCAAACTCTAAATCACTGAGCCAAAAACTGCATTTATAAAACACTTTTGTAAACCTAGAATTAACTCCAATCCCATTGTAGCAAACAGCCTCTAACTGCTGTGACAACTTCAAGTTAACTCTAACTTGAATACTCTGAGTACCTATTACAATTGCCTCTAGATAAAGCTGACAGGTACAATATGAAACACCTACTACAATTGAACTAGAATAAAAGACAGACACTTGGAACTAATTCTTTTATCTTGTTCAGGTAACTTCAGGTTTGCACACTTGAATCACACACGAACTGCTTGCAAAATTGCCTTGCTATTTTTCTCTCAATTCTCATTTAACTTCTGCATTTGTGCAACACCTGTAAATGAGGACATCCTGCAATATATAGAGCTAGTAGATGAATAAATAACTAGAGTTCTAATTATACTCTTCCTTGGTGGAAGAGTTCTAGTTGGTTTCAACTTCTAACTCATTCCCTATCTTGGATAGTGTTCTCTTTGATTAAGGAGTCCTTCTCCTTATCAATTATGTAACCTTTTCGATCAGGAGATATCAAATATACCAAGTTAAGTTTATCTTGTTCACGTGCATCACATGCTCGAATCTGCCCATTTCTGTGCACACAAGGGATGGACCTGGTTCATGCCTGAGCTTCCTTTGTGAATCTTCAAAACAGACCTTTACTTGGGCCAACACCACTGCCCTATTTTACCTCCTTGATTTTAAAAAGAAAAAAGATCCTAATTATACAAAACATTACAAAACACTGTAAAACTAAAGATCGGCTCTAACTTTTTTTTTCTTTTTCCCTAACTTCAATTCTCATTAAGATCGGCTCTAACTTTTTTTCTTTTTCCCTAACTTCAATTCTCATAAAAATCAAGACCGAAACCATTTTCTCTGTCACCTAACACTTCAAGAGGTATTTTAGCATGAGAACAATGGAGTTCAGGGGGGTTAATAGAAATCCTCAATAGTTTAGATGTGAAATTTATAAAAGGAGTATAATTTTTTAGGGAATTTTCATGTATTAACTCTAAAAGAAACCATATCATGTACTTTAAGATCAAATATATACAAAGACGTACATACATACAACCATGAATGCTCCAAGGTTCACAAGGGGATAATGCCTTCCTATTGGATTCAACCCCCGATTGGACTTTCATATCCTTTGAATGTCCAAGGATATTTGGAGTGAACCTAGGATTGGGGAGAGTTTTTGAGGCTAATTAACATATACTTGATATTCATATTGAATAAGACAATTGAACTTCATATTTTATAAACTAAATGTCTTTATATAACACAAGCATCAAGTTGAATTGTGATACCAAAAGGTACGAGACAGCAACAATGGAACAGAAATTGAAGAAGAAGAGAAGGATGAGAGAAGAGAATTCAGAGAGAAGAAGGAGGGAAATTCAAAGGGAGTGTGAGCACGTGATTTTTGCCCTACATGAATTACTCCCATAATTTCAAAACAAAATAATCTCTTTTCATTATTTATTTTAGTTTTGTTGATTTTTGTGGCATTTTCTGTTAATTGTTTGCATTTTTGTCTGTGCATTTTAATTATTGAAAATACAAAAATATACATTGCATCTGCATTTAGGACTTAATTTTACATATTCTTAGATTAATTAGTAATTAGGGTTTTACAAATTACCAAAATCGCAAAAATAGTTTACTCTTGTTTTTAGTTTTAAATTTTGGAATTTTAGTAGTCTTTCTTTTATATTTAATTATTTGTGGTAATTGTTAGTTAGAGTCAATCAATTTAATACAGTAGGATAATTTGATTAGGAAGTAATTGGGGTTTTATTTTTAATTTTAAAAGAAATTAGAATAAAGAAATGAAAAAGAAATAAAAAGAGAAAATCAAAAGGATTGAGTCACGATTTGGGCCTGCCTTGTGTTCTTAATTAATCAATCCATCTCCCAGCCCAAGCGGATCAGACCCAGACCGCCCCAACCCGGTCCAGCCCCTACCCCCTTCAAAACGGTGTCGTTTGCCAAGGTAAGATCCCAACCGTCGAGGTAACTCGATCTAACGGCTGGGAAGTAGGGTCCTTTAGATATATATATGTTCGAAAAGGGACCACCCCCCCTTTCTCTCGTCTTCCCCGTTCACCCCAAACCCTAGAGACCCTAACCACGCCGCCGCCCCCAAATCCTACATCGCCGGTGGCGGCGCCACCACGAACCGCAACCAAACTTACACCAAATACCCTCCTCCATCTCCACATCCCAAATCCGCACTCTTTTTCCCTCGAATCGAACCCCAACTGTTCGAATTTCAAATCAAAACCTCAAACCCTAGCCGCCGCCCTAATTCCGCACCTCAGAAACCCGACGGCGTCGCTCCCTTTCCTCACCAAATTAACACCCCAAAGCATTCTTGACCCCTTCTTCCCAAATTCGAAACCAGTTTCCTTCGAACATCCCTGGAAGCCCTCGAATCTTGGAATCAAGCTTAACCCTAAATTTCCGGTTTTGTCCAATTGAGGTTCTCGTCGCAGTTTTAGGCTCATTTTGAGGTTATTCATGTGTTTTGGATGAGAAAACACATGCTTAATCTCAGATTGAGCCAAGAATGTGAAGTTTGAAGGTTCATCGATATTTTCTATCAGAATCTCCTAGGTATTTTTCTTGTTTTGTTATCTTTTCTTTAATTATTTGTTTTGTATGCGTCTCTGCTCCTTCTTTTTCTTTTGTTTCTTTTGTTTATTTGTTTCGGGGTCAACGGGCCATGCATGATTCGTTCATCAAAATAGTTATGTTGTTGTTTGTTAGTTAAAATAATCTCTTTGGTTTTGGGGCTAAGATTCCTGTGATTTGAATTTTTCTGTTGGATAATTTTAGTCCAGTTTTAAAGTAGTAAGCCTTGTTAGATTTAAGGTGGGCTCATGAAGATTTAGTTAAGCCCAGAAAGAAATTGAAATTGGGTCTAGGTCAGACCCATTAACCTGGATCAATTGGACCAGGGTTCCGTTTAGTTGGGAAGGTAATTAAACAAGGGTTCAGGGGTAATTTGGGGTAATGAGGTAGGGAATCTTTTGGTACTGAATTGAGAAGCCCCTAGAAGCTTCTAGGTTGGGGGCTTGAATGGCAATTTCTGATTCTTGGTAGCATTACTTGGGTAACAAGTCAGGGATTTGGAGGTTAACTTAGTTAAAATAAAAATTCACAGGGGGGTAAAGGGTAAAAAGCTAAGTCTGAAGTTTGCCCTAATGACTTGCCTATAAAGGCATTGTATACTTGCCTTGCAAGTGAGTTTTGGAGAGGAGATAAAAAATATAGAGAAAATAGACCCAAGAGAGCTAAGAGATTTGAGAGCTGAAAATCAAAAAAAATAAAAAGAGAGGAAAGGGCTGAAAATTGGAAAAGTTACTGTTTCATCAAAAAATTCTCAGTGATTTTGATTTCTTTCTGATTCCTGAAAATATTTTAACCCATCCGAGTAAACAATGGTTTAAGCTTGATCATCGAGTTCTGGATTTTAAGTTTTGCTGGGTTTTTGTTTGGTTTGGACTTGGTGTATTGGACTGTTACATATCTTCGGGGGTTTTGAGCTGAATCTATCGTTTGAGTGGTTGAATCTGGGCTAGCCGCTGTTGTCATTAAGATGATCCTTCATTTTCTGTTGTGTTTTGCTTTCCAGGTATTCATCTCACCTTCTTATGTGGGAAAAGGGGATGAACATGAAGTTTGGTGTGCCCAAGTTGAGATTTATAACAACACAATCGTGTGCTTGATGTTTCTGCACTTTTAAAATCATCTGATTCAATTTAACTTCCTTATGTCTCCTACTGTTCTATTTTGAATATGGAATGATGTAGTAGTAATGACTTGTAATTCATTATGCTGATTGCTAAATGTGTATGAAAGGTTATGATAAATGCTGGTCAAGATCTGGAAGTCGTGTGTGTTTGCAAGGTTGATTAACTAGTTCATTTATTGATCAATATGTAAGGCATCCTTTGTATTCATCACTGTCGAGAGAAGCATGTATTCATTAGTATCATATTAAGTCATAATATCACTCTACTGGTTTGGATTTATGCCTTACTGTTTTGAGTTGAGGATATGTTAGTATTTACTATCCTATTTCGTGTATGTTGTTAGCTCATATGAAGTTTTGGTCCGTCTAGTAGGGAGCCTTTAAATTCTTTGCTATACCCTTAAACTAAGATGTTGAATGCTTTACCATCAATATTCTGGTGTCAATTGGTGTTAAGGTATAAATGTTAGTTTAGCCATCTATATAATAGACATTAATTGTGTTTATCTCGTAAGCTTCTCAGATTATTTGGTAGAATTTGGAGTTAATATTAGAGTTAGTATGTTTGAGCTTCAAGGGTTATCGATTTGCATTTGGGCTCGTTATTGGCCCAAGCCTTGAAAGTCGAATTTGGGCTTCAGCTTAATGTGGGCCTTTAATCACTAGGCCAAGTTCGAAATAGAGAAATATCTATGATATCTCTAAGATTCGGATATTGGGCTCACCTGGAGCCCAACGTCTCATATACCAGGTCCACAACAATGTTAGTTAATGTGACTTTATTTATTTGGGCCATTCAGCAATCCAACATGGGCTGCTCCTTTTTATTTAAACCAGCAGTGTACCATGAGTAGAAGCCCAGTCCCTTAACGTTTAGGCAACTAATTTCTTTCAAATAGTGGAGGTGGGCTATACTAGACATAAATAACTTAGGGCCCTCATGGTTAATTTAGCAACGTGGTTAGAATAATTTGAGGTGCGCTGCGCCAAATAAAACTTCAAATGCGTGGCCCTCATTTAATTGTTTCTTCTAAATTACTTAGAACTCGGGGTGTGCCATTTAGCAAATTTCCATGGCCCTCGCAAAGTTAAAAAACGCGTAGTTGCTTTAGGCGCGTTATTTTAATAATATTACCTTCTTAACTACGGGTGTGCATTTCATGCGACCCAAATCCAAATCCCAAAACGTTGAATAAGAGGTGTCAAGGATCCGGGTGCATTTCATGTGACGTGATCCAAAAACACGCTCTTAAACGACGTTCACTTTCATAAAAACTAATTTAAAACGGTTAAACAATTCTAAAATTGCAATAGGATAACATGTATTAAAATCAGACTTTAGCCAAATATAGCAGTTGAGCGACCGTGCTAGAACCACGGAACTCGGGAGTGCCTAACCCCTTCTCCCGGGTTAACAGAATTCCTTACCCGGATTTCTGGTTCGTGACTGTTAAACAGAGCCAAACCCTTTCCTCGATTCGGGATTCAAACCGGTAACTTGGAACACCATAAATCTCCCAAGTGGCGACTCTGAACTTCTTAATAAACGAATCCCGTTTCGATTGTCCTTTAATTGGAAAAACTCCTTTATTATACCCTTCACGGGGTGTAGTAGCGGAAAAAGGAGGTATGATAGGGAGAAGCTCACATCTGTATTAGCATTCAAAAAATATGTATATAATATTGTTTTCTCCTATTTATATCGCTACAATTCAAAATAAAAGTTGACAAAAATACAAAAAAAAAAAAAGACAAATGCCTAATTGGGTCTAACTAACTTTAGTTTCCTTCCAGACGCAGTTATAAGTATGAAAAATGCACTCTTAGATAAAAAAAATATAACTCAGCTCATCTAACCAGCTACATTCTCCATGTTACCCGTTGTAACAACTCAGTCGGTTGATTTGTGTATTTGAGCCATGTCTCCACATTTGATATTTCTCGTGTGCTTAATTGTTGTCTTGTGACTTGACAGGATGGTTGGTCTGGTTTCAGGAAGGTTTTAGATTGCATTGGAACACTTAGTTCTATGGTTGGAAGCTTAAGTTATAAGAGTTGACTAAAATTTGACTTTTGTGTTAACGAACTCGGATTCATGTTTTGATGGATCCAATAGGTTCGTATGGTGATTTTGAAACTAGGCGTATTCCCAAAATTTAATTTGGAGGTTCCTAGGATGATTTGGCTCTTTTTACCGAAAGTTAGCAATTTGAAGGCTTAGAAATTTTATAAGTTTGACCATGGGTTGATTTTATAACTATCTGGGTCGGACACCTATTCTAAGATTCGGAATAGGTCCATTTTATCATTTAGCACTTGTGTGCAAAGTTTGGTCTCATTCCGAGTTGGTTTGGTAGGATTCAGACGCTTGGTTGTGAATGTTGAAATTCTTGAGTTTCAAAGCTTGCATGTTGCATTTTAGTGTTCGATTTGTGGTTTTATATGTTACTTTGATGTTCTGGGCTTGCGAGTGGGTTCGTTTGAGGTTTATGTACTTGTGTGAACATTTGGTGCGGGGCTCGAGGGGCTCGGGTGGGTTTCAGATTGATTTCAGGATAGTCTGGTGAAGCTTCAGAATTTTGCTTGCGCTGTAGACCTCGCAATTGCGAGGGTCTGCTTCAATTGGGTGGACCTTGCATTTACGGGATATTTGGTCACAATTGCACCACTAGAAGGCAGCAGGGTTATTAGCAATTGCAAAGTATAGGGTCGCACTTGTGACACCTGCTAGGCAGCCTTGGTTTGCATTTGTGATCCTTGTATCACATTTGCGAACCTCTGGTCGCAAATGCAACATCTACAACTGGTTAATAACTGAGTATTCTGGGTCTTAGACCATTTTATCATATTTTTGAACCCTAGGCTTGGAGAGGGGAGATTTTTGAAGAGGATTTTCACACAAAGCTATTGGATAAGCGATTTTCACTCGATTTTGATATTTTATCTTGATTTTTTAAAGATTCTTACACCAAAATCATAAATTCGAAAGAAAATTTTGGTGATTTTTGACTATATTTTGAAATTATAGAAATTTAGGATTTGAGAGTCGATTTGGACTCGGTTTTGAAAACTAATCACATATTTACACTAATGGGGTTATGGGCATCAGTATCTACCCCTCAACTCAGGTTTTGATCATGTGGGTCCGAGGTTGGCGTTTATTGACTTTTCAGAAATTGGGTAAAGATTGAGACTTTATTATTTAGAATTGATTCCTTTAGCATTTTTTTGATGTTATTGAGTCATTTATTGCTAAATCTGAGCCAGACGGAGGTGATTTTTTAAGGAAAGGCATTTGTGGAGTGTTGAATTGGCTTGTTTGAGGTAAGTATCTTGCCTAACCTTGTGTGAGAGAATACCCCTAATAATTTGGCCGCCTTAATTGTTTATTCATGTTATGTGAAAAGCGACGTGTACACGAGCTGACGAGTTTGTACATGGGTGCTATGTGTGGCTTATGACTGGATTAGACCTTAGGTATTAATATGCCTTAATTTGAGAAAGTGTTTTATATGAAACATGCTTAATCACTTTGTGACCACATAAACATGATCGCTATAATTGATTTAGCCGTAGTCATACTTTATATGTTGAATACTCATCCGTATTGTTAGTATTGACATGTCCTTGTGCACATTGTTTATAAATTTTGAGCTTATATCTTTGATAAAATTTGGCATTATTATTTTGTGATAATTATCGCAGTTGTAGACATGTTGGTGGATTGTTTGGGTGTTGGCATAAGGTTTTTGCCGCACGATTATGATTGATATTTTTGTTATTGTCGAGTGCGGAATGATATAGATGAATATTATTATTGTGTCGGGTGTAGAGCGATACAAATGGATATTGCTATTATATCGGGTGCGGAGCGATACGCTTGAATATTATTATTGTAGTGGGTGCGGAGTGACACAAATAGATATTGTTATTGTGTCGGTGGGCGGAGCGATATGGATGCGGGTGCAGAGTCATATGGGTTAATATTGTTATTGTAATAAAAATGTGGGTTTCCTCACTTTTTTGGCACTTCAGGTATGTCTTTATTTTAAGAGGGGGAGAATGTAACGACCGGGCCGCCGTTTTGTGTATTTAAGCCCTGTTTCCCCTTTTGAAGCTTCTCGTATGTGTATTTGTAGTATTATAACTTGCGGAGATGGTTGGTTTCGTTTCGGGGAAGTTTTAAAATGATTTGGACCCTTTGGTTCTTGGAATGTTGACCTAGGTTTGACTTTTGTTAAAACGACCCTAGAATGGTATTTTGATGGCTCTGATAGATTTGTATTGTTATTTTGGACTTGGGTATGCCCGAAATATAATTCGGAGGTCCCTAGGTTGATTTGACTTGTTTTGCCGAAAGCTGGCAATTTGAAGGTTTAGAAATTCCTTTGCTATCGGGTTCGAATTTTTGTTTTGGAACTTGGAATAGGTCCGTTTTGCTATTTGGAACTTGTCTACAAATTTTGGTGTAATTCCGAGTTGGTTTGATAGCAATCGGACACTTGGTTGTGATTCTAGAAATTCTTGAATTTCCTTTTGAATTTAATACATTTTGATATCTGATTCGTGGTTCCGGATATTATTTTGATGTTTTGATCATGCAAGTGAGTTTGTATGATATTTTTAGACTTGGTGTGGATGTCTGGTGTGGAGCCCCGAGGGCTTGGGTGAGTTTCAAACGTGTTTCGGATTGGTTTGAACTCATTTATAGGTTGTAGGTGTGCTGGTGCTCCAGTTATCGCAATTGCGAGCACCAGCATCGCAGTTGCGAAGTAGGTAGGAAGGGTTTAGATATGGCATTTGCGATGCCTTTCTCGCAATTACGAAGAAAGGTTTGGGATGGGTAAGGGCGTATTTTCGACCATTTGGTCGCATTTGCGAAAGGGACAAACTTCGCATTTGCGAAGTCAGTGTCGTGATTTGCGACATTTCACCGGGGTGTCAGGCGCCACATTTGCGAGTCATTGTTCGCATTTGCGAGGGTTCACAATTGTGACTCCTGCACCTAAACATAAGGGTTGGAAGAACAAGACTTAGTCTAATTTTTATATTTAAGAACCCTAGACTCGGTAGGAGGTAATTTTAAGGAGGGATTTTTACCTACAACTATTGAGTAAGGGATTTTGATCAAATTTTCAATTATATTAAATGATTATTTATGAGTTTTAACGTCTAATCCATGGAATGTGAAGAGAATTTTTAGGGAAATTTGTCTATGTTTTGAAAAATTAAAATTTGAGATTTAAGAGTCGAATGAGACTCAAATTTGTAAACAAAATTCATCTCTATGGACTCGTGGGATTATGGGTAGTCGAGAACTACCCTTGGACTCGGGTTTTGACCGGGTGAGCTCGGGGTTGACTTTTGTTGACTTTTGAGAATTGTGTGAAGATCTTAACTTATTAATCGGAATTTGTTTCTCTTGTATTGTTTGATGATATAAGTCAATTTCTGTTATATTTGAGCCATGCAGAGGCGACTTTTAAGGGAAAAGCCATGTTTGAGTGTTGTTTTGGCCTAGTTGACTAAGTATCTTGCCTAATTTTGTGTGGGAGAAATTAACCCTTAGGATTGAGTTTAATTGTACTATCTGAATTATGTGGAAGACGTGTACATGAGGTGACGAGTGTGTACACGGGCTTATATGTTAAACTTCACCGGTTTAGACTCTTAGGTTGCTTATAAGCATTTAATTGAAGTTGTTAATATTTGTTCTATCTTTCGTTGTCAAGTTTATTCTTACATGCTTAAATTGAAGTTATTAATACATATTCTATTTTCCATTTGTCGAGGTTACACTTATATGCATTTAGTACTAGTTGTTGGTACATGCTATCTCTTCCAGTGTTTAATTTTTCTCATGCATTTAGTCGTAGTTGCTATTTCATGCTATCTCTTTTATTGTTAAGTTTATGTTATGCATTTGAATTGAAGTGGCCAATACATGGAAATACCTTTCATTGTTGAGTTTATTGAAGTTGTAGTTATTAAGAGCTATTAATACGTTTTGTGGTTGAAGTTGATTATTGGAATATCTTTCCTTGTTGAGTTATTTCCCGTTCTTTTTGTTGTTATTTAGATTCTTGTACACATTGTGGTTGAGTCGTGGGCTATGTGTTGTGATGATATTGGTATTTGTGTTTTTGGCAATATTTTGGCATATGGGCACGTGGTGCGAGTTGATTATTGTGTGGTGATGTGATGCAAATGCGACTGTATAAGGGTTGTGATATTGATGCGCAATCGACTGTATTCGATTATTTGTTGACTTTATCATATGTTCACTCTTTGTTGTCGTTTCTGCTTTTACTTTCGCTGTTAATGATATATCTATAATATGCTTTGTTGACATCTACTGCTTTTACTTTCTGTTATTAAATCATATCAGTATTACGTTCAGGTTTCTATGTCTAGTAGGTGTCTTGACTTGACCTCGTCACTACTCCACCGAGGTTAGGCTTGATACTTGCTGGGTACTGTTGTGGTGTATTCATGCTATGCTTCTGCAAAGTTTTGGGCAGATCCAGGTACTTTTGCCCGTGTCAAACACCAGTGAGTATATTTAGACGTTTCAAAGACTTCAAGGTATACTTGCTTGATGCTCGCAGGCCTTAGAGTCACCTTTTGCTATTTTCTTTACTACTGTTTATCTTCAAATCAAAATAACATTTTATTTAGAGATTCCTAGTGTACTTCGTTAGAGCTTATAACTCTGTACCACTGGTTTTGGGATTGTATAATTGTGGTGCCGCTTTGGTTTTATTATGGTATTTATCAATTTAAAATTAATATCTTAGTCGTTATATCTGCTAAATCCTCATTATGTGTTAGGTCTACCTAGTCTTAGAGACTAGGTGTCATCACAATTCCTAAGGTGGGATTTTGGGATAGCGGCAAGTTGGTATCAGAGCTCTAGGTTCATAGATGCTACGAGTCATAAGCATCTTTAGTAGAGTCTTGCGGATTGATACAGAAATATCTGTACTTATCTTCGAGAGGCTATGAAACTATGAGGAAATTCCACTTCTTTGATTCCTTATCATGGGAATTTGTTGATTTCAAAATCTAAGCCTTTGTCTTTCTATTTTCTCATAGATGGCGAGGACATGCACTGCTAGATCGGATGAGCAGACACATGCTCCCCCTGCTAGAGCCGCGAGAGACCAGGGCCGAGGAGGGGCACGTGTTGCAGCCAGAGCACCTACCCGAGCAGCGACAGAGGAGACACCAGTAGCTCCGGTTAGGGGACAGGCACCCAAGATGCCTTTTTCTACCCCTGGACTCCTAGAGACCTTGACACATTTTCTGAGTATGTTCAGCAATTTAGCTCAGGCATGATTGATCTCAGTGGCACCAGCTACATATCAGGCTGGGGGAGGAGCTCAAACTCTCGCGGCCCATACTCTAGAGCTGCAGGTCAATGTTGATCAGGTTACGGGAATTATGCCAGCACAACCCGTTATTCCGCTTCAGCCTGAGGTCAGGCCAAAGACATCAGAGGAGAAGCAGAGGATACTTGAGAGGTTTAAGATATATGATCCTCCTACTTTCAGTGGCGCAGTTACTGAGGATGCATAGGGTTTTCTAGACAAGTGCCACAATGTTCTCCGCACCAGGGGCATTGTGGAGGTGAACAGAGTCGCCATTTCTATATTTCAGCTGTTAGGGGCAGCATATAGGTAGTGGCAGCTTATGAGGAGGGTAGTCTAGCTGATGCAGCGCCACCCACTTGGGCTTAGTTTTTAGATATATTTTTGCGGTAGTTTGTTACCCAGACCCTCCGGGATGCATGGGCATAGAGTTCGAGTAGCTACATCAGGGGGCTATGATGATGTCAGAGTATGCCATCAGGTTCAGTGAGTTGTCCCGTCACGTGCCTGCTTTGGTTTCTACAGTCAGAGAGTGAGTTCGGAGATTTATCGAGGTGCTTAATTATGGTCTTAGATTCAGCATGGATCGGGAGTTGGAGACAGATACTCTATTTCAGCAGGTTATAGAGATCGATGAGAGGATGGAGCATATGCGGGGCCAAGAGAGAGAGGATAGGGAGGCTAAGATGCCTCGATATTCTGGAGGATTTAGTAGTTTCCGCGTTGTAGCTTCAGCTCATTATGGCAAAGTTTATGTAGGTCGAACAGTTCATTTGGCGCTTCCAGCTACTCGTATTGCCCTACCTATTCCGAGGTCTCAGGTCGTCTATTGGGCACAACCACTTTCTAATGCACCTCCTACATGGGGTGCCTTCAGCAGTCAGTCTAGTCAACCGGGTCAAACTCGGTTTCAGAAGCCACGCCCACAGAGAGGTTGTTTCGAGTGTGTTGATACTAAGCATATGGTGAGGGACTATCCTAGACTTAAGGAGGAGTGCACCTCCACATGCTACACAGGCTTCACAGATGCTACAGGGTGCACAGTGTGCACATGCTATGGTTGTTGCTCCAGTTTCCGCTCCACCTGCACCACCAGCTAGGGGTGGAGGTCAGGCGGGTAGAGGTCGTCCTAGAGGGGGAGTCCAGGCCCATTGCTATTCTTTTTTTGGGTAGGACTGAGGCTGTTGCATCAGATTCTATCATCACAGGTATTATTCCAATCTGTTATAGGGATGCATCATTTTTATTTGATTCAGGTTCCACTTATTCGTATGTGTCATCTTACTTTGCTCCATATTTGGATATATCTCTTGATTCTTTGAGTGCCCCTGTATATGTGTCTATGCTTGTGAAAGCTTTTATTGTTGTATACCATATTTATCGGTCATGTTTGGTCATTATCGGGGGTTATGAAACCATTGTTGACCTTCTACTACTCAGTATGGTGGACTTTGACATGATATTGGGCATTAATTGGTTGTCGCCATATCACACTATTCTGGATTGTCACTCCAAGACATTGAGACTGGCTATGCCAGGTTTGTCGAGGTTGGAGTGGGGAGGTACATTGGACTATATTCCTAGTAGGGTAGTGTCCTTTCTAAAGGCCCATTGAATGTTTGAGAAGGGGTGTGAAGCATATCTAGCCTTTGTGAGGGACGTAAGTGTTGATACCCGATTTTTCCCTTCAAAATGCATATACTTTCAAAATAATGCATGTGCATCAATCAATATTTTACCATAATTTCTGTATTTTTAAAGATTTTTAATTAATTCATCCTAGCATTTTATTATGTAAATGATTACTAATTGCATCACAAAGGGTTTTATAATAATTTCATTTCTTAATTCTTATCATTTATATTTATATTAAGCTTATTATCTTATGCATAACCCTATTTACATCTGTAGGCTATAATTGTAATAACTTTGCAATAATAGCCCATATGTGCATAATTACTTTATTTTACACGAAAATGACTTTTTATATTTTTATAATACTAAGTAATTATTTTAAATTATCTTTTATGCATAAAAATCATTTTTATCATTTTATTAACTATTTTTACTAATTATTTTATCAATTAATTGGGTATTTAACAAATAGCCTCTTTAATTTTGTTAATGTCACGACCCAAAATCCCTCCGAAGGAGTCGTGATGGCACCTAGTCTCTAAACTAGGTAAGCCTAGCATTTACTGAAAAAACATTAGCATTTACTGACTTCAAATTCAATAACTCTCAATAAATCACAATTCCCAAAACCGGTGGTACAAGTCATAAGCCTTTCTAAGAGTAGTTATATAAAATAATTACAACACTGTTCCAGAACGAGATGGAATAAATGGAACATAAATACAAACGAAGGTGATTCCGACGCCTGCGAACGCAGCAACAGGTTACCGTGAGTCTCCACAAAAATGTACAGAAGTGTAGTATGAGCACACCACGGTGGTTCCCAGTAAGTATCAAGACTAACCTCGGTGGGGTAGTGACGAGGAACAGTCCAGACACCTACTGGTCAAATAAATTTAACAAGATATGATAATAAACTATCAACCTAACGATGACAAAGTAATATCAACAGTAGGGAAAGAACGAAATACAATCAGTAGAAACAATAAAGGGAAACACGGATGGAAACAAAAGATATCCAAATAAATTAACATCAACATAGCCGGAACACAAGTAAAAATGTACTCAAACAAGGAAGGCGATGTCGGCTCAATAAATCATATCATTTCTGGTGCACAATTCCAGCCATCTCAAATGAGATGTCTCATATCATACCTCAATTACCAAACATTTAGCACACCCGGCACCTTGTACCCACATATTTCTATCTCCCTTTGCACAACAACGTTCTTATGTTACTCAATACATAGGGTCCATAACCAATGCAATTAAGATATTCACGGAGTCTCACTTACATAACATAAAGTAGAGTACAGCTTCTAAACCAATTACGAACTCAGCAAGAAAAGATGAAGTTATTTTTAGAAATCATTTGAATAAAGAAAATACCATTTTCAATTAAAATACAACATCGAATGAATTATTACCTTTAACAAGGTATTTATTAAATTAACTTAGTAGAAAATCTTTTTTTAAGTAAAATACAACCCCAGACGGTTTAAGAGAATTTAATTGAGTAACTAATTGAATTAAAAATGAAACAATTATTGAAATTTGAAGTATTGAAATATACATATAAATAGGGCGAAGTATTGAAAAAACTATGGGGTTCCATCACAAAGGATCGCAGCAGTAAAGGAATCTGATTAGTTAAAACACTTGTATTGTAATAACAAATAAGCATAGCAAACAGAAAGTGCACGGCATCACCTTTCGTGCTTTAACACTCTCTCACAAGTAACATGTACGACATCACCCTTCGTGCTTTAACACTCTCTCACAAATATCGTGCACGGCACCACCCTTCGTGCTTTACACTCGTCCTCACCCAAACAACAATCACAAGCAATTTGGGCAAGGGAATCAGTAACATCACAATAGAATCAAGTAACAACAGAAAATCAGGAAATAAACGTAAAGAGAACCATAACTCAATTATCAGCAAGAATCAGAAAAATCAAGGACAAGTGCACGGCATCACTCTTCGTACTTTTACTCTCGTCCTCACCATAAAAATCAATATAATCGGCACGGCATCACCCTTCGTGCTTTTACCTCGCAAAATCATGGCACGGAATGATCCTTCGTGCATTATCACTCATATAAAGGCACGAAATGGTACATCGTGCGGCACAACATCACCCTTCGTGCATTAACACTCTGTCACAAATATCATGCACGACATCACCCTTCGTGCTTTAACACTCTCTCACAAATATCGTGCACGACATCACCCTTCGTGCTTTTACACTCTTCCTTACCCAAGCAACAATCACAAGCAATTTGGGCAAGGGAATCAATAATATCACAATAGAATCCCGGCAAGGGAACAATAGTATAATAACAATATCCCAGCAAGGGAAACAATATCATAAGCAATAACATCCCGGCAAGGGAAACAATATCTTGAACAATACATTCCGGCAAGGGTATCAACAATAATCAATCTCATCCCAGCAATTAACTTCACAAAATGAATTCCAACTTGAGTCAATACTCAACAACGGTCAAATACCAAGGAATTACCATAAGCTTGGTCCAACATGAATACTCATCAAGTCAAGCATGGATAGTACATAATAAGGATCACGAAAAGAAAACCAAGAAGCACACTAACCTTAACAAAGCAATAAGACATAATAAGCACGTAATTATTACACTGGTAACCACAATAAATGGACATGTAACATATTTGCACGAAGTCATAGGGGAACTCACAATCAAGAAGTATCAAAATAATAAGGAAGGCAATCACTTCAATTAAGGCAATTAGGGCCAATTAACACGTAAGAATTAGAGGAAAACTAGCAACATCATATGGAGCATATAGAGGTAATTTAAGCAATTAGGAAACTCAAGCATGACAGAACATTTTGCACATAATGAACATAAGGACCTAAGAACCCTAGAGGCAAATTTCCCACAAATAAGTCCGAGCACACACTCGTCACCTCGTGTGCACGGACTACAATTAGCATAGAAGACTCAAACCCTAAGGGGAAGTCCCCCACACAAAGTTAGGCAAGATATTTACCTTAATCCGGCCAATTTAATATCCAATTTAGCTTTTCCTTTACCAATTCATCAACGCTCGGCTCAATCTAGCCAAAAATGACTTGAATACATCAAACAATGCAAGAGAAAGCAATTTCAATTAACAAAACTATGATTCTTATACAATTTGCAAAAAGTCAACAAAAGTCAACTCCCCGGGCCCGCACCTCGGAACCCGACAGAATTTACAAAAATCGAACACCCATTCCGCTACGAGTTCACCCATACAAAACTTATCTAATTCCGATACCATTTGGTCATTCAAATCATCATTTTACATTTTTGAAAGATTTCACAATTTTCCCCAAATTTTCTTTTAGATTCTCATGAATTTGATGTTAAATCTAAGATATAATCACAAAATATAGTTGGAAATTGATTAGAGACACTTACCCAATGATTTGGAGAAGTTTGGGTCTTTGGAAAATCGCCCATGGAGGTTTAGGGTTTGAGAAAATTGAAAAATGGGTGAAAATCTCGTCAAAAACCTCACTTAACAGGCCTCAGATGTCGCATTTGCGACCCAGAGTTCGCAATTGCGAACCCTCGCAAATTGCGAATGAAGCAGGGCTGGCAGAAGTCGCATTTGCGAACTAGGCATCGCAAATGCGGTGAAAAAGTTTGCATTTGCGAACACACCAAAGACCAGCAATTTTTCCCGACACGAAAATGAGCATAACTTCCTCATACGATGTTCAAATTCGATGATTCTTTTTCCTATGGCTCCATAATTTCGATACGGATCTAATAGTTCAAACAAAACTGAATTTGGATCTCATTTTCTCAATGTGGTATTATTTTTGCTTGAAGAAACGATGATGAAGCATCCAAAAACAAGCGCAACATAGCCTAAACCTATCCGAAACTCACCCAAGCCCTCGGGGCTCCAAAAAAAATATGCACGCAAGTCTAAAAACATCATAAGGACTTGCTCGTGCGATCATATCATCAAAATAACATAAAAAAACTACGTATTTAACCTCAAAACTCATAATTTTCTCAAGGACACTCAAATTTTCTAATTTTTCAACCGGACGTCCAAATCACGTCAAATCAATTCCGGTTCTCACCAAATTTTACAGATAGGACTTAAATTTCGTACCGGGCTGCGGAACCAAAATACGGGCCCGATACCAACGAGTTCAAACATTAATTCATTTCTTTATTTCCTTTAAAAACCAGCACACCAATTTTCTTCAAAAATTGTTTTCTTAGGCTAGGGACCTCGAAATTCAATTCCGGGCATACGCCCAAGTCCCATATTTTACCGTGGACCTCCCAAGATCGTCGGGACACAGATCTGGGTCCATTTACCAAAAATTTTGACCAAAGTCAACTAAAATCAAATTTTAACTCTAGAAATTACTATATTTTTCATAGTTTCACATAAAAGCTTTCCGGTTTCACACCCGGACTGCATACGCAAGTCGATACACATAATATGAAGTTGCTCATGACCTTAAACTGCCGAATCGAATGCAATTGCTCAAAATGACCAGTTGGGTCGTTATAGTTAAATTCGGAGCTTAGCCCAAATTGTTACCCCCAGCCCAATACCCTGACCCAATTTTATACCCGCCCAACCCCTCAGATCAAATCCTAGACACTGATCTCAAAAGATCAACAATCCAGGACTAATTTTCCTTTTTTAACTTAACTAAACCCCCCAAACCCTACTCATTTTTCCAATTCCGCCGCCCCTTGAATCCCTCCTCCTCTCTTCTCTCTCAATCTCCCCTCTCTTCACTCTCAAACCCTAGCCCGCCGTCACCTGAACCCCTTCGCTCTATGAGGGTTCCCTTTGATTCTAGGCCATATCTGGCTTCCTATCTCTACTGGCTATTCGATTTCCTTGTTGATTGATGGGATCTCGAAAAGATTCAACCCTGACCTGGCTTCAACTCTACATTTTATTCTCGATGAACCTGCCTATGTTCATCTCTATGTTTGTGAGTGCTGGTATCTTCGTGTTCATGGCTTCAAATCTCTGGTTCAAACCAGATTTTCTCACCTCTGTTTATTTTTTACATGACCTAACTCTTCCTGGTTAAATCGTTCAAGGTCTCCTTAGATCTGAAACGGTTTGAGTTTGTTTGTTACTTTTTTTTTAGTATTCTGCTGCTTTTCTTATTATTGTTGGCCAATTTTTGTTTTTTCCTAAAAAACTAGGGTTTCATCTTTTCAAGTTTCTGCAAATGCTTTAAAATGCCTAAAGGCTCAACTCCGACCTTTCTTCTTTACTGTTCGACTAGTTTCTTTGCTTAATATTTCATCTCTATGCTTCTACATGTTTAAAGTTTTCCGTTATTCAATTATTTACCTCACTGATTTTTCCCGTTTATCTTGGCTCTATTAAATAAATGGATTAATTGGTTCACTTGCTTAATTATGCTACTGGTCTGATTTCATTTGTTCTGAAAATAAACTATTTTTTTCATAAAAATTTCCCCTACCCTTGTATATTGTTTTCCAACTCTTACTCTTAGTTATCTGGGGTCCTGCCACCCTAGTGTGAGCACTACATAGGGTCCATGAGACTCCTCTAAACTCTGACACACTAGGGCTGGCCTTCCAAACTCTTTGCAAAAAACCGTTTCTTTGAAAAGGTTCTGGTGTGAGCATTGCCCGGGATCCCTGAGGCCCTTGGGAACTTTGACACTCCAGAAGCCCATCTTATGTATTATGGACTACCTGTGGACATCAGACTTGCTTGAAGGCCTGGCTTCCAGGTTGACATTGGGCCTACCAAGACTCCCTATAGTATAATGATTTCTCTTTCATTGTGTAATTTATTCATAATGGTATGTAATAATGATGATCCTTGTAAAAACAGATATAGAGTTATTAGTAAAAGTTGGGGGGGGGGGGGGGGGTTATTCTATATCTTTGCTTGAAACCTGGGTAGAAATCCTGCCTATAGGATTATTGATTATTATGTGAGCATTATACTTGTTTGGAGATCATGTTTATAGGGCTTTCTAATTGTTTTGTTCTGTACTTCACTCGTACGCTTGAAATTCTGATTCTTTGCATTAGAAATCATGTCCACAAGATCCATGCACATGTTATGCATTAGTAACCATGTCTATAGGATCTTGTCTGTTTGAATAACAATTTTTCCTGGCAATGTGCTTAAAGAATTCTGCCTACGCATGATTAATAGAGATCCTGCCTATTGGAACTAAAGATCATCTAGATACCATGCCTATAGGAAATAAAATAATTAATTCTGTATATAGTTATCATGCCTATAGGAAATGCATATAAAATAAGTCTTGACACTTAGACATCATGCCTATAGGAAGTAAGTGATCAAATATCAGTTTCGCGCTTAGATGTCATGCCTATAGAAAATAAGCATAAAAACAGCTTCAGCATTTAGATACCATGCAAGTATAGAAGATCAGTTTATGTGTTTAGAAGTAATGCTTACAATCAGTTTCAGCACTTAGAAAGCATGCTTGTAGGATTTAAAGATAAAAATCTGCCTGTTAAAATCAGCAATTGGTTTACAGCTCAGATACCATGTCTATTGGGTTCTGCCCGATTATCACTTAGGCAAGCCTGTAGGTTAATTAAAATTCTGGGTCCAAAACTGTGATTGCTTGTTTGAAAAATATGCCCAGATTCAGAGTATTAACCAAATCAGTAGGCAAACTGATACGTCTGCTCGTTTTAAGACTGCTGTATATTCTGTTTTTGTGCTCATTTAGATATCCTGCCTATAGGATCCTAAAATCATTTAAAGTTGTTCGTTTGAACAGTGTGCATTTTTTTATTTACTTGTGGAGGTTAATATGAGCCCACTTAATTGCTCCTTATGTGATAGTCCTACTTTACTTTTGTTTGTCGCTTTGTTTTCTCCTTTTAAAACAAATAGGTGAGTCCAGAACCGCCTTAAATAGAGGCCCTAAACACCTCCATGGCCAGAGGTAAGGGACGGGTAGTGCATGCATAAGGTACGTACTGGATGTCATTAGAACGCTTAGGTAATAATTGAAAAGGGGAGGGTAACCGGGTAGTAAAGGAAATGATGACATGTGCGCTAATGCTATGTGTAGCACCCCAACTTGGGGACGATTTCCAAGTATTGCACAGAAGTGATCCTATAGGCTAAAAAACCTTGGACCCCCTTTACTCCTTGTTTTAAAAGTAATATCTATTTGTTTAAATTGCTTATAAGACTATTTCACTTAAATTGAGTTTAGCCGAGACCCACCATTGTGGACCTCGAGGGGTGCCTAACACCTTCCCCTCAAGGTAATTTCGAGCCCTTACCCAATCTCGCGTACTGTAAACTAGTTCATGAGTTATCTGTTCTAAGTGCCCTAACGCACCTTAATCCGTTAGGTGGCGACTCTTCAAATCTCATACCCAATTCCCAAAAGGAAAGGAGTTGTCCCGAAATATCGAAACCCGGACTCCGCGAGGGAAAATGGGGCGTGACAGCATGGAGACTCTGATGGGGATATTTTTAGGCTCTTACCATAACAAACTTGTTTTTGTGAGTTAGTCTTAAGCATGCTTTATTCTGTTAATACATGTGCACCCTTTCTCTTTCCCCCTTATTTGGATTTAATTGCTTATTTTTCAAGCATTTATAATTTCCTTTACTACAGAAACTGACTTATCTCCCTGTTTTCTTTCTTAAACGTCTTTCAATTATTAAATACTGCATTTATCATTCTTAACGTGCAAATACATGACAACATGCTATTTATTGTTGCATAAATCATGCTCAACATCATATTCCACTCGTGCGTAATCAATCCTATAGCAACGCTTGATGAGTGTTTGCGCCCTTCCTATATATCACCCTTTAAATTCGAAAAGGCGTATTTGCGGTAAAACTAGTCGATCACCGGTGCAGTCGATGGTTCCGTGCCTTTCCCCCTCAAGTTGTCCACTTGAGGGTACCAGTCTAGACCTCTCTAGAAACCTTACTCTGATTAATTGTACATGCATCATGGTCAAACCTAGTCGGGTTAATATGTTGTCCACATAATAACCCTTTAAGACAAGCCTCGACCAAAGTCCATTGGGTTTTCCATAATCCCAATGGGCGCAACCACAATTTTGTGCATTAATTTTGGAGAAATAAGTGCCAATATGCCAATCATTGTTGTATAAATAGTCGAATCTGGAGGGGGAAAGGACCTAACCATATTTGTTTTGCAGAAAATGAGGCACGAAGTCCCCAGGTTCAGCATGGTCCGTAACATACCACCACTGTTGCTAGATTGATGGGAGAATCTTCCATCAAGTGATAAAAATAATGTGAAAAGGCTCTTGGGAAACTTGCCTTCTTTATTGGACCTCCAACCGAACAACATGTTAATCGAAGCTGCCACAATGTTCTGGGATAAAGAAAGAGCCGTGTTTCGCTTTAGAAACAAAGAAATGACCCCTCTCTTGGAAGAAATAGGGGGATTCACTGGGATACCTTGGGATACTCCTGGTTTATTGGTGCCGGAAAATCGCTCTACTAGGGGGTTTCTGAAGATGATGGGATTAAAGAAGAATGATGACTTGGAGTGCCTGAAGAATTCCTACATACCCTTCAACTTCCTCTATGAACGATACGGTCACAGCAGATCTTATCGTATTTTCAATGATGAATTCTCCATCACTTCCTTGCGTTGGATCCATCGCTGGGTTTTTGTGTTCATCGTCTGTTTCTTGGGTATGTTAGTGTTCCTGATCCAAGGGGACAGAATCCACACCAGACTAGCCATGGTAGCCAAAACCTTGATGGATGGGATCGAGGGGCAATCATATACCATTGTCCCTATGATCATAGCAGACATATATCGGGCCTTGGAGCGTTGTCAAAAGGGGTACAAATACTACGAAGGTTGTAATCTGCTGTTACAAGTTTGGTTGTTAGAGCATCTCCAAAAAGGTCAATACCATCAAGAGCTTCTGCAAAGGCCGTGGAATGACCACATAGCTTTCCATCATCTAAGAGAATGACTTATATCCCAGACAGGTTTGCTCAACCCGAAAATGCTATAGGATGGGCACAGTTTTTCAGCAATTTGACCGAGGATCAGGTTCAATGGATGTTCGAATGGTTCCATATCGACGAGTTCATCATCAGATCTAGGGATATTCCGCACTTGGTACTGATCGGGTTGAGGGGCATATACCCTATGCTCTCATCAGAGTCATAAGATAGGCAGGCAGGAAGCAGGTCATACCGTGAGGTGCAAAAATAAGTCACTACAGGGCAGATTTTCAGGATGACGACGTCCCAGACAAATGTGAAGCTCAGCACATGTGGCATTTGAAAATTATCCTGGAAAAGGATACCATCGAGCCAGATCGATATCATGCTGGTCATGTGTACTTTTACCCATCATGGTTAGAGGATAACATAGCAGGAATATTCGAGCCAAGGGCTGGTCCAGGAAATAGAGTCATAGATGAAGTTGCCGAGGCACAAGTGAAGTATAACAAACTGTGCAAAAGAGTTCACGAGTCTGAGGCCGAGCATCGGGAGTGACACAAGACCGACATGGAACTAATTAATGAATGGAGGGAGATGGTTGTTAAATCAAGTGAAAGGTTGGAATATCTGGAGTACAGTCTGATGGAATTGGAGGGAAAAATGAGGAAGAGAGTCACCGATTTCCAGAACACCGAAGGAAGTGAAGGAGGACATATAGCAAGGGCATACCTACTGCTCGACCTGCGCGAACTGGGGAATTTGATCGACGAAGCCAAAAAACATCCAGCCTGGAGAAGGTCCTTGTGGGACCAAGTAGATTAGGTTTATTTGCTTTTTCAAATGTAATAAGGCCAAGTGCCATTAGTGACTTATCTTATTTAGTGTCATTTTAGATTCATCGATTTTTACATTAATGAAATGAGGCAATTATTGGCACTGAAATTCTCCTAATCTATTCGTCGCTAGGCCTACCTCGGGCACAACGAGGCTCCCAAATTAGGACGCGAATTTACATTCCCGCAATATGTGTTTAAATACTGCAAACATTTTTAGAATCCTTACTAACTTGTTTACCTTTTGTTTTTCTTTATTTTTATTCCCGTCCCTAAGGTTGGTTCACACATACTGGCATCATCAGCCCTCCACCTCCTCCTCCTCCGAGTAATCCGAAAAGCAGAGGAAAAGCTAAGATGGATGACTTGAGTGGTATCTGAAAAGGAAACGCTGAGAATATTGAAACCTCAGACGGTCGGAGTACTCCGGCCCAGAATATTTGGTCTTGCGATTGGAGCAGAAAATACTGGAGTTGGAAGGAGAACTTGAGCAGGTCCGCAACTTGGCAAACCTCTCCCTCACTCTGAACATCCCAGACGTTAACCAACAAAATGTTCAAAACCCAGCACCTCCTCAAAATACGCCAAACCAACGTCCACAAAATCCTCCCGCACCCCGTCAATATGCCACACCACCTCAAAATCCCAATCCTCTGCCGGTACCAACTCCTCCACAACACCATCAACCAACCCAGTACCCACAAACCACTACCTATCACATTCCTTAGAACACACTGCAACCTATTCCCGATCCTCAAAACTCGACCAACACCAACCACTACACCCAAATCACTGGAACCCATCAAAACAACCCCATATACGTGGAGACCCTACCTCACTCCACTCAACCGATCTCCTATACACCCGAATCCGCTGAGATGGACCTGCTCATCAAGAACATGGCCGAGGAGCTCAAGAAGTTGACAAATCGAGTTCAGGGTGTTGAAGGAGGTAAAGGGATAGTAGGTCTGAACTACGAGGATTTATGCATACAACCAGATGTGGAACTGCCGAAGGGTTACAAACCTCCCAAGTTCGAAATGTTTGACATAACGGGCGATCCCAAGGTTCATTTGAGAACTTATTGTGACAAGCTCGTAGGGGTCGGAAAAGACGAAAGGATTCGAATGAAGCTCTTCATGAGAAGTCTTATCGGAGATGCCCTGTCTTGGTACATAAGCCAGAATACTAAGAAGTGGGCCAATTGGGTGAGTATGGCATCAGACTTTATGGATCGGTTCAAGCTCAATACGGAGAATGCACCAGATGTCTTCTATATCCTGAACCAGCCAAGGTCAGACTAGCATTAGACGAGGAACGAATGAATAAGTTCTTTGTCCGGGCACAGGACCCAGTGTATTATGAAAGGCTAATGGTTATTGAGAATCATAAGTTCTGCGATATCATAAAACTCGGAGAAAGGATTGAAGAGGGCATTAAAGCGGGATGGTGACAAATTTTGAGGCACTTCAGGCCACGAAAAAAGCATTGCAATTGGGTGGCATATCAAAGAAGAAAGAACTAGGGGCAGTAATGGTGGCCCAAGGCCCAAAATCTCCACTCACATACCAAACACCTCCACCTACATACCAACCCTCACCTCCCAGATACTCTCAACCCGCCACCGCCTATCACACTTATAATACCCAGCAAGCCTACTATCATTTACCTCCAGCTCGTCTAAGTTACCAGAAACCCTAACATAATTTTGATCGCAAACCACCCAGACAGTACACCGCCATTACTGAACCCATCAACCAGCTGTATGAAAGATTGAAGGCTGTTGGTTATGTCACCCCTATTCCCGCTGTGACAATGTAGAATTCATCTGAATGGGTCAACCCGAACAAAATCTGTGCATATCATTCCGGTATGAAGGGGCGCACTATTGACGAATGACGGACATTGACAGATAAGATCCATACATTGATTGATAATAAGGTCATACAGGCGAAGAAAGCCGCACCAAACATCCGCAATAATCCTCTTCAAGATCATAGGGGCGAAGGGATCAATATGGTATAAATTGATAAGGAGTGGGATCCCGAGGGATCAATCGGACTTATCAAAGAGGGTGACGATCCTAAGAAGCCCACAGTCACGCTCAATCCTACTGTGGTCCAGGTACAGCCGCCAGTTAAGGTTGAGGTAACCACGTCGGTTCCATTTGAGGTAGAAGTAACACCACCCGCAGCCACACCTGTTCCATTTGAGGTAGAAGTGGCCACACCTTTCACAATGATAGTAGCAACCACTCCTCCTTTCAATTCCAACGCCATACCTTGGGATTACGTTGCTGAAGCTAGGCGAAAGGGAAAAGCAAAGATGGAAGAATTTGGTGCCATACAGGGAATGATCAGAACTGGAAGGATCTATACACCCAAAAATTTGGGAGGATCAAGCAAGGAGGCCGCTCCCAAGCAGCCTATCATTGAAACTGGCCCAGACGATCATTGGAGAAAGGTGCAACCAAGAGAGTACTCTGTCGTCGATCATTTAAACAAGACCCCCGCCCAGATATCCATCTTGTCACTATTTCAAAATTCATAGGCGTATAAGAATGCTCTGATGAGGGTGTTGAATGAAGCTTATGTGCCCAACAATATCACCAGCGGAGAGATGGCCAACATGGTAGGGAAAGTACTGGAGAGTCACAAAATCACCTTCCACGAAGATGAACTACCGCCTGAAGGGTTAAGTCACAACAAAGCACTGCATATCATGGTACAGTTTGAAGACAAATTCATTGCTAGGGTCCTAATAGATGGGGGTTCAAGCCTTAACATTTGTCCATTGACTACTCTAAAAAGATTGGACAAAGATTTCCATGAGATACAGGCAGGAAGTATGAACGTGAAAGCATTTGATGAATCTCAAAGGGCCACGATTCGAGAAATTAACCTTTGTCTGCAGATGGGACCAACTTGGTTCGATGTGGAGTTTCAAGTACTAGACTTATAATCTTCTATTGGGACAACTTTGGATACATGCCGCTGGGGCCGTAGCTTTCATGCTACACCAGGCTGTGAAGTTCGAATGGAACCATCAGGAGGTAATCATTCACGGAGATGGAAGTAACCCCATTTTACACCAGTAAAACTATCCCGATTATCGAGAATAGAAGAAGGCTTGGTGGAGAAACTTATTACCACATTGAACATGTCAACGCAATTGAGAAGGACAAGTGGTGGAGTTACAAAATAGAAAGCATACTGGCATGGTCTGGGTACGAACCCGGCAAAGGGCTTGGGAAGAGACTCCAGTGCATTACCAAACCGATACAGTTGAAATGTCACGGCACAATTTTTGGGCTGGGATATCCATCTAGCAAGAATATAATGATTGGTTGCCACCATGACGTGGTCCTTATTACCTAATCGAGCAGCCAGTGCCACATCTGAGTCGGACTTTTCACCAGGCCGATACAATATGCGGATCTGCAGAGGAAGAAGCTTTGGCTGGGTTGAGAAACTTGTTCCTGGAAGACGAGGATATGGATTGCAGTGCGATAGTTGAGGAGGAGGAGGATGAGGAAGAAGGCCTCACCATTCAGACTGTGGAGAAAGGAGCTGTTCTCAAGAATTGGACCGCCACACCAGCCCGGGCCTGCCGAGTCCCTGGGTAGCTTGGCAATTAGCCTGATTTGTTTTTATAGCCATGCTAGGCATTTAAGATATTTTCAGTAATTTTGTTTTAAAGACGCATTTTGTTTTGAAATAATTTCTCGAGCCATCGAGCCGTACCTGTATTGGATATTTTCAAATTTAATTAATGCATTGTTATTTATTATTCATTATTATATTTCACATTTTTCTTCTACAGCGTTATTATTACTTTTCCTGATGAATCGATGACTGTGACATGTAATGAGACAACGCAATATAAGGATAATGACTCAGAAGAAGAAGATGAAATACCTGAAGAAGTTGTCAGAGAAGTTGAGAACTTTGAGAACAAACCTAAGTCCAACCTGGACGAAACAGAAGCAATCAATTTGGGAGATTCCGAAACCGTCAAAGAGATTCGCATAAGCATTCACTTATCACCGTCAGAGAAGGAAGAGTACACTCGTTCCCTGAAAGAATACGAGGATATTTTTGCATGGTCATATGATGACATGACTGGTCTGAGCATATCCATAGTGGCTCATAAGTTGCCCACCAATCCAATGTGTCCGCCGGTGAAGCAAAAACTCAGAAAGTTCAAACCAGACATGAGTGTGAAAATCAAAGAGGAGGTCACCAAGCAGATCAAAGCCAAAGTCCTCAGGGTAATTGAGTACCCAACCTGGTCAGCCAACATTATACCAGTTCCGATGAAAGTTGGGAAAGTCAGGGTGTGTGTCAACTATCAAGATTTAAACAGAGCAAGTCCCAAGGACGATTTCCCAATGCCAAATATACACATCCTGATCAACAATTGCACCAAGAATGAACTCCAATCCTTTGTAGATTGCTTCGCGGGTTATCACCAGATTTGGATGGACAAAGAAGACGCAGAGAAAATAGCTTTCATTACACCGTGGGGAGTGTACTGCTACAGGATGATGCCATTTGGTCTAAAGAATGCTGGGGCTACTTATATAAGAGCCATGACAACCATTTTCCATGACATGTTACACAAGGAGATAGGGGTGTGTGTTGACGACGTCATCATTAAATCCAAAAGGGTCGTAGATCACATAGCAGGCTTGAGAAAGTTCTTTGACAGGCTAAGGATGTACAATCTAAAACTGCACCCCGCAAAATGTGCATTCAGGGTTCTGCAGGAAAGCTGTTAGGATTCATCGTCAGCTGCCGAGGAATCGAGTTGGACCCGTCCAAAGTTAAGGCTATCCAAGAATTACCACCACCTAAGAGCAAAAAAGACGTGATGAGCTTCCTAGGACGCCTCAACTACATCAGCTGCTTCATAGCCTAGTCCACGGTAATATGTGAGCCCATCTTCAAGATGCTGAGGAAAGATGCTGAAACTAGTTGGATCGAGGATTGTCAGAAGGCCTTTGACAAAATCAAGGAATACCTGTCTACACCGCCGGTCCTAGTCCTGCCAGAAACTGGGAGACCTCTGCTACTCTATCTATCCGTATTAGATGGAGCTTTCGGATGTATTTTGAGACAACATGACGAGACAGGGAGAAAGGAGCAAGCCATATACTACTTGAGTAACAAGTTCACACCTTATGAAGCGCGATACTCCCTGCTGGAGCCCACTTGTTGTGCTTTGACCTGGACAGCTCCGAAATTGAGGCATTACTTCTGTGCCTATACCACGTACCTCATATCCAGGATAGACCCTTTGAAGTACATCTTTGAGAAGCCCATGCCAACCAGGAAGTTAGCTAAATGGCAGATATTATTAAGTGAGTTCGATATCATCTATGTAACTCAGAAGACAGTCAAAGGACAAGCATTGGCAGACCATCTTGCTGAAAATCCTGTGGGAGGAGAATACGAACCATTAAAAACATATTTTCCTAATGATGAAGTATCATTCGTAGGAGAGGACATTGCTGAAGCCTACGACGGTTGGAGAATGTTCTTTTATAGGGTTGCAAACTTCAAAGAAATGGCCATTGGAGCAGTTTTGGTAACAAAAATAGGTCAACATTACCCGGTATCTGCAAAGCTTAGGTTTCCATGCACTAACAATATGATATATGAGGCTTGTATCATGGGGCTCAATCTGGCCATCGATTCTAATATTCAGGAGTTACTGGTAATTGGTAATTCGGATATTCTGGTACATCAGGTTCAAAGAGAGTGGGCTACGAAAAACACCAAGATACTACCATACTTGTATCATGTGCAGGAACTGATGAAGAGGTTCACAAAGATAGAATTCAAACATGTGCCCAGAATTCAAAATGAGTTCGCAGACGCACTGGCCACCTTGTCATCAATGATACAACATCCAGATAAGAATTTCATTGACCCCATCCCGGTGAGGATCCATAATCAACCAGCTTACTGTACTCATGTTGAAGAAGAAACGGACGGAAAACCTTGGTTCCACGACATCAAAGAATATTTGGCGAAAGGAGAATACCCAGAACAAGCAAACCATACTCAGAAATGCACACTACGTAGGCTATCCAATCATTTCTTCCTGAGCGGAGGAATTTTGTATAGGAGAACTCCTGATCTGGGATTTTTAAGGTGTGTTGATGCAAAGAAGGCTTCTAGGTTGCTTAAGGAGATACATGCCGGAACCTGCGGACCACATATGAACGGTTTTGTTCTAGCCAAGAAGATACTCAGAGCTGAATATTTTTGGATGACCATGGAAACGGATTGCATCTGGTACGTCCAGAAATGCCACCAATGCCAGGTACATGTAGACTTGATAAGGGTACCACCAAATGAGCTCAATGCAACAAGTGCACCTTAGCCTTTTGCTACCTGGGGAATGGATATCATCAGTACGATCGAGCCTACTGCTTTAAACGGGCACCGGTTCATCTTAGTTGCTATCGACCACTTCACAAAATGGGTAGAGGCTGCATCTTACAAAGGTGTAACCAAGAAAGTTATCACAGATTTTTTCATGAATCGTATTGTTTGCCGATTCGGGGTTCCCGAGTGAATTATCACTGATAGTGCCGCCAATCTCAACAGTGACCTGATGAAAGCCATGTGCGAAACCTTCAAAATCAAGCACAAAAACTCTACAGCATACAAGCCTCAAATGAATGGAGTTGTGCAAGCTGCCAACAAATATGAAGAAGATACTAAGGAAGATGGTAGAAAATCACAAACAATGGCACGAGAAGTTACCCTTTGCCCTATTGGGATACCGCACTACGGTTCTCACATCAACTGGGGCAACTCCCTATTTACTGGTTTATGGTACCGAAGTTGTCATTCCAGCCGAGGTAGAAATTCCTTCTTTAAGGATCATACAAGAAGCCGAACTCAGTAATGCAGAATGGATAAGGAGCCGTTATGAGCAACTAGCCCTCGTAGACAGAAAAAGAATGAATTCAGGATGTCACGGTCAGCTTTATCAGAATAGAATGTCCAGAGCTTTCAACAAAAGGGTCAAACCAAGACAATTCGCACCGGGGCAGTTGGTGCTGAAGCGGATCTTCCCACATCAGGATGAAGCCAAAGGGAAATTTTCACCCAACTGGCAAGGCCCCTACATGGTTCACCGGGTGCTAACAAGAGGAGCACTCATACTTGCAAAAATGGAAGGAGAAGTTTGGCCATACACATCAATTCAGATGCAGTCAAGAGATACTATGTTTAGAACGTTTGCGTTCGTTCATCTGGTGTAACTGAACTACGCTTGACCTGATTCCCGTTTAAGAGGAGATACGTAGGTAGCCCTGTGGGTTCGGTCATATCTTAATAAAATCTTCATTTCCCTCAAAACCAGAAACTGGGGCTGAATTTTGAGGAGGACCCTCAAAATTCCGGAGCAAGTCCAGCCGACGCCATCATATGCCAGATAGTCAGAAATCGGTTAAGTAATTGGGGAAAAATTTTGAGAAGGATTCTCAAAATTCCAGAGCAGATCCAACAAATTTCGTTGCACGCAAAACGGCCGAAGGATCATTTACCAAACTGAGGCAGAATTTTAAGGAGGACCCTCAAACTTCTAGTGCAAGGAAGCCGCAATATCTCTAAAAGTGTTACAATCATTAGTTCATCTAATTTATTGGATATTATGTACCACTATGTTTTCTAAAATAACTCTATTTCGTCAATAAGTACATATTTTTGAAAACTTCATTTTTATGGCAGCCAGGTGTTACCTAGGGTAACTCGAACAGGGTCCCCAGAGCAGAGCAAAGCGGAGCAAGAAGACAAGGGCACGAACCAACCTGCCCTACAAAACTCACGATTTTTCTTTGGACGCAAGCAGAGTGAACATAACAGGAGTATCCGCAAATATACACGTATCAAAATCCCTATCAATCAGGCCACCAGACGCAAATATATCTCCAGCTAAGAAATATTCTACTCCTATTTGCAACTTGATCACTGCATAAGGCTAAGCATTGGCTTCCCTTTGCATGAGACTAAGCCCTGTCTCAAATCCTGCATGAGGCTAAGCCCTGCCTCCGTATTTGCATAAGGCTAAGCATTGCCTTCTCTTTGCATGAGACTAAGCCCTGTGTCAAATCTTGCATGAGGCTAAGCGCTGCCTCCGATAAGGCTAAGCATTGCCTTCTCTTTGCATGAGACTAAGCCCTGTCTCAAATATTGCATGAGGCTAAGCCCTGCCTCCGTATTTGCATAAGGCTAAGCATTTCCTTCTCTTTGCATGAGACTTAGCCCTGTCTCAAATCTTGCATGAGGCTAAGCCTTGCCTCCGTATTTGCATAAGGCTAAGCATTGCCTTATCGTTGCATGAGACTAAGCCCTATCTCAAATCTTGCATGAGGCTAAGCCCTGCCTCCCTATTTGCATAAGGCTAAGCATTACCTTCTATTCACATGAGACTAAGCCCTGCCTCAAATCTTGCATGAGGCTAAGCCCTGCCTCCCTATTTGCATAAGGCTAAGCACTATCTTCTCTTTGCATGAGACTAAGCCATGTCTCCCTATTTGCATAAGGCTAAGCAATGCCTTCTCTTTCCTTGAGACTAAGTCTTGTCTCAAATCTCGCATGAGGCTAAGCCTTGCCTCCCTATTTGCATAAGGCTAAGCACTGCCTTCTCGTGAAACTAAGCTTTGTCTCCCGCTGCATAAGTGTTGCTCTATTCTAAACTTTACTTTATCTTCTTCTCTCGGGTCTAAGCTCTGCCCTCAAACTCTGCAGACTAAGCTTTGTCTTGTTATTACCTTTGGTATCATGTCTCTACACTTCATAGCTGATGCATAGCCAACTTGTCCAAAGGCGTCATAGTCCGAAGGCATCATCCTCATAGCCTGAAGACACCATGTCATGGCCTGAGGATCTCTCAATACTGCACATCATTATTCAAAGGCTTCATGGTTCAGAGACACCATTTTTATGGCCCGAGAACATCATTTCATGGCCTGTGAATCCCCTATCTCATGACTCATGGCCCAGGACGTCATGGTCTAAGAACGTCATCCTCACTGTCCAAAGACAACCTTCATGGTCCAAAGGGAATTTACATCATGTTTAAATTCTTGCAATAATCTATATACTCGCATGCATCGTGTTTTAAGTTTTGCGGAAATCCAGGAGGTAACCATTCTTCAAACAGGAGCAACCCTCGCTCCGGTTTTTGCTCATACCTTGCTGTTATTGCAAACGTAACCGACTCCCATCAATCACCTGCCTTTACTCTATGACCGTTCAGATATCTGCCTTGTGATACATCCACCATGATTCATATTCACCTTCATAACTCCGCATAGACTCGTCCGATACTATCCTTCTCAAAAGAAACTCTTTTTTCAAACAGACTACCATTTCTATTCCGTCGGCTTCATTCACCGGCGGGTCAAGAACTACATATGGTCTGACTCCTATAAAACCAGGGATATGTAGGCAGCTTAGAGACCAGGGTGTGGCCTATATTCTTGAAACACCCCATTCGGTCAAAAATCGGTCATCATTTCTTTACCCGAAAACTCTTTCATCCTTCCCGGGTAAAGAGGGGCAGCTGTTGATACCCGATTTTTCCCTCTTATATTTCAAAATGCGTATATACTTTCAAAGCAATACTTGTGCATCAATCAACATTTTTCCATAATTTCTGCATTTTTAAAGGATTTTTAATTAATTCATCCTAGCATTTTATTATGTAAATGATTACTAATTGCATCACAAAAGGTTTTATAATAATTTCATTGCTTAATTTTTATCATTTGTATTTATATTAAGCTTTAATTATCTTATGCATAACCCTATTTACATCTGTAGGCTATAACTGCAATAACTTTGAAATAATAGCCCATATGTGCATAATTACTTTACTTTACACGAAAATGACTTTTTATATTTCTATAATACTAAGTAATTATTTTAAATCATTTCTTATGCATAAAAATCATTTTTATCATTTTATTAACTATTTTTACAAATTATTTTACCAATTAATTGGGTATTTAACAAATAGCCTCTTTAATTTTGTTAAATTCGGACCTTAGCCCAAATTGTTATCCCCATCCCAATTAAAATCACAGCCGAATACCCTGACCCAATTTTATACCTGCCCAAACCCTCAGATCAAATCCTTGCCGTTGATCTCAAAAGATCAACGGTCCAGGATTAATTTTCCTTTTTTAACTTAACCAAACCCCCCAAACCCTACTCATCTTTCCAATTTCGCTGCCCCTTGAATCCCTCATCCTCTCTTCTCTCTCACTCTCCCCTCTCTTCACTCTCAAACCCTAGCCCGCTGTCACCTGAACCCTTTCGATCTTTGAGGGTTCCCTTTGATTCTAGGCCACATCTGGCCTCCTATCTCTACTGGCTATTCGATTTCCTTGTTGGTTTATGGGATCTCGAAGAGATTCAACCCAGACCTGGCTTCAACTCTTTATTTTTTTCTCGATGAACCCGCCCATGTTCATCTCTATGGACTCGTAGGATTATGGGTAGTCGAGATCTACCCTTGGACTCGGGTTTTGACCGGGTGAGCTCGGGGTTGACTTTTGTTGACTTTTGAGAATTGTGTAAAGATCTTAACTTATTAATTGGAATTTGTTTCTCTTGTATTTTTTGATGATATAAGTTGTTTTTTGTTAGATTTGAGCCATACAGAGGCGACTTTTAAGGGAAAAGCCATGTTTGAGTGTTGTTTTGGCCTAGTTGAGCTAAGTATCTTGCCTAATTTTATGTGGGAGAAACCACCTCTTAGTATTGAGTTTAATTGTACTATTTGAATTATGTGGAAGACATGTACATGAGGTGACGAGTGTGTACACGGGCTTATATGTTAAAATTGACCAGTTTAGACTCTTAGGTTACTTATAAGCATTTTATTGAAGTTGTTAATATTTGTTCTATCTTTCGTTGTCAAGTTTATTCTTACATTCTTAAATTGAAGTTGTTAATACATGTTCTATTTTCCATTTGTCGAGGTTACACTTATATGCATTTAGTACTAGTTGTTGATACATGCTATCTCTTCCATTGTTGAATTTTTCTCATGCATTTAGTCGTAGTTTCTATTTCATGCTATCTCTTTTATTGTTGAGTTTATGTTATGCATCTGAACTGAAGTTGCCAATTCATGGAAATACCTTTCATTGTTGAGTTTATTGAAGTTGTGGTTATTAAGAGCTATTAATACGTTTTGTGGTTGAAGTTGTTGATTATTGGGATATCTTTCCTTGTTGAGTTATTTCCCATTCTTTTTGTTGTTACTTAGATTCTTGTACACATTGTGGTTGAGCCGTGGGCTATGTGTTGTGATGATATTGGTATTTGTGTTTTTGGCAATGTTCTGGCATATGGACACGTGGTGCGAGTTGATTATTGTGTGGTGATGTGATGCACATGCGACTGTATAAGGGTTGTGATATTGATGCGCATGTGGCGGAATAATTTATGCGCATGTCGCTAGTAAGGGAATTACTTGAAGCCACATGGCGAGATAAGAGAGCTAAAGCGCATGAAGCTATTTCGGGAAAATATTTTTAAAATAAATGCAAGGCTCACGCAGCGGTACAAGGAAGATTGTGATTGTAACTTGTGAAATATGAACATGAGGTGTGGTAACTCGGTGTGATTCTTGTTGTACATTCTATATTGGAAGGGCTTGTTGATTTGAACGGTTATTGATGTCTCTTAATTCCTTTCACTTGTATTTTGAGTGTATTCGATTATTTGTTTACTTTATCATATGTTCACTCTTTGTTGTCGTTTCTGCTTTTACTTCCGCTGTTAATGATATATCTATAATATGCTTTGTTGACATCTACTGCTTTTACTTTCTGTTATTAAATCATATCAATATTATGTTCAGGTTTCTATGTCTAGTAGGTGTCTTGACCTGACCTCGTCACTACTCCATCGAGGTTAGGCTTGATACTTGCTGGGTACCGTTGTGGTGTATTCATGCTACGCTTCTGCAAATTTTAGTGCAGATCTAGGTACTTTTGCCCGTGCCAAACACCAGTGAGTATATTTAGACGTTTCAAAGACTTCAAGGTATACTTTCTTGATGCTCGCAGGCCTCAGAGTCACTTTCTGCTATTGTCTTTACTATTGTTTATCTTCAAATCAAAACAACATTTTATTTAGAGATTCCTAGTATACTTCTTTAGAGCTTATAACTCTCTACCACTGGTTTTGGGATTGTATAATTGTGGTGACGCTTTGGTTTTATTATGGTATTTATCAGTTTAAAATTAATATCTTAGTCGTTATATCTGCTAAATCCTCATTATGTGTTAGGCCTACCTAGTCTTAGAGACTAGGTGTCATCACAATTCCTAAGGTGGGATTTTGGGATCGTGGCAAGTTGGTATTAGAGCTCTAGGTTCGTAGATGCTACGAGTCATAAGCATGATTAGTAGAGTCTAGCGGATTGATACAGAAATGTCTGTACTTATCTTCGAGAGGCTACAAAACTACTAGGAAATTCCACTTCTTTGATTCCTTATCGTGGGGATTTGTTGATTTCAAAATCTGAGCCTTTGTCTTTCTATTTTCTCATAGATGGCGAGGACATGCACTGCTAGATCAGATGAGCAGACACATGCTCCCCCTGCTAGAGCCGCAAGAGATCAGGGCCGAGGAAGGGCACGTGTTGCGGCCAGAGCACCTTCCCGAGCAGCGACTGAGGAGACACCAGTAGCTATGGTTGGGGGACAGGCACCCAAGATTCCTGTTTCTACCCCTGGACTCCTGGAGACTTTGACATATTTTCTGAGTAAGTTCAGCAATTTAGCTCAGGCAGGATTGATCTCAGTTGCACCAGCTACATATCAGGCTGGGGGAGGAGCTCAGACTCTCGCGGCCCATACTCTAGAGCTGCAGGTCAATGTTGATCAGGTTCCGGGAGTTATGCCAGCACAACCCGTTATTCCACTTCAGCCTGAGGTCAGGCAAAGACATCAGAGGAGAAGCAGAGAATACTTGAGAGGTTCAAGAAGTATGATCCTCCTACTTTCAGTGGCGCAGTTACTGAGGATGCATAGGGTTTTCTAGACAAGTGCCACCATCTTCTTCGCACCATGGGCATTGTGGAGGTGAACGGAGTTGCATTTTCTATATTTCAGCTGTTAGGGGCAGCATATAGGTAGTGGTAGGCTTATGAAGAGGGTAGGCTAGCTGATGCAGCGCCACCCACTTGGGCTTAGTTTTTAGATATATTTTTGCGGTAGTTTGTTACCTAGACCCTCTGGGATGCATGGGCATAGAGCTCGAGTAGCTACATCAGGGGGCTATGACGATGAAAGAGTATGCCATCAGGTTCAGTGAGTTGTCCCGTCACGTGCCTGTTTTGGTTTCTACAGTCAGAGAGTGAGTCCGCAGATTTATCGAGGTGCTCAATTATGGTCTTAGATTTAGCATGGCTTGGGAGTTGGAGACAGATATTCAGTTTCAGCAGGTTATAGAGATCGCTCAGACGATGGAGCATATGTAGGGCCAAGAGAGAGAGGATAGGGAGGCCAAGATGCCTCGATATTCTGGAGGATTTAGAAGTTTACGAGTTGTAGCTTCAGCTCATCATGGCAAAGGTTATGTGGGTCGACCAGTTCATTCAGCGCTTCCAACTACTTGTCTTGCCCTACCTATTCCGAGGTCTCAGGTCGTCTATTGGGCACAACCACTTTCTAATGCACCTCCTACGTTGGGTGCCTTTAGCAGTCAGTCTAGTCAAATGGGTCAAACTCGGTTTCAGCAGCCACGCCCACAGAGAGGTTTTTTTGAGTGTGGTGATACTAGGCATATGGTGAGAGACTATCCCAGACTTAAGGAGGGGTGCACCTCCACAGGCTACACAGGCTTCACAGATGCTACAGGGTCCACAGTGTGCATAGGCTATGGTTGCTGCTCCAGTTTCTGCTCCACCTGCACCACTAGCTAGGGGTGGAGGTCAGGCGGGTAGAGGTCGTCCTAGAGGGGGAGGCCAGGCCCATTGCTATTCTTTTTTGGGTAGGACTGAGGTTGTTGCATCGGATTCTATCATCACAGGTATTGTTCCAGTCTGTTATAGGGATGCATCAGTTTTATTTGATTCAGGTTCCACTTATTCGTATGTGTCATCTTACTTTGCTCCATATTTGGATATATCTCATGATTCTTTGAGTGCCCCTGTATATGTGTCTATGCTTGTGAAAGCTTTTATTGTTGTATACCATGTTTATCGATCATGTTTGGTCATTATCGGGGGTTATGAAACCATTGTTGACCTTCTGCTACTCAGCATGGTGGACTTTGACATGATATTGGGCATTAATTGGTTGTTGCCATATCACACTATTCTGGATTGTCACTCCAAGAGATTGACACTGGCTATGCCAGGTTTGCCACGGTTGGAGTGGGGAGGTACATTAGACTATATTCCTAGTAGGGTGGTGTCCTTTCTAAAGGCCCATTTAATGTTTGAGAAGGGGTGTGAAGCATATCTAGCCTTTGTGAGGGACGTAAGTGTTGATACTCGATTTTTTCCTTCAAAATGCATATATACTTTCAAAATAATACATGTGCATCAATCAATAGTTTCCCATAATTTCTGCATTTTAAAGGATGTTTAATTAATTCATCCTAGCATTTTATTATGTAAATGATTAGTAATTGCATCACAAAGGGTTTTATAATAATTTCATTGCTTAATTTTTATCATTTATATTTATATTAAGCTTTAATTATCTTATGCATAACCCTATTTACATTAGGGGTGTTTAAAACCGAACCAAAACTGAAAACCGAACCGAAACAGAACCGAAATGGCTTATTGGTATCGTGTTAACGGTTTAACGGACGGGGAACAGATTGAATTTTTTTTTATTAACGGCTTATCAGTTTGGGGGCGGATTATTCAATTTTCGAATGGATAATCCGTTAACCCGTTAAGGATTGACCATGTAATAATAGTAGTAGAATTTTTTTTATGGCATTACATGTTCTGGAAAATATTTGAAAAAATCCGTAGATCAAGTCTGAGACACACGAAATCGTTTGCATTGCTACAAAAGCCAATCAGAAGGAAAGCATTGAAACACATTGAGAAAATTGCAGCCAAGAAGTTCAATGAGAGATTCTTCCATAGCTCACCCAACTGAAACTCTGAGACTTAAATCGCAGCACCAAAGGCATAGGCCAAAAGGAATAACGTCCTAAAAATCTGCTGCAAACCACTACTATTGATTCACTTTTATGGACTCTTAGTTTTAATTTGTTGGTGTGAATTCCACTGCAACGACATCCACACTATAGATGTGCCTGAGAGAAAATGGAACTCCTTAAGACAGCCAAAAGTGGTGTATGACTTGGAGTGAATTCAAGTAATTGCAAAGAAATGAAAGAATGCGCTGATGTAGAAAGATAGTAGCTAAATTTGGTAAATTGCGTCATGTGCAATAAAGATTGAATTAGGCCGATAAACCGCCCGATAACTGCTCGATAAGAGCTAAACCAATACCAATCCGCCCGATATCTTATCGGGTGGCTAGCGGATTAATACATTTAAAAGCCGATAACCGATAAGCCAAACCGTTAAGAGTAAATAACCGTCCAATCTGCTCGATAAGCAGCCCTAATTTACATATGTAGGCTATAATTGCAATAACTTTGCAATAATAGCCCATGTGCAAAATTACTTTACTTTACACGAAAATGACTTTTTATATTTTTATAATACTAAGTAATTATTTTAAATTATTTTTCATGCATAAAAATCATTTTTTTCATTTTATTGACTAATTTTACAAATTATTTTATCAATTAATTGGGTATTTAACAAATAGCCTCTTTAATTTTGTTAAATTCAGACCTTAGCCCAATTGTTACTGTAAGGCCCCAAAAAATTTCGCTAAGTAAATTAGGATTTCGTGGTGCCATGTAGGCTAATTATAATGTCTTATGTGCTATTAGCATGATGGGCATCAATTGGATTTGATAAATAAGGGTATGAGTCATATAATAAGTAATGTAGGGTCTAATGGGAGGCCTAAGTCTAAGTCACGTTAGAAAATTCCTTAATGGGCTTAAATTCCAAGTGAGTTTGAACAAGTCCCTACTTTGAACGAGCATATCTATATATATATATAAGGTCTTATGTGATGAACAACCTATCAGATGAAAGGTCTTCGAGTCTAGTTTCCAAGGATTCAAACCGTTCGTCATTTGGACATTCCTACACAAAGTTATGATCAAATTACCAAAGGCAGGAAAAATGCGATCCTGTGTCGAATCTGCAATCGCAAATATGTCGCATTTTTGACTCTGTGATCGCAGATCTGTCGCAGATTGGGGCAGTGTTGCCCAGTTTTGGGCACCTATTTGGTGATGCATTCTGCAGCCCACATTCTTGTTTTGCGGTCCATTCTGCGATCGCAGACCCTGTTTCGGAGGTCTATTTTTCCTATTTTTATAACCCGACCCCATTTTCATAAATAGGTTGAGGGGCTTCATTTAGGGTCATTTTCTACTGATTTTAGAGAGAGATGAGAGCATATAGAGAGAGAACGGAGGGGCCTAGCTTCATAATCATCCAAATCTTGCTCAAGTCTTCAAGAATCAAGGAAGATAACCATAGATTGTCCTCCATCCGGGTAAGTCCGACTTCCAAAAAATTTCATGCAAGAGGAGGTTAAAGGTTCAATTATGTTGTGGGGGTTAGAAATATGCCATACATGTGGGACTAAGTTATAGTATGTGATGTAAAAGAACTAATATGGGTAGTTCATGTTAAAATTGGTTGAGGGAGGAAGGAATTGCCATTTCTAAACCTTGTAGTCTACTTCACATGTTAGGTGTTTGATGAAATTCCTAAGAGAGTTACACCATGGGTAATCATCCTAATTATTAATCGATTTCCGCTATCTCCTTATAGATTGTTATTGCTAGAGGTGTTGGTGTATTCTAAAAACTTAAGGGAAAGCTCTTTGAGGTATGTATGGCTAAACCCCCTCTTCTTAGAAATTGAGCTCCCATGGTGTCCATGTAAAATTGTAAGTCCGGAATTTGATTGGCGTAGTATTTGTTATTTCAAAGGAATTAGTGTTGCAAGAATATATGTGAAAAGTGTGTCCCAATATGTTCAATATGCTATTCTTGATAAATTGGTGATATGTGAAGAATGTGAACTAGATGCTAAATTGCCTAGATTTCAAGTCAAGTTTAAATTGTGATTATTAAGCCAAATCATGTGAATCTCTCTCTATGATTACAACTTGAATTGCTCTTGTATGTGCCCATTACCTTAAATTGAAAGCTTGATGTTGAAAGTGAAAGAGATGTGGAATGTGAGTTGTGAAATGTGGCCTAGCGCCAAGTATAATGTGATAATTGCGGCCCTAAGTGCCTATGAGTTGATATATATGAAATAAAGATTGAAGTGAGATGATTAACGGAGAAATGGTAACGTCTCGGGGAGACGGCTAAGCCGATCGGGCCGTGATCGGACGCCATGTTATACACACATGGTGGTAATGTATTGATAATTGGAACTGGAAAGTGAGAATAAAATAATGGTAACGTCTCGGGGAGACGGCTTAGCCGATCGGGCCGTGATCGGACTCCGCTCAAGGAAGCGGTGGTAATGTGGATAATGATGCAACAGTATGGAATGCTCCAATCTAAAATTTCAAAAACTATGTGAAAACTATGTGAACCTCTTATATTGTTGACGTGGAGCTTATTTGAAGCTTTGTTGTCCTTATAATTTCTCTTTATTCTTGTATGGTCGTTCTTTCTAATGAGATGGTGTTTAGATATACATACTAGTGCTATTAGACGGCACTAACGTCCCTTTTGCTGGGGGCGCTACATCTTTAAATGGATGTAGGTGTTTCCATAGCAGGCAATGTTGGTTGCAGCTAGTGCCGCATCTTCCTTTCAGCTGACTTGGTGAGCCCCACTTCATTCTGGGGTCCTGTTTTATCTGTTTATCATGTACTTTGTATTTGAGGTATAGCCGGAGCCTTGTTGTCAGCATTTCCATATTATTCTTCAGTTGTATTTAGAGGCTCCGTAGACAGGTTGTGGGTGGAGTTTGATAATGGGGAATTGAATTAGAAATATTGATATTTGGCAAAGATGTATAAAACTTGTAATTTTTTTTTAAAATTATGAATGAAGTTGCTAATGGAAATGAAATGGAAGTCGTTAATGATATATGTACAAAGTATGATTAATGGAGTCCCCCTCCTCCTTATTCATGAATTAATTTTGGGTAGAATGAAACCTAACAGGCTTGCTCAATCGGGTTTACTAGGTTGAGCGCCGGTCGCGCTCCTCGGTTTTTTGGGGCGTGACAGTTACCCCCAGCCCAATTAAAATCACAGCCCAATACCCTGACCCAATTTTATACCTGCCCAACCCCTCAGATCAAATCCTGGCCGTTGATCTCAAAAGCAACGGTCCAGGACTAATTTTCTTTTTTTAACTTAACCAAACCCCCCAAACCCTATTCATTTTTCCAATTCCGCCACTCCTTGAATCCCTCCTCCTCTCTTCTCTCTCAATCTCCCCTCTCTTCACTCTCAAACCTAGCCCGCCATCACCTGAACCCTTCGATCTACCTTTGATTCTAGGCCACATCTGGCCTCCTATCTCTACTGGCTATTCGATTTCTTTGTTGATTGATGGGATTTTGAAAAGTTTCAACCCAGACCTGGCTTCTGTAAGGCCCCGTGAAAGTTTCTACTCAAAACCCAAAAGCTCGTAGTGCTAAGTTAGGAATACGTGTTAGAAATTTGTAAAATTCTTCTCTCGCCGCGGTTCAGACCTTTTGGATTGATCTGTGCATTAAAAAGTCAAGGAATAATATTTTCCAAAAAAGTGCGATTCTGCAGTCCAGTATGCGGTCGCATAACAGCTATGCGGATTGCATAGTCGCCGCAAAGTGAAGCAGTGTGTTGATCAATTTTGAGGTCAACTATGTGGCCAATTATGTGATCGCATACTCGATATGCGGGCCGCATAGTCGTCGCATAATCCCCTTGGGATTTTTGCAAGGAACAGTTATGCGGTGCATTATGCGACCGTAGAACAGGTATGCGGACCGCATTCTTGTCGCATACCCAGGCAGTGTGTTCAGTTTTTGGGACAATTTTTGCGGTCCATTTTGCGGGCCGCATTTCAGGTATGCGATCGCAGATTTGAGTCGGGGCTCCTATTTTCTAATTTTAAAACCCGACCCCATCCCATTAAAAACACCCCATCCAACCTTCTCTATGTTATTTTTACTGAAAATAGAGTGAGAAAAGGAGTTCTAGAGAGAGAGCCTTCATCTAATCCCCACCCAACTCTTACCCCAAAATCTTGAAGATTGTCAAGAGAGTTGCTAGGTCTTCACCCTAAAAAGGTAAGAACTTGTTCCATAATCTGTAATTTTGAAATTTCTATTTAAGATAAGTGATTAACAATTGAGTTCTTGGGTAAAAAGGGCTAATAATCTTGCATGCATAAGAGATAATGGGGTATGGGGAGGATGAGAACTAAAGAGACAATAATTGGAGTATAACATTGAAGAAATTGGAGTGAGACTTTGCCGGCAGCTACACCATGATTCCTCTACATGAGGCTGTCATAAGGGCATTTTGAGGCGCAGAGGAGTGATTATATGGCCAAGGCATCGAGGCAACACTACTAGTTCTATTGTCCCTCTTATTTGTACTCGTCCTATGTGGTTCCTTTTTTGCTTTTTTAGTAGTAATAAAACTAGCCCTAGGCACCTGCCTAGTGGATTTGCTTAAAAAAAACATTGAAGAAATCTCTTTCAAAAAGGGACCTAAGATCAAAATGCACACTTGGTGCTTGATAGTATACCTGAACGAGCTAAAATCTTAACCATGTCTCTAATTCTTGGTTCGATTTGTAATTCTTATACTATATATTGAAGTGCTACGAGTCCCGGAATTTTGTAAGAATTAAGGAAAGCTTTATTGAGGTATGTATGGCTAAAACCCCGTCTTTTAGAAATTGAGCTTCATCGATGTTTGTGTGAATATGGTAAGATTAAAGCTAAATTGTTGCATTGCTTGATTTACATGAATTGGTGTTGTAACCTTATATGCGTGAAAGATGTGTCTCAACATGATCAACATGCTATCTTGATAACTTGAAAGGGGCAAACGAATGAATCATGTATTGAAATGCTTGGACCTTAAATTTAGATTGAAGTTGCATTGTTGTGCCATCTACGGGAAGTCTTATCTATGCTTACAATTTAAATTGCTCTTGTGTACACCTACTGTCTTAAATGGCAAAGCGAATATTGAAACTGGGAACGATGTAAAATGCCTAGTGCCAAGAATGATGTGATAAGTTGTGGCCCCAAGTGCCTATGAAATGATATATGTGAAACGAAATGATTAATGAGAAGGGACAATGCCTTGGTAAGGCGGCCTAGCCAATCGGGCTGAGATCGAACCCCGCTCAAGATAGCGGTGGTATTGTGAATAAATTCCACAAAAAAGGAAAATGAGATTGTGATTGAAGTATATGTCTCAAATGAGGCAACCTAGACGATCGGGTCGAGATCGGATTCCGCTCAAGATAGCGGTGGTATTGTGAACAATAATGAATAGTGTGAAATGCCCCAAACTAAAAGCTATGGAAAAAAAATGATGTGAAAGTTGCATGATTCTTTTATTTGATAATGTGGTGATTGTTTGAAGTTTTGAGTTATACTTGTGATTTCTTATTCTTGTATGAAAGTTCTTTCTAACTAGATGGTGTTTAGTCATACATACTAGTACTATTCCATGGTACTAACGTCCCTTTTGCCGGGGGCGCTACATTTTAAATGAATGTAGGTGGCTCTATAGCGTACAGTGCCGATCGCGCGTAGCGGAGTGTCCTCCTCTCGAAGTCTTGGTGAGCCCCTTTTTCCTTCAAGGGGTTATGTTGTACATCTTTTGTTGTAGACTTCCACTTTTGAGGTATAGTCGGGGCCTTGTTGCCGGCGTTGTCATAACTTGTCTTTTGTATCCATAGAGGCTCCGTAGACGTTGTGTGGGTTATGTATGGGAGTTGGATGGGTTAATGAACTGTGTTATAACTCTATTCTCTAGTTCGTCTAATCTATGACTGTATGAAATCTTGGAAATTTAGCCATGATTTAAGAATTGTGATATAAGAAAATGAACAATGTTGAATGCTCGATTTTTCTATTATCTAATTAATAGAAAGTCGAATTCCTTAATCATATTGGTTTGGGTAGAAAGAGTCAATAAGGCTTGCTCAGTTGGGTTCACTCGATTGAGCGTCGGTCGCGCCTCCCGAGGTTGGGGCGTGACAGCTTCAACTCTTCATTTTATTCTCGACGAACCTGCCTATGTTCATCTCTATGTTTCTGAGTGCTGGTATCTTCGTTTTCATGGCTTTAAATCTCTGGTTGAAATCAGATTTTTCTCACCTCTGTTTATTTTTTTACATGACCTAACTATTCCTGGTTAAATTGTTCAAGATCTCCTTAGATCTGGAACGGTTTGAGTTTGTTTGTTACTTTTCTTTCAGTATTCTGCTGCTTTTCTTATTATTGTTGGCCGATTTTTGTTTTTCCCTAAAAAACTAGGGTTTCATCTTTTCAAGTTTCTGCAAATGCTTTAAAATGCCTAAAGGCTCAACTCCGGCCTTTCTTCTTTACTGTTCGACTAGTTTCTTTGCTTAATGTTTTATCTCTATGCTTCTACATGTTTAAAGTTTTCCGTTATTCAATTATTTACCTCACTGATTTTGCCCGTTTATCTTGGCTCTGTTAAATAAACGGATTAATTGGCTTACTTGCTTAATTAGGGTTTGAAATTATATATTTTTTTTTAAAATTGGTATCTTTTTGAGATTTTTATTTATTCTTTCCTTATATGGGACTTATAATTGGTACTACCTTCCTTAATTATGCTACTGGCCTGATTTCTGGGTTTGATTTGTTATGACCAACCTATAATGGGTCTCTGGCTTATTTCTTACCTTATTAAACCTCAATTCTGTCTGCTAATTGATTTCGTATTAGATTTTCCCTAATTTAAGGGGTCTTTCCGGATCCTATCGTGTTAATTGATTATGTTTAGCCTTAATTAACTGATCGAATGATTTGCATACCTTATTTGTGAACTCTTAATTTCCTTTACCTTATTTGTTCTACTCTACTGAATGCTATATAACCTAACCATTCTAATTTTTGAAAACACACGAACACACACGCTCAGACTCAGACACCTATACTTACAAGCACACACTGATACACATTTGCACACTTACACAATTTCAGTTTCTTTGAATTGCTGCACTGTCTAACCGGCTGAAAGCCAAGGCTGGACTTTTGGATTTCATTCATCTTCACCTTCCTGTTTGCTATCTTGTTAACCGGTATGCCTCAATTTCTATTATCATGATCTCCTCTATATGCTATGTAGTCAGTTCATTATGAATTTCAACATGCTTCTGTTTGCTCTGTGTTCCTGTTTATTACTCTCTCTTAACCAGCATGACCTATTTCCTGTTTAACTTGCCTTGTCTTCTATGTTTGTATGGATAGTACACTTGAGCATGTTCCTGTTTGACCCCTGACACCTATTTACTTATTTCTCAACTAGCATGTCCCAATTCCTGTCCTGTTTTATGTGCTGATAATCTGCCTTAGCATGTTCCTGATCAATTCATAGTTTCTGTGTACTTCTTTCAAGAATAATGTGCTTTAGATTTTTACTATCTTTTCTGTATGGATGTCCGATTAACCATTTGACTTCAGCATGTTTATATCTGTTAAATACATGTCTATTTGATTCCACTTTGTAATAGTTAGTAGATTAAGTCAACTCCAGCAATGTGAAACCTTGTTTGTGACTCTTTTCTGTCTATGATTTCAATGTTCCTATTTTTGTTTAACTATTGGTAACTATACCTGAATCAATCTGATGAAATATGATTATGTTCCGTTTGTAACTTGTTTCTATTCACTTCTGAAAATAAACTGTTTTTTTCAATAAAACTATCCCCTACCCTAGTATACTATTTTCCAACTCTTACTCTTAGTTATCTAGGGTCCTGCCACCCCCAGTGTGAGCACTACTTAGGGTCCATGAGACTCCTCTGAACTCTAACACACTGGGGTTGGCCTTCCAAACTCTTTCCAAAGAACTGTTTCTTTGAAAAGGTTCTGGTATGAGCGTTGCCTGGGGTCCCTGAGGCCCTTGGGAACTTTGACACACCAGAAGCCCATCTTGTGTATTATGGACTACCTGTGGACATCAGACTTGCTTGAAGGCCTGGCTTCCAGGTTGACATTGGGCCTGCAAAGGCTCCCTATAGTATAATGATTTCTCTTTCATTGTGTAATTTATTCATAATGGTCTGCAATAATGTAATGATCGTTGTAAAAATAGATATAGGGTTATTAATAAAAGCTGGGGGGTTTATTCTATATCTTTGCTTGAAACCTGGGTAGAAATCCTGCCTATAGGATTATTGATTATTATGTGAGCATTATACTTGTTTAGAGATCATGTTTATAGGGCTTTCTAATTGTTTTGTTCTGTTCTTCACTCGTATGCTAGAAATTCTGATTCTTAGGATTAGAAATCATGTCCACAGGATCCATGCACATGTTATGCATTAGTAACCATGTCTATAGGATCTTGTCTGTTTGAATAACAATTTTTCCTGGCAATGTGCTTAAAGAATTCTGCCTAAGCATGATTAATAGAGATCCTGCCTATAGGAACTAAAGATCATCTAGATACCATACCTATAGGAAATAAAATAATCATTTCTGCATATTATCATGCCTATAGGAAATGCATATAAAATAAGTCTTGACACTTAGACATCATGCCTGTAGGAAGTAAGTGTTCAAATATCAGTTTCGCACTTAGATGTCATGCATATAGGAAATAAGCGTAAAACAGCTTTAGCATTTAGATATCATGCAAGTATAGAAGATCAGTTTCTGTGTTTAGAAATAATGCTTACAATCAGTTTCAGCACTTAGAAAGCATACCAGTAGGATTTAAAGATAAAAATCTGCCTGTTAAAATCATCATTTGGTTTACAGCTCAGATACCATGTCTATAGGGTTCTGCCCGATTATCAGTTAGGCAAGCCTGTAGGTTAATTAAAATTCTGGGTCCAAAACTGTGATTGCTTGTTTGAAATATGCCCAAATTCAGAGTATTAACCAAATCAGTAGGCAAACTGATAGGTACTCGTCTGCTCGTTTTAAGACTATTGTATATTCTGTTTTTGTGCTCATTTAGATATCCTACCTGTAGGATCCTAAAATCATTTAAAGTTATTTATTTGAACAGCGTGCATTTGTTTGTCTACTTGTGGAGGTTAATATGAGCCCACTTAATTTCTCCTTATGTGATAGTCCTACTTTACTTTTGTTTGTCGCTTAGTTTTCTCCTTTTAAAACACATAGGTGAGTCTAGAACTGCCTTAAATAGAGGCCCTAAACACCTCCAGGGCCAGAAGTAAGGGACGGGTAGTGCACGCATAAGGTACATACTGGATATCATTGGAACGCTTAGGTAATAATTGAAAAGGGGAGGGTAATCGGGTAGTAAAGGAAATGATGACCTGTGCACTAATGCTATGTGTAGCACCCCAACTTGGGGACGATTACCAAGTATTGCACAGAAGTGATCTTATAGGCTAAAAAACCTAGGACCCCCTTTACTCCTTTTTTAAGTAATATCTATTTGTTTAAATTACTTATAAGACTAACTCGCTTAAATTGAATTTGGCCGGGACCCACCGTTGTGGACCTCGAGGGGTTCCTAACACCTTCCCCTCAAGGTAATTTTGAGCCCTTACCCAATCTTTGGTAATGTAAACTAGTTCATGAGTTATATGTTCTAGGTTCCCTAATGCACCTTGATCCGTTAGGTGGCGACTCTTCAAATCTCATACCGAATTCTTAAAAGGATAGGAGCTGTCCCGAAATGTCGAAACTCGGACTCTGCGAGGAAAAAAGGGGCGCGATAGTAAGTGCTGATACTCCTGCCGTTGAGTCAATTCTGGTAGTAAGGGATATCGATTTTGGTATTAACCCGATGCTGGGCACTCAGCCCATTTCTATTCCACCATATTGTATGGCACTAGTGGAGTTGAAGGAATTAAAGGAACATCTTAAGGAGCTTCTTGATAAGGGTTTCATCCTACCGAGTGTCTCTTCTTAGGGTGCTCCAGTTCTATTTGTTAAGAAAAAACACGGCTCTATGAGGATGTGTATTGATTATAGGCAGCAGAACAAGGTTGCGATCAAGAACAAGTACCCACTACCGCATATTGATGATTCGTTTGCCAGCTTTAGGGTGCTCGAGTATTCTCAAAGATTGATTTGAGATCGGGGTATCATCAGTTGAAGACTCGGGATTCAGATATCCCAAATACGTCTTTCAGGACTCGTTATGGAAACTTGAGTTTTTGCTGATGTCATTCGGGCTGACCAACGCCTCAACAACATTTATGCACTTGAAGAATAGTGTATTTAACCCATATCTTGATTCTTTCATCGTCGTGTTCATTGATGACATATTGGTGTATTCTCGCAGTCGGGAGGATCATGAGTAGCAGTTGAGGATCTTGCTCCAGACCTTAAGGGAGGAGAAACTGTATGCTAAATTCACCAAGTGTGTGTTTTGGCTTGATTCAGTGGCATTTTTGGATCATGTGGTGTCCAGTGAGGGGATTAAAGTGGATCCGAAGAAGGTGGAGGCAGTTCAGAGTTAGCGTAGACCATCTTCTGCTACTGATATCTAGAGTTTTCGAGGCTTGGCTAGTTATAATCGTCGTTCTATGGGGGGGGGGGGGTTTCCTACATCACATCTCCTTTGACCAGATTGACTCAAGAGGGTGCCCTATTCAGGTGGTCCGATGAGTGTGAGGAGAACTTTTAGAAGCTCAAAACTATTGTGACCACGGCTATAGTTCTGGTTTTTACTTCAACATCGGGTTCTTATATAGTTTATTGTGATGCTTCGCGGATTGACATTGGGTGTGTGTTGATGCAGGAGGGTACAGTGATTGTTTATGCTTCGCGTCAGTTGAATCCCATAAGAAAAACTACCCAGTACATGATTTAGAGTTGGCAGCCATTGTTCACATTTTGAATATTTGGAGGCACTATCTCTACGCTATATCTTGTGAGGTATTACAAATTACAAAAGTCTACAACACTTGTTTAAGCAAAAAGATATGAACTTGCAGCAACATGGGTGGTTATAGCTATTAAAGGACTATGATATCACCATTTTTCATCCTCCCGGGTAGGCCAATGTGGTGGCTGATGCCTTGAGTAGGAAGGTTGATAGCATGGGTAGTCTTGTTTATGTCCTAGTTGGAGAGAGACCGTTAGCATTGTATGTTCTGGTTTTGGCCAATCGGATCATGAGGTTGGATGTTTTGGAGCCTAGTCGGGTTTTTGCTTGCGTAGTTTCTCGATCTTCTTTGTATGAGAGCATCAATGCACGTCAGTATGATGATCCCCATTTGCTTGTTCTTAAGGACACGGTGCAACACGGTGATGCCAAGGAGGTTTCTATTGGAGATGATGGGGTGTTGAGGATGCAGGGTTGGATTTGTGTACCCAATATGGATGGGTTGCGTGAGTTGATTCTTGAAAAGGCCCACAGTTCGCGGTATTTCATTCATCCGGGTGCCACGAAGATGTACCAAGATTTGAGGCAGCACTACTGGTGGAGAATAATGAAGAAATATATTATGGAGTATATGGCTTGGTGTTTGAACTGTGAGCAGGTGAAGTATGAGCATCAGAACCGGGCGGTTTGGTTCAGAGGCTTGATATTCCAGGGTGGAAGTGGTATCACCAAGGATTTCGTAGTTGGACTTCCACAGACCTAGAGGAAACTCAATGCAGTGTGGATTATTGTAGACAAACTGACCAAGTCTACACACTTCATTCTGGTCGTGACTACCTACTCTTCAGAGCAGCTGGCTCAGATTTATAATTATGAGATTGTTCGTGTTCATGGTGTGCCGGTGTCTATTATCTCCAACCGAGGCACGCAGGTCACACACATTTCTGGAGAGCTTCACAGCATGAGCCAGGCAAACAGGTCGAGCTAAGCACGACATTATATCCCTAGACGAACGGGCAGTCTGAGCACACCGTTCAGATCTTGGAGGACATGCTACATGCCTGTGTTATAGATTTTGGGGTTTCATGGGATTAGTTCCTACCACTCGTAGAGTTCGCCTATAACAACAACTACCAATCGAGTATTCAGATGGCTCCTTATGAGGCTTTATATGGAAGGTGGTGTCGTTCTCCAGATGGTTGGTTTGAGTGGGAGGAGGGTTGGGTTGTTGGGCACTGATTTGGTACGGGATGCCTTGGAGAAAGTCAAGTTGTTTCAGGATTGGCTTCGTACAACACAGTCCAAGCATAAGAGTTATGATGATTGGAGGGCTCGTTATATGGCATTCATGGTTGGAGAGAGGGTTCTGCTTAGAGTTTCATCCATGAAACGGTGTGATGAGGTTCGGGAAGAAGGGCAAGTTAAGACCTAGGTATATTGGCCTTTTGAGATCATTGAGAGAGTTGGTAAGGTGAACTACAAACTTTCATTGCCACCCAACTTATCGGAAGTTCACCCGGTGTTCCATGTTTCCATGCTCCAAAAGTATTATGGTGATCTATCACATATATTAGACTTCAGCTCAGTCCAATTGGATATGAATTTGACTTATGTTAAGGAACCAGTGGCTATCTTGGACAGGCAGGTCTAGAAGTTGAGGTCAAAGAACATCGCTTCAATGAAGGATTAATGGAGGGGTCAATCAGTCGAAGAGGTGACTTGGAAGATCGAGCACGACATGCGGAGTCATTATTCTCACCTTTTTAGCACTTTAGGTATGTCTCAATGCACATTTGAGGATGAACGTTTGTTTTAAGAGAGGGAGAATGTAATGACCCAGACGGTTGTTTTATGTATTTGAGCCCGTTTCCCCTTTTTAAGCTTCTTGTATGTGTATTTGTGGTTTTATGACTTGCGGCGATGGTTAGTTTTATTTCGGAGAGGTTTTGGAATTATTTGGACCCTTTGGTTCTTGGTTTAGAAGCTTAAGTTGGAAATGTTGACCTAGGTTTGACTTTTGTGAAAACAACCCTGGAATGGTGTTTTGTGATTTTACACTTGAGCGTATTCCCAAAATTTAATTCGGAGGTCCCTAGGTTGATTTGACTTGTTTTGCCAAAAGTTGGATATTTGAAGGTTTAGAAATTCCTTAGATTTGACCGTAGGTTGACTTTATGGCTATCGGGTTCAGATTTTGGTTTTTGGACTAGGAATAGGTCTGTTTTGATATTTGGAACTTGTCTGTAAAATTTGGTGTAATTCCGATTTGGTTTGATAGGAATCGGACGTTTGGTTGTGATTCTAGAAATTCTCGGGTTTCCGTTTGAATTTCATGCGTTTTGATGTCTGTTTCGTGGTTGCGGATGTTATTTTAGAATTTTGATCGCGCGAGCGAGTTCGTATGACATTTTTAGACTTGTGTGGATGTTTAGTGTGGAGCCCTGATGGCTCGAGTGAGTTTCTAAGTTGTTTCAGATTGGTATAAACTCATTTTTTAGGTTGTTGGTGTGCTAGTTCTCCAGTTATTGCAATTGCAGGCACCAGCATCGCAATTGTGAAGTAGGCAGGAAGGGCTTAGCTATCGCATATGTGATGCCTTACTCGCAATTGCGAAGAAAGGCTTGGGCTGGGTAAGGTCGCATTTGAGACCATTTGCTCTTATTTGCGGAAGGGACAGACTTCGCATTTGCGAAGTCAGTATCGCATTTGTGACATTTTCTTGGGCTGTCAGGCCCCACAGTTGCGAGTCATTGTTCGCATTTGCGAGGGTTCGCAATTACGAACCCAAGGTCATAATTGCGAATCCTGCACCTGAACATAAGGGATGGAAAAATGGGACTCATTCGCATTTTCATACATTGAACCCTAGACTCGATAGGAGGCGATTTTGGGTAAGGGAGTTTGACATATTTTCAAATATATTACATGATTATTTATGAGTTTTAACCTCTAATAAATGGAACTTGAAGAGAGTTTTTGGGGAATTTTGTCTATATTTTGAAAAAATGAAAATTTAAGATTTGAGAGTCGAATGGTACTCGGATTTGAAAGCAAAACACATATATGGACTCGTGGGGTTATGGGTAGTCGAGATCTACCCTTGGACTCTGGTTTTGACCGTGCGAGCCCGAGATTGACTTTTGTTGACTTTTGGGGAATTGTGTAAAGATCTTAACTTTATTCATCGAAATTGATTTCTCTTGCATTGTTTGACGATATTAAGTCGTTTTTGGTTAGATTTGAGCCGTGCGGAGGCGAATTGTAGAGGAAAAGCCATTTTTCAGTGTTGATTTGCCTTGTTGAGGTAATTATCTTGCCTAACTTTGTAAAGAGGAAACTACCCCTTAGGATTAGGTTTAATTTTACTATTTGAATTATGTGAAAGACGTGTACATGAGGTGATGAGTGTGTCACGAGATTATATGTGAAAATTGACTTATTTAGACTCTTAGGTTACTTATAAGTATTTGATTGAAGTTGTTAATATTTGTTCTATCTTTCGTTGTCAAGTTTATTCTTACATGCTTTAATCCAAGTTGTAAATGCATGTTCTATTTTCCATTGGTCGAGCTTACTCTTATATGCATTTAGTAGTAGTTGTTGTTACATGCTATCTCTTTCATTGTTGAGTTTTTCACTTGCATTTAATAGTAATTGATATTTCATGCTATCTCTTTTGTTGTTGAGTTTATGTTATGCATTTGAAGTTGCCATTTCATGAAAATACCTTTCATTGTTGAGTTTATTGAAGTTGTATTTATTGAGAGCTATTAACACGTTTTGTGGTTGAAGTTGTTAATTATTGGAATATCTTTCTTTGTTGAGTTATTTTCCGTTTAGTTTGTTGTTATTGAGATTCTTGTACACATTACGGTTAAGTTGTGGGCTATGTGTTGTGGTGATATTGGTATTGTTGTTTTGGCAATAATGTGGCATATGGGCACGTGCTGGGCTTGTTGATTATTGTGTGGTGATGTGATGCGCATGCGACGGTGTAAGGGTGATGATATTGATGTGCATGCAGCGAGATAAGGTGGGATTTATGCGCGTGTTGCTTGTAAGGGAATTACTTGAAGCCACGCGGTGAGATTAGGGAGCTAAAGCGCGTGAAGCTATTTCGAAAAAAATATTTTTAAAATAAATGCAAGGCTCACGCAACGGTATAAGGAAGATTGTGATTCTGACTTGTGAAATGTGAATATGAGGTATGGTACCTCGGTGTGATTCTGTTGTGCATTCTATGTTGGAAAAGGTTGTTGATTTGAACGGTTATTGATGTCCCTTTATTCATTTCACTTGTATTTTTACTATATTCGATCATTTATTGATTTTGTTATATGTTCACTCTTTGTTGTCGTTTATTGCTTTTACTTTCGTTGTTAACTTTATATCGATAAACTGCTTTGTTGGCTTCTATTGCTTTTACTTTCTGTTATTAGATCATATCAATATTCTGTTCGGGTTTTTATGTCTAGTACGTATCTTGACTTGACCTCGTCACTACTCCACCGAGATTAGGCTTGATACTTACTAGGTACTATTGTAGTGTACTCATGCTACGCTTCTGCATATCTTTGTGCAGATCAATGTACTTCTGCCCGTGCCGGACACCAGTGAGTTGATTCAGACATTTCAGAGACCTCAAGGTATACCTGCTTGACGCTTGCTAGCCTAAAAGTCACCTTCTGCTATTTTCTTTACTACTATTTATCTTCATATCAAACTAGTATTCTATTTAGAGATTTCTAATGTACTTCTTTAGAGCTTATGACTCTGTACAACTGGTTTTGGGATTGTATGACTGTGGTGGTGCCATGCTTTTATTATTACACCCCATGTTTTCGTACGTGGAAGTACGCCATAAGTAAATTGATATAAGCTCGAAAATGAGATGTTACATCCCGCATTTTGGTACGTTAATGTTTCGTCGTAAGTTAATCGACGTAAGTTCGGGAATGAGATTATTTTGGGATTATAAGTATTATGCTATTTCAAATAAGTGATAAGTAAATTCGTGAAGGTGAGAGGGTAAGCGAATCGAAGAAAATAAGTTTCGTCGAAGTTTGACATTTTGGGATAAAATACGGCCCGAGCTAAAATACCCGGTACTTATGGACTAGTACCATACAAGGTACCACATGACCATGATAGTAAGATGTATAAGGTATGCTAAAGGTGAGTAATATCCTAATTAATTTGAGATAGTTCTTAATTATGTGGATAATTAATTAATTATTGAAATAATTATGGTATTAAGTGGATAAGTGTCTTTTTGGGGTTGCCACATGGCATAAACTAAGCCAAAGTGGCAAAATACACCAAATGAGTCGTAAGACCAAAGGATATCTTGTTTACACGTAAGAAGGTTTGGTCTATCTATTAGTAAGATATTCCGTGTATAGTCTTCATTGCACTAAAATGGAAATAATTTTTTTATTTTCTCTAGTCTTTTGTTGGCCTATTCTTAGAACAAGTTCATGTATCTACTCTATTTACGTAGAAGCTTTCTACTATATCAGAAATTTTCCAAAGTCAAACTTTTCCCTCTTCTTGATCTAATGTCAAATTTATTTATTATTTTTTGGGCATAATTTTACTTACACTATAAGAGTTTTGATACATAAAGGACACTCGCTATCTGAACTACACAATCGTTCATGATATCAGACGTGGTGTGAAATATCACATCCATCTTCTTAAAGTGTTGTTAGTGATATCTGGCGAGTGAAACAACTTTTCCTTTTGAGTATCCTTTCTCCAAACATTTTGAAAGGTCTTTAATTGTAAAAATTCGCATTGCATAGATAATTTCAGGTAGTTCTAGATAGATTTTAAAAAAAATAAGAAATTCATGTTTGAATTCCTAGTGAAATTTGGATGCGTTGACCTTCTTCTAAGATTAAGTAAAATGGCATTCCTACAGTACTAAAAGAGAAATGACAATTTCTAACGTGAGATTTCTCTGAAATATTACAAGGTCTAACGTGAAATGCTAAGTCAAAGAAAGCCCGGTACAATCTTTCTCAAGAATATCATACGGATTATTCCCTACTTCGATCCTCTGTTACGTGTTTTCGCAAAAGAGACTCAGTTCAGGTATGTTAAGTCTATCCCTTCTTTCTTTTTTTCATGATCCATACGACACGAACGAAACGAGCAAATGCACAACTTCCATAAATGACTCTATTCATAGAAATACTAGGAGTGTCTATATTCTTGATTTCCCATGTGAATTATTATTATATCTTCTGCTCATGGGCCTCAAAAAAATACGTATTTGATAAAGTTTATCCGACAGACATATTATTTTTATGACATTCCGAGAAATCTTAATAACGTATATCTTATGCATTTCATGCATTTATATATGTACATTGACCCATGACTAGATGGCATTATATACGCGTATATATATGTATATGAGATATGGGAAAAGGTTAAGGCATTATATACGCACCACCACCTGATCAGCTGGTATACGTTGATGATTTTTCCCACAGTGGCCGAGATGATATGATGGGATGCCCTTAGAGGCTTCATGATGTTATGAACACATGTACCTATGCACGACATGACATTCATACGCATATGCATGATACTATAAGTATTTCATGATTTACAGAGTTATCCAGACTTACAGGTTGAGTCATTTACTCTATATTTCTTCCATGTCTTTTATGTACTTATTTATGTGCCTTACATACTCGGTACATTCTTTGTACTGACGTCCCTTTTGCCTGGGGACGCTGCGTTTCATGCCCGCAGGTCCTGATAGACAGGTCGAGAGTCCTTTAAGTAGGCTATCAGCTCAGCGGAAGATGTTGGTGCGCTCCATTTGCTTTGGAGTTGCTTGTTGGGTCGGTATCATTTAGACGCGTCATGTTTGGTATGGCGGGGCCCTATCCCGACCTTTATGTTAAGTATGTACTCTTAGAGGCTTGTAGACAGATGTCATGTATACGAATGCTTGTATGGCCTTGCCGGCCTATGTTTTGAGTTTACAAATAATTGTGTTGGCCTTATAGGCCCGTATATCACATGTATAAGTTTTTACATCAGGTTGGGTCGTCCTATATTGAGTATTCCCTTATGTTTATTCTGGTTAACTTGTGACGGCCCATTTGGCCAATTTGCCAATGAAAATATAATAAGAAAGATACGTTACGTTTGTACTCGGTGGAGTAAGGTACCGGGTGCCCGTCGCGACCCATCGTGTTGGGTCGTGACATTTATTATAGTATTTATCAGTTTAAAATTAATATATTAGTCATTATATCAGCTAAATCTTCATCATGTGTTAGGATTACTAGGCTTAGAGACTAGGTGCCATCACGATTCCTAAGGTGGGATTTTAGGGTCGTGACATTCAGGGAGGTTAGTCTTTGATAATAATTTGGTATTGATTGTTATTTTTCTCATACTATTCTTCTAGACATTTTTGTGTAGATCCAGGTGTTGGAGGTGGTAGACCTAGGGAGTAAGTGCTTACGCTGGTCGAGAGGATCGTAGATCTGCATGGCAATCGTAGTGCCTTGGAGTCCCATTATTTCATTGATACTATTCTTTTTCATATCCAAACAATATTGTATTTTGAGATATCCTTATGTACTCACTTAGAGCTCATGACTCTATACTACTTAGTTATGGGGAGATGTATTGGGTATTGCCATTTTGGCTGGTGTTAACTCTATTTCTACTTTTATACTAATTTTTTTCTTATTATATCATATTTTTCTGATTTAATATTGTTACTAGGTGCTATCACGGCCCCTATGCTGAGATTTGGATCGTGACAAGTTGGTATCAAAGCTCTAGGTTTTGGTTCTATGAGTCATGAGCAAGTTTAATAGAGTCTCGTGGATAGGTTATGGAGACACCTTCACTAATCTTCGAGAGGCTATCAAATTGTTAGGAAATATCACCTTCTTTCATTCATTATTGTGTCAATTTGTTATTTCAAATTTTGAATTCTTACTTTTTTATTCTCTCACAGATAGTGAGGACACATTCTACTGGATCAGCTGAGTAAGCACCAGCACCCCCAGTTAGAGCCGCAAAAGGTCGGGGCTGAGGTAGAGGCCGAGTAGGGACATGTGCCGCAGCTAGAGCACCTGCTAGAGTAGAAGCAGTGGAGCCACCATTAGCTCCAGTTGAGGAGCAAGGGCCTAATTATGTTGAGCAAGTAGGACCCAGTAGGGCACCAAAGAGGCCTATTGCTACACCAGGGCTCCAGGAGACCTTGACACACTCCATGAGTATGTTTGGTAGTTTGGCCCAGGTAGGATTGATTCTGATTGCACCAGCTACTTTACAAGGTGGGGTAGGAGCTTAAACTTTCGCTGCTCATACACCAGAGTAGCCGACTCATGCTTATCACACACCGGGTATTTCGCCGATGCAGCCACTAGTTGTAGTTCAGCCCGAGGTAGGGCCTATTGTGGCCGGTTGAGGGGAAGAAGAGTTTGGAGAGGTTTCAGAAATTTCATCCTCCATAGTTCAGTGGAGAGGCTTCTGAGGATGCACAAGGTTTGTTTGATTAGTTTCATCGCATTCTACATACCATAGGCTTGGTTAAGTCGAGCGGGGTCGACCTTACTATTTTTCAGTTAACGGACCAGCATACAGATAATTGCCGACTTATGAGGCGAGTAGGTCAGCTAGCACCGCGCCACTTACATGGTCCCAGTTCTCCAATATTTCCTAAGGAAGTTTATTCCACTAACCCGTATGGACGAGTTGCACAACGAGTTTGAGGATTTGTGCCGGGAAATATGACTATGTCCGAGTATGCTATAGGGTTTACAGAGTTATCTCGTCATGCACCTTTCTTGTTTTTCACTGATTGAGAGTGAGTCCGTAGATTTATTGAGGGACTTGCCAATAGCCTCAAATCTGGGATGGCACGAGAGATGGAGACGGAGACCGCATTTCATCAAGTTGTGGTGATTGCTAGGATATTAGAGCATATCTGTAGGCAGGAGAGGAAGGATAGGGAGGCTAAGAAGCCTTGTGGTCCTGGAGGATTTAGTGGTTTCTACTCTACATTTCAAAGCCGTCATGGTAGAGGCTTTGTTAGTCGACCAGTTCAGTTCGCACTTTGGGTTTCCCGTAGTGCTCCAGCTAGCCATATATCTCAGAGCACTCGTATCAGACAACCATCTTCGGTGCACCTTTTGCATGGGTTTCCTATAACGGCTATTCCTGTCATTCGGGGCAAAGTCAATACCAGCAGCCACGCCCACAGAGAGGTTATTTTCAGTGTGGTGATACTCGGAACATTATGAGGGATTTTCCCAAAATTAGGATGAGCGGAACTTAGCAGGGTACTTAGGTAGTTCCCACTCTAGTTGCTACTCCATCTGCACAGCCAGCTAGAGGTAGAGGATAGACGGGTAGAAGTCGTCCTAGAGGGGAAGGCCAGGCTCGTTGTTATTCTTTCCCTAGTATGACTAAGGAAATTGCATCAGATGCAGCTATTACAAGTACACACGCTCAAGATTTGGAGGCATTACTTATATGGCATGTCTTATGAGGTATATACGGATCATCGGAGTCTCCAACATATGTTTAAACAAAAGGATTTGAACTTGAGGCATCGTAGATGGTTGGAGCTATTGAAGGCCAATATGGTGGCCGACGCCTTGAATAAGAAGGCAAAGAGTATGGGGAGTCTTGCTTTTATTCCGGCTGTAGAGAGGATTTTGGCTACGGATGTTCACGCTTTGGCCAACTGGTTTGTGAGGTTGGATATTTTGGAGCCTAGTAGAGTCCTTGCATGTGTTGTATCACAATCATCTTTGTTTGAGCGTATCAAGGCTCATCAGTATGATGATCCCTATCTGCTTGTCCTTAAGGACATTGTGCTGCGAGATGGTACTAGGGAGGTGACTATTAGTGATGATGGTGCATTGCAGCTTCAGGGCCGGATTTGTGTTCATAATATGGATGGGTCATGAGAGTTGATTCATGAGGAGGCTCATAGTTCGCGGTATTCTATTCATTCTGGTGTTGCGAAGATATATCATGATTTGAAGCACATTATTGGTAGCGGAGGATGAAGAAATACATCATTGGATATGTTTCTCGGTGTTTGAATTGTCAACAGGTCAAGTATGAGTATCAGAGACCTGGTGGTTTGCTTAAGAGGTTTGATATGCCAGAGTGGAAGTGGGAGTGCATTACTATGGACTTTGTGGTGGGGTTGCCTCGGACAATGAGGAGCTTTGACGTGATTTGGATCATTGTGGACAGACTGACCAAGTCTGCACATTTCGTTCCAGTCATGACTTCCTATACTTTGGAGCAGTTGGCTAATATCTACATCCGGGAGATTATCCGCGTGCATGGTGTACCTATTTCTATCATTTTCATTCCAGTCATGACTTCTTAAACTTTGGAGCAGTTGGCTAGATCTACATCCGGGAGATTATCCGCGTGCATGGTGTACCTATTTCTATCATTTTGGATCGCGACACATAGTTTACTTCGCATTTCTGGAGAGCTGTTCAACATGAGTTGGGCTTGCAGGTTGAGCACTGCATTTCACCCTCATATAGACAGGCAGTCCGAGTAGACCATTTAGATATTGGAGGATATGTTGAGAGGATGCACTGTTGATTTTGGAGGTCAATGGAACCACTTTTTACCGTTATTGGAGTTTTCCTACAACAACCACTACTATTAGAGCATCCAGATGGATCTGTATGAGGCATTATATGGGAGGCAATGTCATTCTCTGGTGGGTTTTTTTGAGCCTGGAGAGGCTAGGCTATTGGGCATAGATTTGGTTCGTGATGCTTTAGAGAAGGAAAAATTAATTGAGGAGCGACTTCATACAGCGCAGTCCAGGCAAAAGAGTTATGTTGATAGGAAGGCTCGTGATGTTGCATTCATCATGGGTAAGAAGGTTCTACAGAGAGTTTTTCCTATGAATGGTATGATGAGGTTCGGAAAGAAGGGCAAGTTGAGTCCTAGATGTATTGGTTCTTTCGAGATGTTATAGAGAGATGGTGAGGTGGCCTCCAGACTTGTTTTTCCACCTAGCTTATTGAGAGTTCATCTAGTATTTCATGTTTCCATGCTTTGGAAGTACTATGAGGATCTGTCACATGTGTTGGATTTCAGCTCGGTATAGTTGGACAAGGAATTGACTTATGTTGAGGAGTCGATGGTCATTTTGGATAGGTAAGTTCGAAAGTTGAGGTCGAAGGATATTGCAGCGGTGAAGGTTCAGTGGAGGGGTCAACCGGTCTACGAGGTGACTTAGGAGACCGAGCATGATATGCAAAGCAGATACCTCACCTTTTAATATCCTGGTTATGATTCTAAAATCGTTCGAGGACGAACGTTTGTTTAAGAGGGGGAGAACGTAACGACTCGATCGGTCGTTTTGTGTATTTGAGCCTCGTCTCCCCATTTGATGTTCCTCGTGTGTTTAATTCTTATTTTGTGACTTACGGGGGCGGTTGGTTTGGTTTCGGGAAGGTTTTGGATTATATTGGAACACTTAGTTCCATGGTTGGAAGCTTAAGTTATAAGAGTTGATCAAGGTTTGATTTTGTGTTAACAACCTCGGATCCATGTTTTGATGGTTTCAATAAGTGTATATGGTGATTTTGGACTTAGGCGTATGCCCGGAATTGGATTCAGAGGTTCCTAGGATGATTTGGCTCTTTTTGCCGAAGTTGGCAATTTAAAGGTTTAAAAATTTTATAAGTTTGATCATGAATTAACTTTGTGGCTATCGGGGCCGGACTGTTATTCTAGGACTTAGAATGGGTCTGCTTTGTCATTTAGAACTTGTGTGAAAAGTTTGTTCATTCCGAGTTGGTTTGGTAGGAATCGGACGCTTGGTTGTGAAAATTGAAGTTCTTGAGTTTCAAACCTTGCATGTTGCGTTTTGGTGTTCAATTCGTGATTTTGTATGTTATTTTGATGTTCCGAACCTGTGAACAAGTTCTTATGAGGTTTATGTACTTGGGTGAACGTTTGGTGTGGGCCTGAGGGATCGGGTGAGTAATGACTTGATTTTGGAGTGGTTTGGTAAAACTTCAGAGTATTCCTGGTGCTGCAGACCTTGCAATTATGAGGGTATACTCGCATTTGCGAAGGGCCGTATTTGCAATGGCTTCTCGTATTTGCGACGCCAGGTTACCTGGGTGGACCTCGCATTACGTGGTATTTGGTCACAATTACGACACTGGGAGGCAACAGGGTTATTCGCAATTGTGAAGTATAGGGTCTGTAACATCTGCTGGGCAAGCTTGGTTCACATTTGCGATCGTTGTGTCACATTTGCGGAGGTCGAATTTGCGAACCTGTGGTTGCAAATGTGACATCTCCAGGCGGTTAATAGCTGAGTGTTTCGGGACTTAGACCATTTTATCATATTTTTGAACCCTAGTCTTGGAGAAGGGTGATTTTGAAGAGGATTTTCACACAAAGCTATTGGGTAATGATTTTCACTCGATTTTTATATTTTATCTTGATTTCTTATGGATTTTTACACCAAAATCATGGAACTTGAAAGGCAATTTTGGGGCTTTTTTTATTATATTTTGAAAAATAACAATTTAGGATTTGAGAGTTTATCTGGACTCGTTTCTGAAAACAAATCACATATTGGACTCGTGGGGTTATGGGTAGTCGGAATATACCCTTCGACTCGAGTTTTGATTCTGTGAGCCCGTTGTTGACTTTTCAAAATTGGGTAAAGATTGGGCTTTATTCTTTGGTTTTATTCCTTTAGCATTATTTGATCTTATTGAGTCGTTTTTGGCTAGATTTGAGTCGGACAGATGTGATTTTTTAAGGAAAGGCATTTTTAGAGTATTGAATTAGCTTGTTTGAGGTAAGTATCTTGCCTTACATTGTGTGAGGAAATACCCCTTAGAATTAGGCGTTAATTATTTATTCGTGTTATGTGAAAAGCAATGTGTACACGAGGTGACGAGCGTGTATACGGGTGCTATGTGTGGCTTATGACCGGATTAGACCTTAGGCTATTAATATGCCTTAATTTGAGAATACGTTCTATAGAAAACATGCTTAATCACTTTGTGACTACATGAACATGATTGCTACAATCGATTTAATCGTAGTCATGCTTTTTATGTTAAACACCCATTGGTATTTTTATTATTGTCATGCCCCTGTGCACTTTGTTGATAAATTGTGAGCTTATATCTTTGATGATATTTTGCATTATTGTTTTGTGATAATTATGGCACATGTGGGCATGTTGGGCGGATTGTTTGGGTGTTGTCACGAGCTTATTGCCATGCGAATATGATTGATATAGTGTTTTGCGGAGCCATACAGATGGATATTGTTATTGTGTCGGGTGTGGGGCGATACGGATGGATATTATTATTGCGTCGGGTGCAGAGCGATATGGATGGATTTTTTTGTGTCAGGTGCAGAGCAATATTGTCACGACCCAGCCTAGGGTCGCGACGGATAATCGACATTGAGTGTTGATCATCACTAAACCTGCTGATAATCTACTAATCATGAATATAAACAGATAAACTGAACAAGCATAAGCATAGCTAATAAGAACTACACAATCTCGAAAGCAGGCAAGGCTAACACAAGCTGACATATTAAAATAAACTAACTGCATAGGTGCATATCTACAGGCCTCTAGGGGTGCTGAACTGAACAAGTAATGGGCGGAACAGGGCCCCACCATACCCAAACTAGCTGACTTACACATACCAAAAGATAAATAACTCCGGGAGTAAGCAAAGTGACTCCAACAGTTGGTGGATGGCCTACTGATGTGGCTCAAGCGTTGATCTATCTGTACATGCACGGCACGAAACCCAGTGCCCCGGAAGGTACGTGAATACGATATGTACAAAGTATGTAGGGTGAAAAGCATATGTAAAGCATACTAAAGTATGACTGTAAGCTGGAAATCTGAATATAAGCTAAAAGCTAAACAAGAGTCTGAACTAGCAACTGATCTGGAACTGAATCAAAGTTTAAGTTAAAACTGAACTACTATCAGAAATGGTACATGTCTGGCGTTATGGGCTATATCCCCCCAATCAGGTAACTGTACATCTTAACTAGCCTCATGTATAGTCATGCAATACAAACAGTAGCTATGTACGCGTATATAACATGCCTAGCTGGCGTTATGGGCTATATCCCCCCAATAAGTAAATATATAATCAATAGGCCCGGCTGGTGTTATGGGCTCTCTCCCCCCAGCATATAATCAATAGGCCTCATTGGTATTATGGGATATCCCCCCCCCCCCTGTATAATCAATGTAAGCATGTATGAGGCATAACACATGTGGCAGCATCATATGGACTCAAGAGGTCATAGAGGAAACTATAAACGGAATCACAAACGTAACTTAATGCTCGTCGTCCACAAATTGGACGGAGGAGCCTATCCCATTTTAAAGAGAAACTGAGTACGTACATGAGATAATAAGGATAATTAACTCATAAGGATCCCTCTAGAATAAATTTAGAACCAAGGAAACCAAAATTTGTCCAACTCTTCGAATTTCCAAATATTTCGGCAAACTTTTTCCTAAAACTAATTATCCCAAAAGAAAAATATCAAGAAACACAATATACACGAGTATGGATACCAAGCCAATATTATAACATCAAACTAAAGGAGATCCGGTTACCACAATAGTGTCAAACGATCGACAAAACGAAATTATATATATAATATCGGCTCATAATGACTAACTTGTGACGTGAAAGTCTAAATATGATTTAAGAATAATCTACGCATCATCACATGATAATTAAGCTTATATAATTTTATAAATCCATTAGGATCATATGGAGTTTAGGTATACATAAAAACATCAAAGGAACGGAACAAATCCGGATGGCATAGGCCAAATGGGCAATTCGCCCTTTTTGTTTTTGTTGTGTTTTGAAGTTCCAACCTAAACTAGTTTCTTTCATACTTCACATATGGAATTTAATACTATACAAAGACACAATATATGATGAAATTTCCCTTGAAAAACTCCTAAAAGATCAAGAAGAAAGGCTGGAATATAGCTAAACCAAATCATGCCAAAAACAAAACGAAAACCCTACATACCACTTGTGTTCGTGCTTTCAGACCATGTTCCCTTTGATCCACACCCTTCCTTATACTTGTGTAGCTAAAATAAAGATCTTAAATGCTTTCTTAGCCATGAATCTCTTTTGAAAACTCGAGTTATAAGGAGAAAGGAAGATGGCAAAGTCTTACCTATGTCGTAAGGATCGTGTTGATGTATTCGCTTCTTGATTTTGAGTTGCGGATGATGGACTTGATTAAAAACCCTAAGGAACTTCTTGGAAATCTATGGAAGCTCTGCTTGTACGTGAACTATCTGGAAAATAAGTAAAAAAAGTGCTAAGTCTTTTATTAATAGTAAGGATGAAAAGTTAACCACATATGTGCTTCATCTGCCCTTCTTCCGGTGCTCATATCTCTTTATCTGGACATCTTATGAACAAACGGTCAAGATATTTAGAAATTAAATTCCAAGGAATTCAATTTGGTATACAATATGTCCCCACAAACCTCATATAATACACGAAATTAATTTCTCAAAATGCCTCATTACAAGGCAAATCCTTAGTCGGTTTTTCAGCAACTTAAATTTGATTTTTTCAAACTTTATATTCTATATCCAAACATCATATTTAGTCATATTATGCCTTTATACTCATTTAAATCATGCTTAGAAAGTTGTTTACCTTGAAAATGGTAATCACAATTAAATTTGATTTTGTGGTTCTAAAAATACGTGTTTTATTTTAATGCTAGTTGTTAGATGATAGATGCTAAGTGTGAGTTAGGAAAATGAGATAAGTGCTTGAAGACAGTGTGTAATGCAAACCGAATGGCCGTGGATCGGGGGCCTCGAGCTAGCTTAAGCTGAGCCTCGAGGTCGGGCTAAAATGCCTGACTGGAATGGCCGATGAAGAACTAACAGTTCCGAGAGCCTCGATGGTGGCTCTTTATGATCAATGATGAGTAATAAATGAAGAACAATCAATAGAACACAATAAGTGTAAGCAATAAAATCAAAGGAAAGACAATGGAAATGTTTAAGTTAGGGAGCAGAGAATGTTCTTGTTCTTGTATTGAATATCATGTGCGCAAGAAATGACAAGGGTCCCCTTTATATAGGAGGGGAAATTCCAACATGGTACATGTATAATTATTACAAATAGACGTAGTTGGTACAACTATTTAATGGTCTGATACAGACTAGTACTATTCTTGAAGGTGTTTTCAGCTTTGGTCACGTGCCTTGGGAATTTCCCGCTTTCCCATGATAGCCACCGATTTGCGATGCCCCAAGGTCGAGCATAGGGGACCCTCAGGATCGAACCTCGAACTGTGCCTCGAGGTTTCTGGAGGCAGGCTATGGAATGTCACAACGATCATAAAATCGGGCTCTCCGATTTTAGCCGTATACAGATAGTCCCCCCGTTTCTTAAAGTGAAAAGATAAGAAACGATCCTGACCTCGAATTTCTCGAACCTCTCATGATGATGTCATGCTCGTGACATAAGCATCCCATGTGACTGAAAACATCCCATCGGTTCGTCTCCCTAGAAGCATTGATTATACTGTCAGTTCAGTTTTCCAAAAGGCATTCATTGCGTCGTCGATCCATTTCCCAAAAGCATTGATTGCGCCGTTGATTCGTTTCCCCAAAGGCATTGATTGCTTCGTTGATTAAGTTATTGTCTCTCTATAAATGGGGGGTTGCTTGAGTCAAGACTACACTCAAGCTTTCTTCAACAGCCTTTGGCCCTTTCCCTTTTCTACATCCTCCTCCAAACTCCTATTTTTATGATTCGAACTCGTGACCATAAGGCCATACGGCAGCAACTTTGTCAGTCATGCCATGGCTCTTTTTCAAAGCTTTTCACCACTGAGGGGGACTATACTGAGTTGTTGTTGGTTTTGGCTCGAAATAATGAGGGAAGGGCCTCAAATTCTTCCCGTATTAAAAGATATGTGGACCGTAAACCGCTGCTCATCTCTCTTAATTTCAACCTGGTGTGGCGCCTCATTCCTTTTGCTTTCCATGGAGTGAGGTGGCATCATCTACTAACTTTTGCATCCCACACCGGTACAATGTCTCAAGAAGTGGCTTCACAATAGTAGTGCTGACGAGACCCATACTCGCCAAATTTTTCACCAAGCCACAATTTTCCTTGCTTGTTAAAAGCTTTTGCTCTTTGATAGGCTATAGCTGCTTCGGAGGAGATTCTCGAAGATACCGCTCTGTAGATCGAAATGGGGTCCCTGAGAAATGCTTCTCGGAGATGTCATTCCCGAAGACATAATCTCGAAATAGATCAGGCCTTGTAGCTGTTGTTCTTTGCTTCTTTGTTTCTATGTAAGGACCCCCTCGTGGGCTTTCGTAATTGTTGTTTATTAATACAAAAGTTTCTTTAATTTGCCTTCAACTTGTGTTGAACTCCATTTTGCCTGCGTTTGTGAAAAACCCAAGTGCACGACTTTATTGATTGGTCCAAATACTGGACCCGGACATAGCAATCCCTTTGGTTTTCGATTGGTTAGCATGATATTCCTTGAAATTCTTTGTCATCCCTTGGACTAAGCCCGGATTGGTTTGATATAAACTTAGGTCGCCGGAACTTCTGAGTCCGAATTGAGTGAGAACGGGGTCTCGATTTACTTTAAAGCTTAGCCTTTTTAGGCCTCATTGATAGTCCTCGAGGGAGGGTTTGCTTGATCATCTAAGCCCTTAGGCCTTTACAAATAGTCTGTGAGAGAAAACTGGCTCGAACTCAGGTAGCCCTTGGGCTTAACAGTCGAGCGAGCGTTTGCTCGAGCTCGAAGTTTTCATCTCCCTTCCCTTGCTTCACCATAATTATGGCTGTTACGCCTAAATCCGTTCTCCAAGAAGAGGAGAGTTTCGCCTCTATTTCCCGTCCGGTCGGTAGCACACTGTCATCGTCCGGTGAGCTAACCTCGAGATGCTTTGTCTCGATGAGGGACTTTTTGTCAGAGAGACCTCCCAATGTCCAGGGCCATCGGGAGCATGCATCGAGGTTCATCCCATCGATAGGAGAGGAACACTTTGAGTCGGTTAGGAGAGATTGCGGATAGGGGAAAAGGCGGTACTGCAGGTACTTTCCCCGGAAGAGAGCATCATGACTCATGTAGAGCGGTTAGGAGAGATTGATGATAAGGTTCTTTGCAGATAAAGCCGGGCTCAAGTTCACCCTCAGCCATCTCATTAGATTGTATCGGCCCTTGCATTACCGAGGCCTGATTATTCTACGACGCCGATCCACCCGGCCCTTTGTTGCTAGTAATGAAGAAGACGGGGACCGAGGGTGGATGAGTTGATTTGTCTGAGTGCGGACTGTTGACATTATTCTCGTAGAGTTCCTGCCATTCCCTGAGAAATGGAATTTCGCACATAAGTGGTACACTTATGCTTTTGTCATCTTTGTTCATAGTGGAGGCAAACTCTGTAACGGTGTTTTCTTTTCCCTTTCCGTAGCAATCCCGCGGTTGCCATACGAGGTCCCCGATCTCGTGGATTAGACTCGGAAACTAGCAGCTTGCTCGACCTACGATGAGCGTAAGTGGCAAGATTTGTTGAAGGGTAGATAGGAGGCAAAACACCACAGTGAGCACCGTATGATTCTTTTATTTAAGGAATATTTCCCTATGTGTTTCCTAACTTCTTTACTGCAGGCGTTGGAGAATTTTCTAAGGTGAGACCATGCTCCCTCAGAGAGGAGGGAGGATCATCGGCTTCAGGTCCGAAGAGCGATAACAAGCGCAAGGAATCTTTGACGGGCGAGAAGATTTATAGTGAGGCAGGGTCTGCTTGGAGGCGAAAAGGAGACACAACCATTGAGGTAGATCATGTACTTATCGACCGTCGTGTAGACATTGGTGCAATAGAAGGGAGCGGCCACACATCGATGGCTCGAGCCGAGAGGCCTCCCGGGGCAGCTGAGCCTGCAACACCCAAGATTTTTGGCCTCAAAGGAGTGGCTCCTCCTTTGCAACTCTCTTCTTCTCCCATCAAAGGTACTTCAAGGGATGCAGATGTTCTGCCGCCGTTGTCTTCTCCCATCGAAAGTACTTCGAGGGAGGCAGAAGATGCAGATGTTCTGCCGCTGTCGTCTTCTCCCGCCTAAGGTACTTCGAGGGATGCAGATGTTTTGCCGCCGTCGTCTTCTCCCGTCAAAGTTACTTCGAGGGATGCAGATGTTCTGCCGCTGTCCTCTTCTCCCGGCGAAGGTACTTCGAGGGATGTCCGAGGCCGGGGGCTGCCTAAGCCAAGCGGGGTCTTGAGCTATCATATCCCCGTCGAGAGCAGTTCAACTGGGGCCGATAAGACCAGGCCAGTAGATGCACGCTCAACCTTTGAGGAGGCTCGGTGGCTCTGTTCTGTGGTGAGTTCTGGTTGACTTAGTTGGTTTTTCGGTTTTGCATTTACATTTTTTCACTGAGCTTCTTTTTCATAGGCCTTTGACAAGCTCAAGTCCGAGTTGCTCCGTCGCGAAGCCCGGTTGCGGAAAGCCTTGGACGGGGAGAAATCCCCCGGGCTTCTTTGTGATAAAAGGGCAAAGGAGTTGATACATATTCGGTACGAGACGAATCGAAGCCTGGACTATGAAGACCGCCTCAAGAGACAGGTAACTTTTGTTTCAAGGGGAACGTTTTCTCTTCTATCCTCGGAGATTAATATTTTGATACTTCAGTTGCAGAGTAAGGCGAAGGACCTGGAACGCCTTTGGGGTGAAGTTGGTCAGGCCAAGTACGAGTGTAATGAGCTAAAGGCTCAGATAGATGCCCAAGTTGCGGCCAAGAAGAATGCTTTGGCCAGGGTTTCTGCCCTCGAGGTGCAACTCTGGAATGCTTGTGAAAACAGCTTGGTCTAGACGAGTAGGACTGTAAGGCTCGAGTCTGACCTTTTGAAGATGAAGGCCGAGGTCGTGGACGCCCGGGCTGAAGCTGAAGAGATTCGAGCTAAGGCTGATAAGAAAGTGGCCGTCTATTTAAAAGACGTTGTCGATGTTCGAGCTGAGTTGAGAGGGGCTTCTGATCGGGAAAGAAGAAGCAATGAATATGCCTGGTACAGATCCTGGAGGGAAACCCTCGAGGAGATCCACGCTAGGTGCTTCAATCTCTCGGAAGAGATAAAACAGGCCAAGGCGGATGAATACGACGCCAAGCTCTTTGTGACCGGTGCTGAAGATAACGAGGAAGAGGACGATGGAGTTGTAGTCCCCGAGGGGGAAGTAGACTAGGCTTTTACTTTCTGATTCTGCATGCAATTCTCTTAGAGAACATTGTAAACGAAGCCTTGTATTATTTCACATATACATATAAAAAAAGAAGCTTTCCGGATTTCCTCTTTTATGAATTTCCCGTTGCTTGTGTATGTCTTTCTTTTGTTTCAAATTTTGACGATTGTCAATGATTAGCAAGATAAATTGAACTTCGAGGAAAAACCCGGGCATTCTTTTGCAAATTGGCCCTGGGGCTTGTTGGGATGGCCCGTAGGCTCTTACGCATTTGCCCTTAGGCACTTTTTAGTTAACCGTTTTGGGCTCAGTCTTCGAGTCGGGTTTCGACTCGATCTCATCGGCCCTTAGGTTTTTGAATTTTAAGCTGGCTCTTAGGCTCTTACACGTTGGGTCGGCACGACCTCTAATATGAGCTGGCGCTTGGGCTTTTACGCTTTGGGTCGGTACGACCTCTAATATGGGTTGGCATTTGGGCTCTTACGCGTTGGGTCGGCACGACTCTAATATGGGCTGGCGCTTGGGCTCTTATGCTTTGGGTCGGTACGACTTCTAATATGGGTTGGCGCTAGGACTCTTACACCTTGGGTCGGTACGACCTCTAATATGGGCTGGCGCTTGGGCTCTTACGCTTTGGGTCGGTATGACCTCTAATATGGGCTGGCTCTTGGGCTCTTGCACCTTGGGTCGGTACGACCTCTTATATAGGCTGGCGTCTGTGATTTTATGGCAACAGTCGGGCATCCCCGAGTCGCGTTAGTTTGGCCGGAGCCTTATGACCGTATTCATTGTGTTTGGCCGTAGCCTTTTAGTCCCCGGGTGAGGTAGCCTCGGCGTCTATATCGAGGTATGCCCTTTTAGGGGTCTTACAAGTTCGAATATATAGCCTTGACTTTAGGATCGGGATTATGCCTTTTGTAAGGTCTTATAAATTTGAACATGCCTTACTCGAGGTCTTACAGATAGGTTACTTGGCACAAGTATAATTCATGCCTTGCTTGAGGTCTTACAGATAGGTTACTTGGTACAAGTATAATTCATGCCTTGCTTGAGGTCTTATAGATTTTTTAGCATTGCCATATGGAGGGCTTTCAGCTCGAGGTTGCCCGCTTGGGGTCTTATGGCCTCGAGTTTTTGATAGCTCGATGAGGTGATAGTCGTCGACAGTCCCCGAGACGTCGAGAGTTTTTGGCTCTGAAGCCGTTCTTTGTAAACTTTGATGTTGCCTCATTGAGGGCTTACGAGCTCGAAATTTCCGGCCCGGAGGTCTTATGGCTTCGAGTTTTTGATGTCAGTCCCCGAGTGTTCGGGAAATTTCTGGCTCTGGGGCCATTTCTTGTAAAAATAGCAAACTTCTTTGAAGCGCAAGGCGTTTTGATGGTAGAAGATACTCCTTTGATTACTTGGTACAAGTATACATGTTTTCGTCCTCGAGGGTTCGATTATTCTATGCGGACACGGTTCATTTGACCGTTTGGCTCGATACATCACTTTTCTATCGAGATCCTCTTTGACTCATCTTGATTTCTCCGGGGAGGTGGTCTCCCGGGGGAACGCCCCCCAGTATTCGAGGTTGATAGAAGAGAAACTTTGAATACTTGTTAAGTTCTCCTTAGGTAGCATATAGATGTTGCCTCGTTAAAAACCTTGCTGGCAAAACCCTTCTTGGGATAAAATTCGATCGAGGGAAAAGAGTGCAACGCATGCTTTAAAACCTAAGGTCTTCGAGCTGGAAGGTGCTTCGATTTCTCTAACCGGATACCTGCACATAGGTTAGTACAAGACGTAAATAAAAAGGGAGGCGGTTATACCTTAGTGGTGATGACGTTTCAAGCCTCAATATGCTTCGATAACTCGCTCTGGACGCGGTACGGTCCTTTGCTCATTCACTTGGGTGCAGCCGAGAACGTAGCTTGTGATTGCTACTTCACTGTTTGCTAATACTTTGTCTCCTCTGATGCTGAAGGTGTCGATGCCGGTGCCACATCGTGCACTGCGAACATCTCTCTTGTTGCATGCTTCTCCCCGTATACGATTTTTACTCCGTCCTTCGTTGGAAACTTAATTATTTGATGAAGGGTTGATGGTACTGCTCTTATGTAGTGTATCCATGGCCTTCCGAGCAAGGCATTATACCTCATGTCTCCTTCGATGACATGAAACTTGGCACTTTGGGTTGTGCCGGCCACATTGATCGGGAGGGTGATCTCCCCTTTCGTTGTCTTGATCGCCATGTTGAATCCATTGAGGACTCGAGGGGCGGGCACGATCTGGTCGAGCAGTCTGATCTGCTCCACCACCCTCAACTTGATAATGTTGGCCGAGCTACCTGGATCCACAAGCACACGTTTAATTTGAAATGTATTCACAAGAAAAGAAATTACCAATGCATTGTTATGAGGCTGAGATAGGGCCTCGATGTCCTCTTCGCTGAATGTGAAGGCGTTCTCGGGTATGTAACCTCGAGTCCGTTTTCCCCTGGTGATGGATATTTTTGTTCGTTTGACAATGGGTTCATGTGGGATGTCGATTCCTCCAACGGTCATGTGGGTGACATGTTGTGGCTCTTCTGTTTCATTTTTCCTGTTCGCCTCTCTTTCTCGAAATTGATTTTTCGCTCGGTCGTTGAGGAACTCTCGGAGGTGCCCTTTGCTGATTAGTCGGGCTACTTCTTCTCGGAGTTGTCTGCAATCTTTGATCCTATCACCGTGTGTGCCGTGAAACTCGCATACCAGGTTGGGGTTCCTTTTTGATGGATCTGATAGTACAGGTTTTGGCCACCTGGTGTCTTTGATCTTACTTATGGCCGATACGATGTCCGAAACATCAATGTTGAAGTTGTATTCAGATAATCAGGGTGCCTCCATCGGTTCCACGTGTCTGTCAAATCCAACTCTGCTCACGAGTCCCCGAGGATTCTGACCTCGATTTACCCTCGGTCATTTCGGGGTATATTATGCCTTGGGACGTTTCTTTGATCTTCAGTGTACAATTGGTACCTTTCCTTGTTTGGCGTTGGTTCCTTTGCCAGGAGCCTGCTAGGGTATACTGACCGAAGGGGGCTCCTAGTTGGTCATCCTCGACCCTAATCTTTGACTGATACCGATTGTGGACATCCGCCCAAGTCACGGCAGGATACTCAACCAAGTTTTGCTTTAGCTGCCTCTAAGCTATCGAGCTTCGTTCGTTCAAGCCTTGGGTGAAGGCCTGCACTGCCCAGTCATCGAAGACTGGTGGTAATTCCATTCGCTCTATTTGAAAGCGAGATACAAACTCGTGTAGCATCTCGTTTTCTCTCTGTTTGATTTTGAAGACATCGGATTTCCTTGTAGCAACCTTGATGGCACCGGCATGTGCCTTTATAAAAGAATTTGTCAGCATGGCAAACGAGTCTATCGAATCCGGGGATAGGTTGTGATACCACATCATGGCCCCTTTTGAAAGTGTTTCTCCAAATTTTTTGAATAGGACGGATTCAATCTCGTCGTCCTTCAGGTCATTTCCTTTTACAGCACAAGTGTAAGCAGTGATGTGCTCGTTGGGGTCCGAGGTTCCGTTGTAGTTCGGGAGATCGGGCATTCTGAATTTCTTCGGGATGGGTTTTGGAGCAGCACTCGATGGGAATGGACTTTGTACGAATTTCATTGAATCTACACCCTTCAGAATCGGGGGCGCGCCTGGGATCTGATCGACCCTTGAATTGTAGGTCTCCACCTTTTTGTCATTAGCTTCTATCTTCTTTTCACCCGATTCTAGCCTCTTTGTGAGGTCCTCAAGCATCTTTATAATAGCGGGGTCGGCTGCTGACCCGTTGTTGCTCGACCTTTCCGGTACCTGTTCGGCTCGAGGAGCTATTTCCGGTGCTACTGTGCTTGGAGTTTTTTGGTGGCGTTGCAGTTGAGCAATCGCCAGCTGTTGTGCCTGCAACATCTCAAAACATGACGTGAAGGCTAACCTCTCGTTCCTCCCGAGCTGGGGTTCTTTGAGCTTCTTGTTGGTTTTCTTGGCGTATACTCCTGTTAGTGTGGGAGCTTGTATCGATGTGTTGGGCGTTGCGTGAGCCCACATCTACGAGAATTGGTTCTGGTGCATCCTCAGGGTTTCGCAGTGGTACATCGGCGCCTGGAACAGCTACACCATTCTTTCCATGATCCTCAGGACCGTCATTTTCATGTGCATTCACTGAGTTAGACATTTTGACATGAAATAAAAGATTCTTGGACAAGAAAAAGTGTGAAGAATAACTTGCGTTTTTCAGTAAACCAGCACGAAAACAATCACTATTATTTTTAGCCCGGTAGGCGCCAAACTATTTACCTTGAAAATGGTAATCGCAATTAAATTTGATTTTGTGGTTCTGAAAATATGTGATTTATTTTAATGCTAGTTGTTAGATGATATATGCTAAGTATGAGTTAGGAAAATGAGATAAGAGCTTGAACACAGTGTGTAACGCAAACCGAATGGTCGTGGATCGAGTGCCTCGATCTAGCTTAAGCTGAGCCTCGAGGTCGGGCTAAAATGCCTGACTGGGAATGGCCGATAAGAACTAACAGTTCTGAGAGCCTCGATGGTGGCTCTTTATGATCAATGATGAGTAATAAATGAAGAACAATCAATAGAACACAATAAGTGTAAGCAATAAAATCAAAGGAAAGACAATGGAGAATGTTTAAGCTAGGGAGCAGAGAATGTTCTTGTTCTTGTATTGAATATCATGTGCGCAAGAAATGACAAGGGTCCCTTTTATAAAGGAGGGGGAATTCCAACATGGTACATGTATAATTATTACAAAGAGACGTAGCTGGTACAGCTATTTAATGGTCTGATACAAACTAGTACTTTCTTGCAGGTGTTGTCAGCTTTGGTCACGTGCCTTGGGAGTTTCCCGCTTGCCCATGATAGCCACCAATTTGCGTTGCCCCGAGGTCGAGCATAGGGGACCCTCGGGATCGAACCTCGAACTGTGCCTCGAGGTTTCTGGAGGCAGGATATGGAATGTCACAACGATCATAAAATCGGGCTCTCCGATTTTAGCCGTATACAAAAGTCATTTACACAGTATACGACTTCTCAGAAGTACGGGATATAATAGATACGGGCTGATGTTATTATTTTACCAGGTGTACAGCGATACAGGTGGATATTTTTATTGCGATAAAAACATGGATACAAGGTGTCTTATGGTTGTGTTTATATTTGGTGACCTTTTGTCAAGATGAACCTTTACTTGCATTGAGTTGTTATCACATGTTCTAAAGAGATTGTTGATATTATTTTCTGCCATACATTTTGTTGCCAGTTTTTGATATATTGCACATGTTATTTGACTAGTGAGTATCATATGACTTGAACCTCGTCAGTACTTCAGGTTAGTCTTGATACTTACTAGGTACTGATTAGAGTATACTCATACCACACTTTTATATATTTTTGTGCAGATTCAGGTGTTGGAGGCAGCAGACCTAGGGAATGAGTGCTTACACCGGTCGAGAGGATTCAAGGTAGAGCTGCATGACCGTCGCAGTCCCTTAGCATCCCATCCTTTTATTGATACAATTATTTTTCATATCCGAATGGTATTGTAATTTGAGATATCCTTACATACTCAATTAGAGCTCATGACTCTATATTACTTACTTCTGGGGAGATGAATTAGGTATTACCATTTTGGCTGGTGTTAACTCTATTTATGCTTTTATATTAAATTATGTCTTATTATATCATATTTTTTTGATTTAATATTGTTAAGTGATCGGCTTACCTAGTCTTAGAGACTAGGTTCCATTACGACCTCTGTGGTGGGATTGGGTCGTGATAGCAGTAGCCCCAACATCTAAAATGAGTGTACTAATATTCCTCGGACGAGCTACACATAAGTTCAAGGGTCCCTTGTTTCAAAGGTGGAAGGAGAAAATCTAAAACGGTCGAAGCCAATTCCCATGTAGGATAAGGGGCATCTAAGTCTTTCCGCTTAATTAAGCATTGTGCAATAGCCTTGTTACCCTTCTTAATTAATCCACAAGCTAACACAGCCTTAGAACATGGACATAAATGACTTGCTAGATAAATCACAAGAGGGTAAAAAAATCTCAGAGGGAACATCATAGCAGAACTTAAGCTGAGAAATTTGAAATGTTGGATGAATTTGCACTTCTATAGGCAACTAAATTTTGTAAGCAACTGCACCAGCCCTCTCCAATATATGACACGGACCAAAATATCTAAAATTCAGCTTATAGTAGGGAGTAATAGAGAGGGTAGATTGTCCGTAAGGCTGAAGCTTGACAAGGACCCAATCTCCAACTTCAAATTGTCCGTCAGATCTATGAGCATTAACCTAATCTTGCATTCTTCATTGAGCACTAGCTAAATGAAACTTGAAAGCCTATAGTTTAAAGTCTCTCAATAATATAATTTTCTCAATAGTTTCAATAGAAGAATCACCATTAAGATAAGGAAGACGAAGATAGGTGGATAGCCATAGAGAAGTTCTAAAGGTGAAGTCTATATGGAAGAACGATGGCTAGAATTGTATCACCATTCAACTAGAGAAGGACAAGGACCAGTTAGCAAGTGAATCGACACAAGCACCTCAAATAAGTTTCTAAACATGTGTTTAGCATCTTTATTTGTCCATTAGTCTGAGGATGTGATAAGTGAGGATTTTAACTGCTTGTTACTCTCTTTTATCAAAGTTTTAGGTTAGAAAGTGATTATTTAGTGCCTGTTTCTATTGGGAAGTGTTGGATTTCAAGTTTTTTGAATGACTCAATGAGTGAGAGATGAAATTACTTGAAGAAAACTAGCTGAAGGCAAATAACTGATAGTTAACAAGTGCAAAACTCATTGCAGTTTGCAATGATGATATGCAGTGCACACTTAAGCAAATACGACCGAAATTCAAGGAGTTGAAGGCAAGAGAAATCAATCACCAACATTACTTTTTTAATACGGACCACAATACAAGTTTTCGGGCCACAATGGCAATGATATTCGCAACAAGACTTCAGAGTATTAGAGAATCGATAAAACTCAGAAGAACTAAAGACCGGCTCAATGCAGTTGGAGCACTACAATAGCGGACCGCACAACAGCAAATGCAGACTGCAATCTATAAGACATTTGAAGACCAATTGAAGACAAATCTTAGCATTACGAACCGCACTCATCAACTGTTGCTGGAATGCACCCCGAATAAATAGCCACTTTTAGCATTCCTAGGGTATCTTTTCATTGTAGCAACCATTGGAATGTAGAGTTTTTGCTTTTTTGAGAACTTTTGAACTACAATTTGGAGAAGATCACTTTAACTATCTTTTATTTTTACTTATAACTAGGATTGTATTTCAACCCTAGTTATTATTTAGCCATTTATGGGTATTTGATATAGAGCTCGTTTAGGATCGGTTTACTTATTATTTATCCATTTATACTTAAATTATGAATTGGTGATTGCAAATATTGATTTATACCATTTTAACTTGACTCTTGCTTGAAAAAGAAGAGTTAAGTTTGGTAATCGGCTAACAAGGAATCAAACTAATTAAGAGTTTGATTAGGCCTATTTAAAGAGAGAAAACTAGAGATATGAATCTCTTGACTTGGATACTACAACACCTATTCTTAATGCCATTCTATTGACTCGAGAGAGCAATTTGAGTTATACTACTTGTTAGTAGAGAAACAATTAGTGGGTAAATTAAATTGTGTATCATAATTTTCTGAATTGTCTAACAAAGTTTACTAGATCATACCTATCTAGTTGAATATCTAGGTAATGAATACAACCCTAGGCTTTTTCTTTTATGTAGGTGTTTGTTAAATTGTCTCTTAGATAAGTCTTAGCATTATCAATAGTTTAATTAGTCCACACTTCTGTGAAAGCTAAATTATAATATATTGAGTCTCTTACTTAGGTATCTACTTTAAATACCATACAAACTCCTTGTGGTTCGACCAACTCTTAGTTGGATAATTATATTGCATATGACTGTATCATATCTCTTAATTAGGTGTTTCTACAAGTTATCAATTTGGAGTCGTCTCCAGGAAGGTATAACCCATATCCGATAGCTCACGCACTTCATCGATTCAATGTATGTCTAAGAAGGGGCTATGACACTTTGGAGGGGTAGGCGGTTGAGGCACATTATTGTTTTGGCCTCTTCCCTTTTGGTTTCCTTTTTGTCCCGGAGCCACTTCAACACAAGCCCAAACGGCGCTACCTCATGCTTTTTAGCATGAACGACATGCAAGTACAACTTTCCCCTCCCCCTCGCATTAGGGCATGCAATTTTTAAATCATAAATATCATTATCATATTGCTTGACAACTACTTTACTGAGGCATTTCATCAAAATGCTTACAAGCACTTGAAGGAATTTGTGGATGCTTTTTAGGGAAGTAAACAAATTTGTCCGAAGATGCTTTGAGATTGAGGTTGTTCCCTTTCTATCTAAGGGGGGAGGCCTTGGATTGATTGGAATATTTACCATATCACTCTATCCATACTTAGGATGAGCTGGCAGCCAATTTGTCGTGAAGTTCTTTTCACCCAAATATATAGCAACATTGAGGAATGAGATTTTGTCTTTCAACCAAGAACTGAAAGAGCCAATACATGAGATCCGGGAGCGTTATAGAACCCTGGTGAATAAGTGTCTTAACATTGAGATGATTGAGAATATGTTGCCATAAACCTACTATCGTGGCATCAATACAATCAATGTGTGACGAACCAATTGGCCGAGGGAAATGTCATGACTACACCTATCCATAGGCTTGTGTAATACTAGATGGGATGGTGAAGATATCATCCGTTTGGCAGTCCCGAGAAAATGTGTCTCAAAGAGACCTTAATATGTTACATCTACACAAGGAGTTACAAGATCATGGTCAAACTATTGCTGAGTTGACTACAACTGTGACTCAACTTGCTAAATCTCAACTGCAAAAAAACTCTAGATCTAAAACAAGTTCATGCAATGGAGGGTGTTAAAGGCATGGAAAGAAAACAAAGGCCAAGGGCAATCGATTTCAACCTCAAAATGAGATGAATTTACGAGATAATAGGGGCTACAATCGAGAGGGTCGTTATCAAGAGTAAAATGAGAAAGTTAATTTGTGAATAATTACTAAGGGCAAAGAGGTGATTTTTAAGGTTCCAATCAAGGTCAACGAAGACCTTTAACAATCAAGGCAATTGGGTACACAACAACAACCAAGGCAATTTGGGGAATAACAAGCAAAGCAATTAGGGGAACAACAACCAAGGCAATTAAGGGAGAAACAACTAGGGGCTCGGGCTCTCAAAGACCATCTATGTACTAACAACCAAGTAATTCGCCTCCTTACCACTCCCAAAGTTCAAGTTCCTCAAGAAATGATATCGGTTGAATTAAGAGCATGTTCAAGCAATTGATGGAGAAGAATTCGTATACGAATGCCCAACTTGCTTCTCGTACCACTTCCATCCGAAATCTTGAAGTCCAAATGGAACAAAATTCACAATCTCTTAACACTAGGCCTAGAGGTGCTTTACCAAGTGATACGGTGGCAAATTCTAAAGGTGAAAATGACATGAAGCAAGCGATGGTGGTTGTTAGAAGAAGTGAAAAAGGTGAGATGCATCAAAACAAAGTGAAAAGAGAATTATGGAAGATGAACATGAAATGCAATATGAGGTGTTTACACAAGATGATGCTTAACAAGTTATGATGTTCGAATTGGTATTCATGATGACGTTAAGGAGACGCAAGAGAAAGTAAACCCATCTGGGGAACATGTGATTGACAAACCGGAATCGATAGTGCAAAAGGCTAAGGCATCTTTGTCAAAGCCTCCCCTTTATTATTCTCAAAGGCTTGTTAAGCAAAATGGTGAGAACCAATTCAAAAAGTTCATACAAATGACAAAGGGCTTATCTATTAATGTGTTGGTAGAGGCTTTAGAGAAAATGTCTGATTATGCCAAATTCATGAAAGACCTTGTGACCAAGAAGTTGTCGATGAACTTTGAAATTATCAAGGTCAATCACCAAGTTAGTGCTATTGTTCATCCTGTGGCTCCCAAGTTGGAGGATCCCGATGCTTTTACCATTCCATGCACTATTAGAAGTACGGATTTTTCTGAGGTTTTATGTGACCTTGGGGCTAGTATCAACTTGATGCTTCTTTCAATTTTTAAAACTTGGTGGATTGGGAAACTAATACCTACTTCAATAAGGTTATATATGGCCAACTGCACTATGAAAAAATCATCAGAAGTAATCAAAGATGTGTTAATTCGGATTGATAAGTTTATTTTTTCCACCAGTCTTGTTATCATGGATTGCAAAGTGGACTACGAAGTTGCATTTATCCTTTGGATGTCGTTCTTTGCCATGATAAAGGACCTTTATGAGGTTGACACCAGAGAGTTCACATTTTGATTGGCAGTGAACAAGTGGTGTTTCTATGTACAAGTCCATGACTCAACCTAATAGCAATGACATTGTGATGACCCGGCCGGTCGTCTCATGAGTTACCGCTTCGTTTTCCCCATTTCTGCTCCTATTTGCTTTGTTCATCTGTGTTTTGAGGTATCGGGTTGGTCGGATTGAATCCGAATTAGTTTTGGTGAGGTTTGAGACACTTAGTCTCTTTAAAGAAGGCTTAAGTTGGAAAAGTCAATTGGATGTTGACTTATATGTTAGAGGGATCAGATGTGAGTTCCGATGGTTCGGTTAGCTTCGGGGGTGATTTATAATTTAGAAGTGTGATCGGAATGGGTTTTGGAGGTCCGGAGTAGAACTAGGCTTGAATTGGCAAAGTTGAGTTTTTGGCAATTTCCGGTTGGTAGGTGAGATTTTTATCCAGGGGTCGGAATAGAATTTCGAGAGTTGCAGTAGCTTCGTTATGTCATTTGGGATGTGTGTGCAAAATTTCAGGTCATTCCGACGTGGTTTGGTTGGGTTTTTGATCGAAAGCGTATTTCGGAAGATTTTTAGCAACTTAGGCTTGAATTCGATGTGATTTGGTAGATTTGATGTTGTTTGAGGTGTAGTGATGATTGGAACAAGTTTGAATAAGGTTTAAGGATGTGTTGGTGCTTTTGGTTGAGGTCCTGGGGGCCTCAGGGTGATTTCGGGTGGTTAACGGAGAGATTGGTGAATTGTTGCAGCAGCTGATGTTGCTGCTTCTGGTGTTTTCGCACCTACGGTTTGGGGACCGCAGGTGCGGCGTCGCACATGCGGAAGAAGAACCGCAGAAGGGGTTTGGAAGGAGATGTCAGGAAACCGCAGATGCGGTATGGGAACCGCACCTGCGGAGTCGCAGATGCGACACAAGGACCGCAGATGCGGTTGAGGCTGGTTTAATGAGTTTCCGCATAAGCGGATGATTTGACCGCACATGCGGTACCGCAGAAGCGGATTTTGGACCGCAGAAGCGGAAATGCCTGGGCAGAAGGTATATATTTCATACTTCGCGATTTTTGAAGGGTTTAACTATTTTTGAACTTGGAATTGGGAGCTTTGGGCAATTTTGAGGAGATAAATCAAAGAGACTTCGTTGAGGTAAGGATTTTGGACTTAAAACACATTTCTATGGTAGAATATCATGAATTAAGGCTGTAATTAGAAAGATTAAAGAGCTAAAAATGGAGGTTTAAGGCTTGAGTTTAAGAGGCCTTTAATGGGGGATTTGAGGGGTCATTTGGACTCCGATTTTGGTGTTCTTTATATGCATAAACTCGTGGGGAGATAAGGAACCTATTGGTGTAAAAATTTCTGAGTTTCTAGAAGTGGGACCGGGGCTCGGGTTTTGCTAATTTGGATTTTTGATATTTTTCGATTGTTTTCGCTTGGGCTTTGTTCCCCTAGCATATTGTGACGTATTCGTTCTGATTTTGGATAGATTCGACGCACGTGGAGGCCAATTCGAAGGGCAAAGGCATCGCGAGCTAGGGATTTGGCCGGTTCGAGGTGAGTAATGCTTGTAAATGACGTTCTAAGGGTTTGAAACCCCAGATTGCACATCGTAGTGCTATGTTGAGGTGAGACACACGCTTGTTGACGAGCGTGGGGCCGTACACTTGTGTATTGTGACCTGGTCCGTCCCGGTTGATGATTTTACCGGGTATTTGACTGAAACTTGTTTGTTATCACTATGATTTGGGCTGAATGTCATATTTAGCCTTCGTGCCAATTATTTGAACCCTTCGGGGCTTTTTCTTGATATTTCCTCACTGTTTTGAATTACTACTTGAACTCAGTCATGTATTTTCCACTGTTTTACTACTCAGCCGGTTTTTACTCAGTTTTGAGACTTAAATGATATTTTAAATGATATTTTGGGCTGAGACACACTGTTTTACTATTGCCCGAGGGGCTTGTGAGTATTTTTGACTGAGTAAGGCCGAGGGCCTATGTTGTGAGGAGACATTGATACTGATTTGAGGTCGAGGGCCTGAGATATGTACGCCACGAGGTGGCTTGATAGATATGAGGCCGAGGGCTTATTTGTGATGCCACGAGATGGCTTGTTATTGCGCTTGGGCCGTAAGGGGCCCCTCCTGGAGTCTGCACACCCCCAGTGAGCGCGGGTACCTAGTGTGATGTGAGATTGAGCCCGAGGGGCTGTTATTGTTTTGAGATGTTGCCCGAGGGGCGGATGTGGTGATACTGTGCTCGAGGGGGGAGCTTTCATTTATTTTCCGTACCTTAATTATCTGTCATTTACCTGTTTACTTGTTGAAAGAGGATTATACCGTATTTTCACTGGTTTTACTGCTTTTAAATGATTTTACTGCTTCATCATAGAATGCTTTGTGCCTTGCGTGATTTCTTACTTTCAGTCATTATTTACATTTATTACTCACTGAGTTGGAGTACTCACTTTACTCCCTGTACCCTGTGTGCAGATTCAGGCATAGCTGGTTCCGCTCCGGAGTGTTGATTTCCTCCAGTTCCAGGCGGGCTTTTTCGGAGATTACGAGGTAGCTGTTGGCGTCCGCAGCACCGTGTCTCTACTCTTCTATCATTTCTGTTTCCTACAAACACTTGTAGTAGTTTATGACTTTAGCAGATTGTACTGTGATTCGTAGATGCTCTTGACTTGTGACACCCCGGTTAGGGCTGTGTCGGGTTGGATTTTTCGCATTTGTATTGTTATTTCCGTTATTCGGTGTTAGTAAATCATGTTTTAGACTATTATGTGTTGGTTAACTATTTTAAAAGACGAATTGGATTGAACTAGCTAGCCTTGTCTTCACGAGAGGCGCCATCACGACCGGATTCGGGGTTAGGGTCGTGACAAGTTGGTATCAGAGCCTAGGTTACATAGGTCTCACGAGTCATGAGCAGGTTCAGTAGATTCTCGCAGATCGGTACGGAGACGTCTGTATTTATCCTCGAGAGGCTGCAGAACCTTTAGGAAAAACATCACCTTCTTGAAATTCTTATCGTGCGAGTTGTTGATCCGAGTACTAAACTTCTGTTGTTCCATTCTCTCACAGATGGTGAGGACACGCGCTACCGGACAGGATGGACGACCACCAGTGCCACCAGTTGCGGCCACCAGAGGCCGAGGACGCGGTCGTGGCCGTGGTAGGGGCAGAGCAGCAAGGGCAGCACCTGCAGATCCACCAGCTGCCCCAGTTCAGGACAGGGTCCCAGCTGTGGACCCTCCAGCAGCACCAGCTCAGGCACCAATTGTGCCTATTGTGATTCCGGGTCTTCAGGAGGCCTTGGCTCAGATATTATGAATATGCACTGGCCTAGCTCAGGCGGTTTCAGCTACTACAGCCGCAGCTACTTCACAGGCCGAGAGAGGCAATCAGACTCCCGCCGCCCACACGCCTGAGCAGATCGTGCAGGGACTTCAGACGCTGGGGGTACCTCCAGCCCAGCCGGTCGTAGCTGCTCAGGACTATGTAGTTTCTGTCATGCCAGAGGATGAGCAGTGCAGGTTGGAGAGATTTGGGAGACTTCAACCTCCGTCATTCAGCGGAGTAGAGGGCGAGGATGCCCAGGGCTTTTTAGACAAGTGTCAGAGGATGCTTCGCACAGCCGGTATTCTGGAGACCAGCGGGGTCGCTTTCACTACTTATCAGTTTTCAGGACCTGCTTTTACTTGGTGGGAGGATCTTGAGAGGCATAGGCCTGCTGGTGTAGCACCCCTATCCTGGCAGCAGTTCTCCGTTCTCTTTCTGGAGAAGTATGTACCGTAGTCTCGCCGAGAGGAGCTGCGTAGACAGTTTGAGTGGTTGCGTCAGGGAGACATGACCGTTCACAGTATGAGTTAAGATTCTCTGAGTTGGCTCGTCATGCCATCTGGTTGGTCCCGACAGATCGAGAGAGGATCAGGAGGTTTGTCGATGGTCTTACTTATCAGCTCCGTATCCTTATGACCAGGGAGAGGGTGACTGGTGCTACATTCGAGGAGGTAGTGGGTATTGCCAAAGAGATTGAGTCTGTCCGTCGCCAGGAGCGAGAGGATAGGGAGGCCAAGAGGCCTCGAGGATCTGGTAGCTACAGTGGTGGCCCTTCGAGGGGTACGGCAGAGGCCGGCAGTTCCGTCAGGGTCAGTCTGATCGCTCAGGTTATCGAGGAGCTGTCACGACCCGGATTTCCCCACCCTCGGGGGTCGTGATGGCGCCTACTCGTAGAAGCTAGGCAAGCCACAAATCATAAACTCCTACCTACTTTATTTTAAATCCTTTTATCAATCATAACAACAAGCGTTAAATATTTAAATGACAGCGGAATATGAAATTAAAGCGTAAGACTTAAATTAAATAAGATGAACAATAATACGGAATTCAACATGTGCCTCTACCCAAGAACTGGTGTCACATCATCCACGGACTACTAAGAGTACTAAATACAATCGTTTGAAAGAAATATAACATTGTTTGTCTCGAAAACATGAGATAACATAATGAAATATAAGATAGAGGAGACGCCAGGCCTGCGGACGCGTGCAAGGCTACCTCGGAGTCTCGGTGGACTGAAGGCTGGCTCCCGAGCTACTGCTGCTGTCCGGGACCTGGATCTGTGCAAAAGAGCACAGAGTGTAGTATCAGCACAACCGACCCCATGTGCTGGTAAGTGCCTAGCCTAACCTCGGCGAAGTTGTGACGAGGCTAGACTAGACTACCACATAACCCTGTGCAGTTATATATATATATATATATATATATATATATATATATATATATATATATATGGCGGAACGGAGATTCAGAGATAACCAATCAATATGGGAGGGGGGAGCATGCTATGGGGAAAGTAACAATTCCAAGTAAAAGTCATCAATTAACGAAGGAAACAACATAACTCAGACATCAATAAAGAATCAGAAAGTAGCAAGTGCACGGCATCACCCTTCGTGCTTTTACTCTCATCCTCACCAAGCATTAATATAATAAAACGTGCACGGCATCATCCTTCGTGCTTTTACTCTCATCCTCACCAAGCATTAATATAATAAAACGTGCACGGCATCACCCTTTGTGCTTTTACTCTCTTTCCTCACATATAATCAATAGATTTGGCACGGAATGGTACATCGTGCGGCACGGCATCACCCTTCGTGCTTTACACTCTTTCCTCAAAATAAACAAATAATGCACGGCATCACCCTTCGTGCTTTAACACTCTTCCTCACCCAAACAACAATCACAAACAAGGGGCAAGGGAATAAACAAAATAATAAGAGAAATCCCGGCAAGGGAACACAATTAAAGGATTAAATCCCCGCAAAGGTACAAATTCAATAATCTCAACACCCCGGCAAGGGAAAATAATCAACAAAGCAACAATATCCCAGCAAGGGAACAATTTAATAACTCTTTCTCTTTCTTTCACTTTTATTTCATAACTCGCTTTACCACTTGAGCCAATGCTCCAAAGGGTCAATAATCTCATATATTTTCACAATTGTAATATAACTAGAGCCAATGCTCCTCGATGTTCATAGGTCACAATTTCCTTCCACAAGCTTTTCACAACAAATAGGAATCATCACCAAGGCATGAGAGATACAACGAAATCAAGATGTTCACAATTTAAAGACTCACGGTCATGCTAGACACCAACGTATAGATACTCATCACCATGCCTATACGTCGTACTCGACAATTACCACATAGCAAATAGGACTCAACTCCTAATCCCTCAAGCTAAGGATAGACCAAACACTTACCTCGATGCCTTCAACACAACTCAAGTCTCAATTATAGCTTTACCCCTTGAATCCACCGCCAATTCGCTCGTATCTAATCACAAATTACATAATTACATCAATAAGTGCTAAATGAATCAACCCCAATGCATGAAAATGAGTTTTCCAAAGTTTTACCCAAAAAGTCAAAAATCGCCCCAGGGCCCACGTGGTCAAAACTCGAGGTTCGAACTAAAACCCGATTACACATTCCCCCACGAACTCAAATGTCACGCCCCAAAACCGAGGGGCGCGACCGGCGCTCAACCGAGTAAACCCGACTGAGCAAGCCTACTAGATTTCATTCTACCCAAACTAGTTCATGAATAATGAGGGAATGTTATCCCATTTAATCAAAACACTAAACACTCTTCCATTAGCAACTTTCATTTCATTTCCGTTAATGACTTCATTCATAGTTTACAAAATATTATAAGTTTACAAGCTTAATGAAAATATGTTTATCAAGTACAAACTTTTCTAGTCCGGACCCCCAACATTGACCACCACCCACAAACAGTCTACGGAGCCTCTATGTACAATAGAAGAGAAATAGGAAAATGTCGGCAACAAGGCTCCGGCTATACCTCAAAACATGAAGAGAAATGAACAAAAGATATATGACATGACCCCGGGATAGAGTGGGGCTCACCAAGTCTGCTGGGAAGAGAATAGTGCTATCACTGGCCGGTGCCTCTCGCTGTAGAACAACCTGTATCATAAAATGATACAGCGCCCCCGACAAAAGGGACGTTAGTGCCGTCGAATAGCACTAGTATGTAAGGCTAAAAGTTCTCTTTCATAATAGAATAACCATACAAGCAAAGGAAATACAAAACGGCGAGCCAAAGTCAGCAGTAGACTAGCATCCAACTTAAAACATGTAAATCTTCTAGTTTATGAAAATAATATATATAATTTTCGGTTGGGAGATCACTAGCACCGATATAAGTTATACCACCGTCTTTGTTAGCACGGAGTCCGATCACGACCCGATCGGCTAGGTCATCCCTTTAGAGACATGTACCACAACAACAAATTTCCAGTTTTTATGATTCCCAGCACAATACCACCATGTGTGCGGCATGGCGTCCGATCATGGCCCGATCGGCTAAGCTGCCTTCCCACGTATGCCGTGTGGGTTGGAGTTTTCTTTTCCAATTCACAGGTATTAGTTTCATCCCACATTGGGGGAATAGTCACAATTTCACCAATATTTAGTTTCATCCCAAGTCACACTCCACCCCTATACCGGGACGTGTAGTTTCAGGTGTGGGCCTTATGTCCCACCCTTCCTCGGTATTGCTAATGATACTCCCAAAAATATTTTTGATTCGATTTAATATTGCATACGATTGTGGTATAAATACAAGTATACAAATATAGCATAAATGCAACTGTGCTTACCTCAATACCTTTCATATTTTATAGTTTTTATTAATGTTCTCAATCTTTCTCGATAACAGTGTCTCTTTGGCCCTTTGGCCTTTCATAAGGTTTATCTTTCTCATGGCACGAAGGCCGCATATGGTTTTCCACATTTTCATCTCCTTTATTTCAAGGATCGCTAACCAATATCAATGTACCAAATAATCCGAAAATTATATATATTTGAATTCAATAGTAATAGAATCATCAAGCACAAAGGATTCTTCCCAAAGAGGGACATGTCAACCAACAATTGGAATACACATTGGCATTATAAGCAAGCAATCATCTCAGTTATCCTTAAATTATTCCTTTCCATTTTAACAATTGTACAATTTCAACATATAAGGACTCACATTGTAATGTATGTTTTAAAAAGGCATGGTAATATCTAGAACAACCATTTATGGGCTTAGTTCGGGTACAAGACCTTTAGGTCATTCCATTTTTGAAGTTATTTCATAACAGTTGGGTCGAGGCTTATTTCATAATTTGTTTCACATTTTCCCATTCGATTCATTTCCAAACATCTTTATTGTTTATCAGCAAATAGACATATTCAATCAAGGCATTTAGTACACATAAGAGCAATAAGGGGCATTAAACAAATTGAATTCTTCTCAGCCAATTAAGATACTAACCTTCATTTAAAGTGACTCAATGCTATACCATTTTGGTAGGCAAACCACACTTAAACTTACAAAAACAATATGGAATTCACTTCCGAGAGAGAATGTTTAGCCTACATACCTCGATTGAGCTTTCCTTAAGTCCTACTATACTCCGAGACTCTTAGCAACGTCAATCTTTCGGATACATGACAAATTGAACCACAAATTAGAGAGGTGATCATAGTTCTAGCTCACTTGAGCATATTTTCAAACACTAAGTGTGCATTATGCTTTTAAAACCATTTTGTGAAAGATCCTACCATCCCTCATCCCATCCTTAGCTCAAGACCTAACCAAATACATTTAAGAACTCATGCATGCAAGATATCCACTTTCATCCTCATCAATTACCCTTCTAATGTTCTACCCTAGTTATATCTAGTAATCAAGAGCTTGGGTTATAGAACCTTACCTTTTTGGAAGAAGACCTAGGTGCCTTTCTTGACAAATCTTCAAAGCTTAAACAAGATTTTTGGATAAATGTTGATGAAGAAACCCTTCTCCCTCTAGGACCCTCTCTCTCTCTCTCTCTCTAAATGCATCAGAAAATACGCCTAAAATGAAGGGTGGTGTGTAATATATTGACATGGGGTAGGGTAAGAAAATTAGAAATTTGGAGCCCCGGAATAGATCTGCGATCGCATTTACGATCGCATAATGGACATGCGGTCCGCAAAATGGACCGCAAAAATGGTCCCAACAACTGAACACACTGACTTGGTTTGCGGAAAGAATGCGGTCCGCATTCACATTCTGCGGTCGCAAAGTGCGCCGCAAAATTGACCTTCACAAAGTCCTAAGGAAATTATGCGACGACTATGCGGTCCGCATTTTGATTATGCGATCGCATATTGGACCGCATAGTTGACTTCAATTTTGGCCAACACACTGACTCACTCTGAGGCAGATATGCGGTCCGCATACTTGATATGCGACCGCATTATTGACCGCAGAATTGCATTTTTCTGGAAAACATAATTTCTTGACTTTTTAATGCATAGCTTAGTCCAAAAGGTTCCGGACCGCGGCGAGCAAGCTCGCTGCGAAGAATTTTATGAACTTTTAACATATATTCCTAACTTGGCACTACGAGATCTCGGGTTTTGAGCAAAAATTTTTCACGGGGCCTTACATCAAATATATAATTTGCTTTGAAATCGAACCTCAAATTGAGGTCCAAATCCCCAATTTTTGAAAAACCTAGGTTCTACCCAAAACACCCAATTTTCCCCATGAAAATCTTTGATTTTAGGTTGAAATCATGTTAAAAGATGCTAATGATTGAAAGAAATGAGTAAAAACTAACTTACAATTGATTTGGAAGAAGACTTGTTCTTGGAAAATCGCCTAAGTGTGTTTGGGTTTGAGAAAATATGAAAAATGGGGTTCAAAATCGTTTAAGTGTAAAATTGCAGGTCTCTGATATGGGAAATGCGAACAGGGGTTCGCAATTGCGAACCCCGACCTCTCAGATGTGGGAATTGCAAAGTGTTGTTCGCATTTGCGAACACTTTACAAAATCCAGGGCTTCACATTTGCGACAGGCCCTTATTCGCATTTGTGGACCGCTTGGTCGCATTTGCGATCAGACTGTAGAATCCCCCTTCTCGCATTTGCGATGCCAGGCTCGCATTTGCGAGCTCGCATTTGCGAGACCTGCTTCGCAAATGCGAAGACTACAGATCAGAAATACCAGATTTTTCCAAAGTTCAAAAATGCACCTGTGGCCTATCCAAAACTCACCCGAGCCCTCGGGACTCCAAACCAAATATACACACAACCTCAAAAACATCCTACGGACTCATTCGTGCGATCAAATCGCCAAACTAACATCACAAACATCGAATTAAACCTCAAAATCCAAGAATTCTTTCAAACTTCATAAAACATCAAAGTTTCCAATTAAGGTCCGAATCATGTCAAACGACGTCCGTTTTCAACCAAATTTCACAGGAATTACTTAAACCATATATAAGACCAGTACCGGGAGCCTGAACCAAAATACAGGCCCGATACCAACACGTTCTAATCAATTTTCATTTAAAATTTCCTTAAACAATTTTAGAAAATAATTTTTCAAAAAAATTCATTTCTCGGGCTGGGGACCTCGGAATTCGATTCCGGACATACGCCCAAGTCCCATATTTTCCTACGGACCCTCCGGGACCGTCAAATCATGGGTCCGGGTCCGTTTACCCAAAATGTTGACCAAGGTCAAATTTATTCATTTTAACATCAAAACTTAGCATTTTTCACAAAATTTCATATTTAAGCTTTCCAGCTACGCGCCCGGACTACGCACGCAAATCGAGGCAACTCTAAATGAGGTTTTCAAGGCCTCGGAGACACAGAATTCAATTAAAAACAGGTGATGACCCTTTGGGTCATCACAGGAGCATCATCGGGTCATGGTTCCCACAGTTCACACCAGGGCCATTCTTCACTTAGTGCCCTCCCAGCTCAGAGCTCATCCCATGCTCCATCTGTTCAGGGCTCTTCTACGCCGAGTGCTTCTGCTGGTCACTCCGGTACGAGGGGTTCCCATCAGTCCCCTTCTCCAGCACCTATGATTTGTTACGAGTGTGGCGAGATGGGCCACATGTGGAGTTAGTGTCCCCGGCGTGTTGCTAGTTCATCCCAACAGAGGGGTCAGTCATCAGCTTCAGTGCCAGTTGCTCCACCACCACCCGCCCAGCCAGCTAGAAGTGGGGATCAGTCAGCCAGGGGTCGCCCCAGAGGGAGAGGTCGATCAGGGGGGGTCAGGCACGTTTCTATGCTCTTCCAGGCAGACCCGATGCCATTGCTTCTGATGCTGTCATTACAGGTATTATTTCAGTCTACCACAGAGATGCCTTTGTACTATTTGATCCCGGTTCTACCTATTCTTATGTGTCGTCATACTTTGTGCACTATTTGGGTACTCCTCGTGAGTTTCTTGTTTCACCTGTTCATGTATCTACCCCGGTGGGTGATACTTTTATTGTAGACCGTGTGTACCGGTCGTGTTTGGTGACTATTGAGGGTCTGGAGACCCGAGTCGATCTTTTATTATTGAGTATGGTGGATTTCGATGTCATTCTTGGCATGGATTGGCTATCTCCGTGTTGCGCTATTCTAGATTGTCATACCAAGACAGTCACATTGGCTATACCAGGTGTGGCACGGATTGAGTGGCGTGGCGTGACTGATTATGTTCCTAGTAGAGTGAACTCTTTCTTAAAAGCCCAGCGTATGGTTGGGAAGGGTTGTCTATCGTCTCTGGCTTTTGTAAGGGATGTTGGAGCTGAGACTCCAGTATTGATTATGTCCCAGTTGTGAGGGATTTCCCTGATGTATTTCCTGCAGACCTATCGGGCATGCCCCCGGACAGGGATATTGATTTTGGTATTGACCTGGTTCCAGGCACTCAGCCCATTTCTATTCCGCCATATCGTATGGCACCAGCAGAGTTGAAAGAGTTAAAGGAGCAGCTTTAGGAACTCCTTGATAAGGGGTTCATACGGCCTAGTGTGTCACCTTGGGGTGCGCCAGTTCTGTTTGTGAAGAAAAAGGATGGCACTATGAGAATGTGCATCGATTATAGGCAATTGAACAAAGTAACAGTGAAGAATAAGTATCCTTTGCCTCGAATTGATGATTTATTCGACCAGCTTCAGGGAGCGAGGGTATTTTCCAAGATTGATATCCGTTCGGGTTATCACCAGTTGAAGATCAGGGATTCGGATATTCTTAAGACGGCCTTCAGGACTAAATATGGTCATTATGAGTTCCTGGTCATGTCTTTTGGCCTGACCAATGCCCCAGCAGCGTTCATGCATCTGATGAACAGCGTGTTCCAGCCTTATCTTGATTCATTTGTTATAGTTTTCATTGATGATATCCTGGTATATTCGCGTAGTCAGGAGGAGCACGCGGAGCATTTGAGGGTTGTGTTGCAGAGATTGAGGGAGGAGAAGCTTTATGCCAAGTTCTCCAAGTGTGAGTTTTGGCTCAGTTCAGTGGCATTCTTGGGACACGTGGTGTCCAGTGAGGGTATTCAGGTTGATCCAAAGAAGATAGAGGCGGTGCAGAGTTGGCCCAGACCGTCCTCAGCCACAGAGATTCGTAGCTTTCTTGGTTTGGCAGGCTATTATCGCCAGTTTGTTCAGGGATTCTCATCTATCACATTGCCCTTGACCAAGTTGACTCAGAAGGGTGCTTCATTTGTATGGTCGGACGAGTGTGAGGAGAGCTTTCAGAAGCTCAAGATAGCTTTGACCACAGCTCCAGTGTTGGTTTTGCCATCAGCTTCAGGTTCATATACCGTATATTGTGATGCTTCGAGAGTAGGGTTGGTTGTGTGTTGATGTAGGAGGGTAGGGTTATTGCTTATGCTTCTCGACAGTTGAAGCCCTATGAGAAGAACTACCCCGTTCATGATTTGGATTTGGCTGCCATAGTTCATGCGTTGAAGATTTGGAGGCATTACTTGTATGGCATATCTTGTGAGGTATTCATTGATCATCATAGTCTCCAGCATTTGTTCAAGCAAAAGGACCTTAATTTGAGGCAGCGGAGATGGTTGGAGTTGCTTAAGGATTATGATATCACCATATTGTACCATCCGGGGAAGGCCAATGTGGTGGCCGATGCTTTAAGCCGAAAGGCAGTGAATATGGGGAGTTTGGCATATATTCCAGTTGGGGAGAGACCTCTTGCGGTTGATGTCCAGGCCTTGGCCAATCGGTTCGTGAGGTTGGATATTTCGGAGCCCAGTTGGGTATTGGCTTGTATGATTTCTCGGTCTTCCCTATATGAGCGCATCAGAGAGCGCCAGTATGATGATCCACACTTGCTTATTCTTAGGGACAGAGTTCAGCATGATGATGCCAGAGATGTGTTTATTGGAGATGATGGGGGTATTGAGGATGCAGGGCCGGATTTGTGTGCCCAATGTGGATGGGCTTCGGGAGTTGATTCTGGAGAAGGCCCATAGCTCGCGGTATTTTATTCATCCAGGATCCGCGAAGATGTATCAGGATCTGAGACAGCATTACTGGTGGCGGAGAATGAAGAAGGATATTGTGGGATTTGTAGCTCGGTGTCTCAATTGTCAGCAGGTGAACTATGAGCATCAGAGACCGGGTGGCTTGCTTCAGAGGATGGATATTCCAGAGTGGAAGTGGGAGCGGATCACTATGGATTTTGTAGTTGGACTCCCTCGGACTTTGAAGAAGTTCGATGCTATTTGGGTGATTGTGGATAGGCTGACCAAGTCCGCGCACTTCATTCCTATTTGTACTACTTATTCTTCAGAGCGGCTGGCAGAGATATATATTCGGGAGATTGTTCGGTTGCTTGGTGTCCTAGTTTCCATCATTTCAGATCGGGGCACTCAGTTTACTTCCCAGTTCTGGAAGTCTGTTCAGCGAGAGTTGGGTACTCAGGTACAATTGAGCACAACTTTTCACCCTCAGACGGACGGGCAGTCCGAGCGCACTATTCAGATATTAGAGGATATGCTACGCGCTTGTGTTATTGATTTCAGAGGGTCATGGGATCAGTTTCTACCGCTTGCAGAGTTTGCTTATAACAACAGTTACCAGTCGAGTATCCACATGGCTGCATATGAGGCTTTGTACGGCAGGCGGTGTAGATCTCCAGTTGGTTGGTTCGAGCTCGGTGAGGCTAGGCTTTTGGGGACATATTTGGTTCAGGATGCTTTAGATAAAGTGAAGGTAATTCAGGAGCGAATTCGTACAGCGCAGTCGAGGCAAAAGAGTTATGCTGACAGGAAGGTTCGAGATGTATCCTACATGGTTGATGAGAAGGTCCTGTTGAAGGTTTTTCCCACGAAGGGTGTTATGAGATTCGGAAAGAAAGGGAAGTTGAGTCCGCGGTTCATTGGTCCTTTTGAGGTACTTCGGAGGATTGGGGAGGTGGCTTATGAGCTTGCCTTACCACCCAGCCTATCGGGTGTGCATCCGGTTTTCCATGTTTCTATGCTCCATAAGTATATTAGAGATTCGTCTCATGTTCTGGATTTCAGCACGGTTCAGTTGGAGGGTGATTTGACTTATGATGTGGAGCCAGCAGCTATTTTGGAGCGTCAGGTTCGAAAGTTGAGATCAAAAGATATAGCTTTAGTGAAAGTACAGTGGAGAGGTCGGCACGTGGAGGAGGCTACCTGGGAGACCGAGCGGGAGATGCGGAGCAGATATCCTCACCTGTTTGAGGCTTCAGGTATGTTTCTTGACTCGTTCGAGGACGAACATTTATTTAAATTTGGGAGGATGTGACAACCCGGCCAGTCGTCTCATGAGTTACCGCTCCTTTTCTCCCATTTCTGCTTCTATATGTATTGTTTATCCGTGTTTCGAGGTATTGGGTTCGTTGGATTGAATCCGGAATGGTTTTGGTAAAGTTTGAGACACTTAGTCTCTTTTAAGAAGGTTTGAGTTGGAAAAGTCAACCAGATGTTGACTTATGGGTTAGAGGACTCGGATGTGAGTTCCGATGGTTCGGTTAGCTTCGGGAGGTGATTTATGACTTAGGAGTGTGATCGGAATGGGTTTTAGAGGTCCGGAGTAGATTTAGGCTTGAATTGGCGAAGTTGAGATTTTGGCGATTTTCGGTTGGTAGGCGAGATTTTGATATAGGGTCGGAATGGAATTCCGAGAGTTGCAGTAGCTTCACTATGTGATTTGGGATGTGCATGCAAAATTTCAGGTCATTCGGATGTGGTTTGGTTGGGTTTTTGATCAAAAGCGTATTTCGGAAGATTTTTTTAGAAACTTAGGCTTGAACTCGATGTGATTTGGTAGATTTGATATTGTTTGAGGTGTTTTGATGATTGAATCAAGTTTGAATAAGGTGTTGGGTTATGTTTGTGCTTTTGGTTGAGGTCCCGGGGGCCTCGGGGTGAATTCGGATGGTTAACGGAGAGATTGGTGAATTGTTGTAGCAGCTGATATTGCTGTTTATGGTGTTTTCGCACCTGCGGTTTGGGCACCGCAGGGTCGCACGTGCGGAAGTGAAGGCGCAGATGCAGTCTTAGGAGTTGGGGTCAAGAACCGCAGATGCGGTATGGGAACTGCACCTGCGGAGTCGCAGATGCGACAAAAGGACCGCAGATGCGGTTTGGGCCGGTTTGATGAATTCCCGCAGAAGCGGATGGATTGACCGCATATGCGGTACCGCAGAAGCGGGCTTTGGACCGCAGATGCGGAAAAGCCTGGGTAGAATGTTTTAAGTTGTCTTGTCCGCGATTTTGGGTCAATTTTCACCCATAGTTGATCATTTTGAGAGCTTTTTGAAGGGGATTAAAGAGGGATTCAAGGGGAAACGATTTGAGGTAAGCTTTTTGGACTTAAAACTCGATTCTATTGTGAAATCTACCTAGAAAATCATGGAAACTTAAGCTAAAAATAGAAGAATTAGGGCTTGGAATTTTGGACTTTTAATTTGGGATTTGAAGGGTCATTTGTGGACGGATTTTGATGTTTTTGGTATGGATGAACACGTGGGGAGATAAGGAACCTAAAGGGGTAAAATTTTCTGAGTTTCGAGAAGTGGGCCCGGGGCTCGGGTTTTGCTAATTTCGGGATTTTTGGTATTTTTCGATTGTTTTCGCTTGGGCCTTGTTCCCTTAGCATATTGTGACGTATTCATTCTGATTTTGGATAGATTCGACGCACGTGGAGGCCAATTCGAAGGGCAAAGGCGTCGCGAGCTAGGGATTTAGCCGGTTCGAGGTGAGTAATGCTTGTAAATGATGTTCTGAGGGTTTGAAACCCCGGATTGTGCATCATAGTACTATGTTGAGGCGAGGCACACGCTCGATGACGAGCGTGGGGTCGTGTACTATTAGGGATTTGGACTTGGTCCGTCCTGATTGATGATTTTACCACGTATTTGATTTAAAACTATTTGTTATCATCGTATATTGGGCGGGATGCCATATTTGGGCTTCGTGCCAACTACTTGAACCCTTCGGGGTCTTTATTTGATATTTTCCTCACTGTTTTGATTTACTACTTGAACTCAGTCATATTAAATTCCACTGTTTTACTATTCAGCCGTTTTTACTCAGTTTGAGACTTAAACGATATTTTTAAATGATGTTTGGGCTGAGAAACACTGTTTTATTATTGCCCGAGGGGCTTGTGATGATTTTTGACTGAGTAAGGCCGAGGGCCTATATTGTGAGGAGATACTGATACTGATTGGAGGCCGAGAGCCTGAGATGTGTACGCCACGAGGTGGCTTGATTGATATGATGCCGAGGGCCTAGATTTGATGCCAAGAGGTGGCTTATTATTGCGCTTGGGCCGTAAGGGGCCCCTCCAGGAGTCTGTACACCCCCAGTGAGCGCAGGTACCCAGTGTGATGTGAGATTGAGCCCGAGGGGCGGTTGTGGTGTTACTGTGCCCGAGGGGCGAACTTTTATTTGTTTACTTTATCATAATTATATGTCAACTACCTGTTTACTGGTTTAAAGAGCATTTTTCATGATTCTTACTGGTTTTCCTGATTATAAATGATTTTACTGCTTCATTATAGACTGTCTTATGCTTTACGTATTTTCTTACTTTCAGTCATTATTTATATTCATTACTCACTGAGTTGGAGTACTCACTTTACTCCCTGCACCCTGTGTGCAGATTCAGGCGTAGCTGGTTCCGTTCCGGAGTGTTGATTTTCCTCCAATTCCAGGCGGGCTTTTTCGGAGATTACGAGGTAGCTGTTGGCGTCCGCAGCCCCATGTCTCTACTCTTCTATCATATCTGTTTCCTACAAACAATTGTAGTAGTTTATGACTTTAGTAGAGTGTACTGTGATTCGTAGATGCTCTTGACGTGTGACACCCCGATTAGGGCTGTGTTGGGTTGGATTTCCGCATTATTCTTGATATTTCCGCTACTTAGAATTATTAAATCATGTTTAGACTATTTTGTGTTGTTTAACTGCTTTAAAAGATGAATTGGATTAAACTGGCTAGCCTTGTCTTCACGAGAGGCGCCATCACGACCGGGTTCGGGGTTAGGGTCGTGACATATATATATTTTGAAAAAATATGAGGGAAAAATTGGGTATCAACAATGACTAAACTCAACATCAATAGATAAATATATAATTGAAAACTATCGCTCGGCGTGTACAAGTAAAATTTACAATTCAGGATTATAACAACTCCCAAAACCCGATAGTTACAAGCCACAAGCTCTAAGGAAATACTAAATATCTCTATACATCAGAGTCTAAGAGAATAACAAAAAGACAACATAATAAGGATAGAGGGGGGACTTCGAGGTCTGCGGACGCTGCAGATATACCTTGAAGTCTCCAAGCAGCAACCCAACGCTCTACTATCGAGGCTGATAAGATGTACTTGGGTCTGCACAAAAACATGTGTAGAAGCGTAGTATGAGTACACCACAACGGTACCCAGTAAGTGCCAAGCCTAACCTCGGTAGAATAGTGGTGAGGTCAGGTCAGGGCCCTGCTGGGATATAAGAAATAAGGCAGAAGGTGAAATGATGAAAAAGGAATGGCGGGTAAATGAAACAGTAAGAATGTACGGAAAGGCAACAACACAAGAAAATAGGAAGACAATTACAACACGTAACGAAAAGAACATCTTACAAGTTGAGGAACAACAACAACAACAAACAAACAACACAGCAAAAAGAGGAAATCAGCAGGGGCGCTCCCGAGGTACTGCCTCGTAGTCCCAAAGTAAATATCTCACAACGGCACGGCAGAAACCTCGTGCAAACAACAACAATCGCACGACAGAAACCTCGTGCCAATAACACTCCGCACGGAAGAAACCACGTGCCAATAACACTTTGCACGGAAGAAACCTCGTGCTAATAACACTCCGCACAGAAGAAACCTTGTTCCAATAACACTCCGCACAGAAGAAACCTCGTTCCAATAACACTCCGCATGGAAGAAACCTCGTGCCAATAATACTCCATACGGAAGAAACCTCATACCAATAACACTCCGCAGGGAAGAAACCTCGTGCCACAACCAAACAGTCAACTCAACAAGAATCACGAAAGTCAACACGTAGTAAATGAAACAATGATATTACAAGCAAGGAAATCCTACAGTTAAGGAACAAACACAGAAATCAAGGAAACAGGTAATTCAACTAAGCATGTTGTACAAATAGCAATTAAGAGATGAGACACGTAGGCATATGAACTTAGGCTAATCATGATGACTACACATGCTAGAATAACTCAATTAAGGCATAGAAAGGAAGTTAATAAGCAAAGACCGGAATTTCTATATTTAGCCCGTGTACACACTCGTCACCTTGCGTACACGGTACTCACATATCACAAATTATTACAACAGTACCAAATCCTAATGCGATTTTACCCACACAAGGTTAGACAAGTCACTTACCTCAAACCTCGCTCAATCAATCAATAGGAATGCATTTCCCTCGACATTTCGACTCCGAACGGCCAAATCTAGCCAAAAGCAATTACATACTATAAATATAACTATAAGAAACTAATCTAAATAAAGAAATCATGACTTTAACAAGAAATTAGAAAATCGCCCCAAAAAAAGTTGACCCGAGCTCACGTCTCGGAATCGGGTAAAAGTCACAAAATCCGAACACATGTTCAACCACGAGTTCAGCCATACCAAAATTACTCAAATCCGATACCAAAACCTCAAAATTTGATCTAAGAATCTTAAAACTTTTTATTCCAATTTCACAACCAAATCCTTAAAGAAATAAAGAAATTAATGATAGATTAGTGGAAAATAATCAAAAATGAGTCAAAAATCCTTACCTAAATGTTTTCTCTGAAAATCCCCCAAAATTTTGCCTCAATCCGAGCTCTCAAAGTCCCAAAATGAAAATGGGAGAAAAACCCTCGATTTTGAAAATTTAAGTTCTGCCCAGGTGTTTCCTACTTCGCGAATGCGGAAGCTTCCTCGCCCTTGTGAAGCAAAAAATGCTACTGCCCAAATGACCCTTTACGCGAACGCGAGGGCCCACTCGTGAACGCAATGGTCACTGGCCCCAGGCCTTCGCGAACGCGTAGGCCAAGCATGAGGTCCACTCATCTGCCACTCTTCTTCGCGAACACGTGGGCTCATCCGCGAACGCGAAGAGCATTCCTCACCTGCCACCAGAAACCCCTTCGCGAACGCGAGATCCCTCTCGCAAATGCACTGAAGGAAACCAGACATCAGAGGCATCAGTGATTTTAGCAATTCGACAAGTCCTAAAATGTTCCGAACATGATCCAAATCACACCTGAGGCCCCCGAGACCTTAACCAAGTATACCAACAAGTCCTAAAACATCATACGAACTTAGTCGACCCTTCAAATCACATCAATCAATGCCAAAACCACGAATCCCGTATCGATTCAAGTCTAATGAACTTTTGAACTTCTAACTTCTATATCCAATGCTGAAACCTATCAAAACACGTTCGATTAACCTCAAATTTTGCACACATTTGACACTACGGACCTACTCCAACTTCCGGAATCGGAATCCGACCCCGATATCAAAAAGTTCACTCCCGGTCAAACCTCCCATAAATTCCTCTGATTTCCAACTTTAGCCAATTAACATCGAAATGACCTACGAACCTCCAAATCAACCTCCGGACACGCTCCTAAGACCAAAATCACCATACGGAGCTATTGGAACCGGTGAAACTCCATTCCGGAGTCGTCTTCACACAAGTCAAAACACAAACAACTCTTACAACTCAATCAAACTTAGGGACTATGTGTCCCATTACACTCCGAAACTCACCCGAACCCAACACCAAGCACCCCGGCAAGTCAAATAACCACAAAATAAAACAGACGTGGGAGCAATGAATAGGGGATCAGGGCTCATATTCTCTAAACGGCTGGACGGGTCGTTACAAAACAGTAACACGAAATATTACCAACAAAAGCAAGATATAACAAGAAAACTGAAAGCAAAAGAAACAACTGGTAATAATTAAGGTCCAAGTATATGAAAATATGAGAATATTATTGATCCTACAGGTAAGAGAAGGATACGCTCGCGACTATCTACTATCCTTATACTCTAATTCTCTATCTTTATCACCTCTCCCTAATACTTTTTAGTCCTACATCTACCCCTCCTCAAACCTACCATGGCCAACCTCTCACGCCTTCTCACTGGGGCATATAGGCATCTTCTTTTTACATGCCCGAACCATCTCAGTCTAGCTTCTTCAACTTGTCTACCATGGGGGCCACTTCTACCTTGTCCCGAATATCTTCATTCCTAATCTTATCTCTCTTACTATTCCCACACATCCATTTCAACATCCTTATCTCCGCTACTTGCAACTTCTGGACATGAGTGCTCTTGACTGGCCAACACTCTGCTCCATACATTATAGCCGTTGTAACACCTCCTTTATCCCGAAGGGATAGGAAGTTTATCAGAGTCACCACTTGAGATAACTTATGGTATCCCAAGTCACCGGTTTTATTTTAAATCCCAAATGGAGGAAATTTGACTCTGTTTTAAAGTCCGCAAAAACCATAAGACCAGGTAAGGAATTCTGTTAACCCTGAAAAAGGAGTTAGGCATTCCCGAGTTCCGTAGTTTTAGCACGGTCGCTCAACTATTAATAATTGGCCTAATTATCTCATTTATTACATGTTTAAAACCAATTGTTCATTTTCACTTTCTAACCGCTTTTAAATTATTTTAATTGCTTTTTTGGATTTATGGAATTTATTTAAATAAGTCGCGATGTCGCACACTTATTGTTTTTGAACACAATGCGAATCGCATCACGTAAAACGCACCTGCGATTTGCAACATGTTTATTTTTATCAATTATTGATTTGGATTTATGGTCGAGTCACGTGAAACGTACACTCGAATTGGGATTTACGTATCATGACCATGCAACGGGAACCGTACCCATGGCCACGATGATTCATTATTAATCGCGCCTAAAGCAAACTATGATGTTCATGATTTGTTTCTTTTTCCTGGATTTGAAATTATTGTGAGGCCAAGTGTCATGACCCAAAATTTCATTAAAGGTCGTGATGGCGCCGGACACCATTGTCAGGCAAACCAACACCAATTAACTAGTAATTTCTTGTCTTAATATTTTTGAAATCGTTTCCTTTATACATTAAACCATAAGTAATGAATTTCATTGAATAAAGATTAATGTCTTTAACAAACTTAGTATTAAATAATCTCATAATCATCCCAGAACCCGGTGTCACAAGTGCATGAGCCATCACTAGGAAATCAAATAAGATACAATAACTGTCCGGAATACAAATTTGGACAGAAAGTAATTACAATACACTGAAAGAGACTATGTTTGTTGCAGGCCGCCTCGAGAAATGCAGCTCACCTAAGACTCCGTATCATCCATGCTGCTACGCCCGTTAGGTCTCTAGAGGTACATGTGCCTGTGCAACAAAATGCATAGCAAGTGCAGCATGAGTACAAAAACAACGTGCACTCAGTAAGTATCCCGTCTAATCTCGAAGAAGTAGAGACGAGAGATCGACTTCGACACTTACTAGAGGTCCAATAACAATATACCAATAATATAGCAAATCGAGGATTTATGTAAAACAGTTGTAAGTCAATAGCATGAAGCAGGAGAACCATTCCTTTATTAATAGGAACTTTCCAAATTCATATTTCATCATTTATGCATTTATCTCAGGCCAGGGAGAAACAAATATCAACATCAAAGAAATTCAAGGCAAGCAATACAAGCATGCACAAATCATGGTGAGGTCGTACGGCCCGATCCAACAATGTTTAAACTATGCACTGCCAGAGGGTCGAATAGCGCGAACCAAATATGCATCTATTACCCCACTCGCGAATCATACATGTGACGCGGTAAAATATGAATAAACACACCAAATAGTCAATCAAGAATTCATCAGGGAAACAATTATCCAATAAAAGGCAATCTCTCTTTTTAAAAGTCAAGAAACGATGTCTAGTTTTTAGAAATCCATTAACACGTTCAATATGTTTAAGCATTTCAAATTGACAACAAGATTGCAAATATTACAAGTAAAGCATGCTTTTGGGCCCTAGACTACCCGGACGTAAGCATAATTGTAGCTACGCACGGAATCTTGTCACCTCGTGCGTATGTAGCCCCCATAAATAGAAGCACATATCCAATTAATTCACCTATGGGGACAATTCCCTCTTACAAGGTTAGAAAGGAGACTCACCTCGCTCCGAAGCCTGTATCCCAATTCAAGAACGCGCTCAAACCTCTAAATCGGAGCCGAACGATCACAAAACTATTCAAATGTGGTAAGAACTAGTCAATACTTGCTCAAAAGTTCATATTCTAATTATTGAACTATTTTCCCAACCTTAAATGCAAGGTTCCTAAAATTCATCCCCGGGCCCACGTGCCCGGATTCCGGAAATTTTTTATGAAAGTTTTTACCACAACCTAAGGATCGACAATATATGATTTCTACTCCATTCCATAACAAATTTCGTGGTTAGATCTTGTTATTATCAAAATCCTAGGTTTTCACCTAAACCCTTGATTTTCCCTAATTTTTACATGTTAATCTACCCATAATCTATGTATTTATCTCATGTTGTGTAGAAATTACTTACCTCAAAGTGCTAGGTGAAAACCCTCTTCCAAAAGCTCCAAAAATCGCCTAGGAGGATGAAGTGAAATGAAATAATGGCCTAAATCCCGCATTAAAAGAGCTGGACACAGCCCTCTGATGTCGCATTTACAACACCAGGTTCGCAAATGCAACAAAAGCCTCGCAAATGCGAAGCCTAGGCTCAGCTGTTGGGATCACAAATGCGACCACAGAGTCGCAAATGCGATGTCTGCTGGGATCGCAAATGCGGCCAAAGTGTCGCAAATGCGAGCACTGCCCGGGTCGGTCTTCATCGCAAATGCGATGCTCGCATTTGCGAACAATTTCTCGCATTTGTGAGAGCTGCAACTGGTGCCAAGAACACCAGAAAATCTAGTGTTCTTCCAACTCCTCCGACACGTCCGAAACACACCCGAGGCCCCCTGGACCCCGTCCAATCACACAACTCAGTCCCATAACATACACGGACCTGCTCGAAGCCTCAAATCACGTCAAACAACGCTAAAACCATGAATCGCACTCCAATTCAAGCTTAATGAACGTTAAAATTTCAAACTTCTACTTTTGATACTTAAACCCATCAAATCACGTCCGATTGACCTCAAATTTTGCACACAAGTCATATTTGAAATTATGGACCTACTCTAACTTCCAGAATTGGAATCCGACCTCGATATCAAAAAGTCCACCTCCGGTCAAACTTCTCAAAAACCTTTAAATTTCTAACTTTAGCCAAATGACTCCAAAATGACCTACGGACCTCTAAATCCACTTCCGATCGCGCTCCCAATACCAGAATCACCATACGGAGCTATCCCCAGGCTCGGAATCCCAAACGGACATCGATAACACTGAATTGCACTTCAACCCAAACTTATAAATTCTTCCAAAATGCTAACTTCCACAGTAGGCGCCGAAATGCTCCCGGGTCATCCAAAACCCGAATCGGACATACACCCAAGTCCAAAATCATCATATGAACCTGCTGGAACCATTAAATCCCAATTCCGAGGTCGTTTACTCAAAAATCCAATCCTTGTCAATTCCTCCAACTTAAAGCTTCCGAAATGCGAATTTTCTTTCCAAATCTACTCCGAACTTCCCGGAATTCAATTACGACCGTGCGTATAAGTCATAATACCTTATGTGAAGCTGCTCACGGCCTCAAACTGCCGAACGACGTGCTAGAGCTCAAAACGACCGGTCGGGTTGTCACATTCTCTCCCACTTAAACATACGTTCGTCCTCGAACGTGCTGAGACCTGCACTGGAGTTGTCCAAAATCTCTGTGTAACACCTCGTGCACCTGCCCGTGCTACCACAACTTAGTTGAGCACATTAGCTCGATAAAATCTGAAGATATCCTATTTTATTTAGGCAAATGAGCCTTAGACCCCAGTTCAACATCCGAAATTCTCTACAAGGCCTGCTTCCAATATATGAACACCGTATCAATCACTACACGATGACTGCATACCCTTGCTGAAATCTCACCATGCGCCACATCATTCACAAGACCATAATAATATTCTCTGATCATAACAACCGACATTCCCCGAATCTAATGCTCACAATGCACCCCATGACATGTATAAGTCTTGATCCAAATCTTACAATACCGCCACGACAGAAGAGGCGTGTATATATAATCCGATCACACTGCTCCTAGATCCAACAATCTCGTCTCACCAGTACGAACTGCTCAGGCAATAAGCCACCCCAGACATGATCAAAAGTCTCATATGATGCCAAAATGTGCCGATAGGCCACAAACATGAATGTGATACATAAAAAATGAACTCTGGAAAGGGCTACTCAACCCACACAACTAATTAGACAACCGAAAAGGTGTCATGAACCTTCCTCAGAAAATGGGAAACAAACACACAAAATAGCATATAGAGGACTGTACTCAACATCACATTGTTGTGGCGTGCAACCCGAGCCAAATAACATACCCGTGGCGGCGTGCCACCCGATCCACATTTAGAAGTCACATAAGGAGATACACACCGAGCTAAATTGCTCATTACTACTAAATACCAAATATCGGTTGCAAGCACGCTAAGTGTATAATACCATCTACCGATAGCACCATATACTACAAAAGTCAAGCACAAATGAGGTGCGATATATAATATGAATTACAAAAGCCATCCTGCTCAAATAACACCATCGCTATGTAGAATCTCAACACATAAGAAAATTATCAAGCCGTTTCACAACTCACACGGCCCAATATACCATTACATGAAATGGCGGACGACGTAATAGCATCCAACGTGCGAATACTCCTTCATAAGGAGTGTTATGCTGAAATGAACACATCCGGCCTGATATAGAGCCCACCTTCATATTTAGATCCATCCACAGACCTCAAGCCAATTCTGATCGCACCGTACTAGGCATATAACCTTTCAAGGGTCCATAGTAAACCCTTTTTCCCATGACTCACAAGAACAATCCTCATATTCGGAGCAAACCTCCACATTCCACAACCCAATAAACCGAGCGCCCTTCAGGCATAGATTCTCAAATTAGCGACATCACCACAATCTTCATACTTGGTTTAAATTTCCAATCAATCAAGTGACTACATGTCACACTCATACAATCCCCCCGTGAGACACGCTCCCACGACCTTCCGCACCAGATATCAAGTCTACACATCCATACCACCGGCCGCACTAACGCTCTAAAGCAATTCAAGAATCCATAACCAGGTTGCAAAGCCTCTTTCATAAAACACCGATCTCAGGTGACGCTGAAGACAATACCAGCTTACTCTAAACATTCAAATCCATTTCCTGCTCTTCCGAGCTCGTAACATCCTTGAACACCGAACCACAACCTCGGTTCCTCGCTTTCAATTTTTGTACCGCTCACTGCACCTAACATGCCAATATGCGATAGTATAAGAATTTCATCATAACGCCTGAACCACGAATAGGGTATACCCTTTATCATATAGAAACCTTTTACTTAACTCATTCCAAGAGAACCATAGCAACATGCGAGTGAATTCTCATAACCGCAAAACATGCAAACCCTCAAGTAGTGGTCTAAGCCACCATAATCCTTCTTGGATCCGCCCACACATAACAGGCCATAATACTTGAATACTCCCAAATAAAATGAATTACGACGACCGTCAAGCCTCGCACGTACCGCCACGAATCACATGCATAACTTAATCACGCTGAAGGTACTGATTATTGCCACCAGTATGCCAATTCAACCATGGCTAACCGATCCGACATCTTCTAACTTATCCTTAACTTGCCTTAGAGATAATCATAGCTCCGGCCAATACGCACTCATCCTGAGTGGCCTTATATCACGAGACCATGCTCTCTCAAACCCCACGAACCATCTCATACCTTCCTTGGGCACATATTCACATCCTCAACTGAAACACCCATTCCGATAATCCCTCTACGAATCTGAAGTTTATTTCTCTCATTCACCCAAATGCTTCACTGCAAGCCGAAAATATCATAGAACTTCCGAGCCTCTTTTCATAATCCACTGCAAAAGATCAATTCTTAACCATACTTATGGACTCAAAATCCTTAGGCACCATGCCTTAACCTTGGAATCCACTAGGACCGTTATTAGGAGTCACCCACTCTGACTTTGTCCCGAAAATAATCAACTCCAAGACTCTTCTAGCACATGAACACCCTTTCAACGAAGCACCCGGCCGAATCACTTCCCTTGTAAATATCCTCTTCACGAAACATAAATCCTGAATCTTCCCAAAGACCGAACAAGAATCGATAAGGCTTTTACGGCACACATCTCTCAAATCATTCGCTCAATTTACCACTTATATCATTTTCCCTTGGCTGAAATAACTCGTCATTATGCTGATAGCCAGAAACTTCGCAAGTGGATAACCATGCAACCCAATCGTAGGCAGTGGGACTCTCCCACTTAGCTTGGAGCCACCTGCTACATAACTCTAGAACCCACCAAGATTCCTTATCTCTTGTTGACATAACCTTGCGCAATCAAACCGCCAAATTACTCGAAATCCTTCCGTTAGCATTTCATGAACACTCTGAATCTCTAGCAACATTCACATATTCGACTTCTTACTGGATAATCAGTAAAATCCTTCGCAGAAGTTTCGCCAACCACGCGACCGTTGACCTGCTCACAGGAGATAACCCGCCTGTGGAAATTACACGCCGACATCTTCCAACGTCGCTGTACGGGGTACAATCACTACGACATCAATAACCCATCCTGAGTCCGTACTCATTCACCAATTGTACTAGTCTGTTCACTTCTTACGGACATCAACTAAATGTGCAACAATATCTTCCAATTCAAAGTCATGTTGTATCCTTCTTCGTATCAAGCAACTTCTTCCTGTTACATCAGATCTCCCGCCGTATAATAGTCGATATATCAAGTTAAGCCCGTAGACCCAATCACCGTCCACTAAAATTCCAAATCATTCCAAACATTCCTTAAGGTGTGCAGTTATCCCGCTGCTGAACCCATATGCTACCCTGCCACTCTCCAACTTTGGTCAAACTCCCTCCTTTAAGCAACTACTCAATTTTTGCTTCTTACACCTGGCCTTCGAGAAACTTAACCACCGCCTGACACTTCCCACATGTCCTTCCTCATCCTTTATTGCCCAGTTGTTGCCTTAGATCAATATCTATTTCTGCAGAACTTAAACTGATAGATCGCTACTAACTTCAACCCTTTTCGAAGATCCTCCTTCTCGAGACGTTGACATTAGAAACACCGATTCAATATTGAACCATCGCACCCCGTGATCTCTGACAGCTGCTTCTTCAATACTCTCACAATATCCTGCTCCAAAGGTGAATTGTAGAAGGTCATAACACCGGCGAACTTAACACATTCAATCGAGGACGACGACACCACGTCACAGATGAAAATTCCACCACACTTGAAAACACCAAGGCTCGTTACTCTATCAACCCAAACTTGATAATTTATAGTTCGATTGCCTTTCCTCCGTCGAAAATAAGATACTGGATCTCTGAATCATAAATTTAATAAACTTCCTCTCAAGTCATTCATTGCCCCGTCACATAGGTACGCATTCCACCCTCCCCCCCTCTTCAATACTGTGCGATAATCGTTCATAAGCATCATAGCAACCTGTGCATAACCTCAGAGCTCTCAGAAGTACAGCTACTGAGCTGAAATGATAGAATATCCTCCACAAGACGACGACAATAGCTCAAATAACCACGCAGGGAGAAACATCCCGCACCACATTCGTAGTACCATTACAATTACTCACTCGCCGATTCATGACAAGCGTTTCGCATCGCACAAGATTGAATGGAAAGTAAATGAAGGCATAAGCCTCAAAGGGAATCAAATCGCACGATGAGGAATCAACAAGGGAAGTGCTCCTAACAGCCCTGTAGCCTCTCGAAGATAAGTACAGAAGTCTCTGTACCGATCCGCAAGACTCTACTAGACTTGCTCATGACTCGTGAGACCTAAGGGAACCTAGTGCTCTTATACCATGTTGACCCAAAATTTCATTAAAGGTCGTGATGGCGCCGGACACCATTGTCAGGCAAGCCAACACTAATTAACTACTAGTAATTTCTTGTCTTAATATTTTTGAAATCGTTTCCTTTATACATTAAACCATAAGTAATGAATTTCATTGAATAAAGATTGATGTCTTTAACAAACTTAGTATTGAATAATCCCATAATCATCCCAGAACCCGGTGTCACAAGTGCATGAGCCATCACTACGAAATCAAATAAGGTTCAATAACTGTCCGGAATACAAATTTGGATAAAAAGTAATACAATACATTGAAAGAGACTATGCTGGCTACGGGTCGCCTCGAGAAACGTAGCTCACCTAAGTCTCCATATCATCCATGTTGCTACGCCCATTAAACTTTTAGAGTTACATGTGCCTGTGCAACAAAAATACACAGTAAGTGTAGCATGAGTACAAAAATAACGTGTACTCAGTAAGTATCCCGTCTAATCTCGAAGAAATGGAGACGAGAGGTCGACTTCGACACTTACTAAAGGTCCAATAACAATATACCAATAATATAGCGAAGCGAGGATTTATGTAAAACAGTTGTAAGTCATTAGCATGAAGCAGGAGAACCATCCTTTATTAATAGTAAATTTCCATATTCATTTTTCGTCATTTATGCATTTATCTCAGGCCAGGGAGAAAAAAATATCAACATCAAAGAAATTCAAGGCAAGCAATACAAGCATGCGCAAATCATGCCGAGGTCGTACGGCCCGATCCAACAATATTTAAAATGTGCACCGCCAAAGGGTCGAATAGCGCGAACCATATATGTATCTATTACCTCGCTCGCGAATCATACATGTGACGTGGTCAAATATAAATAAACACACCAAAAAATCAATCAAGAATTCATCAGGGAAACAGTTATCCAATAAAAGGCAATCTCTTTTTTTAAAAGTCAAGAAATGATGTCTAGTTTATAGAAATTCATTTACACGTTCAATATGTTTAAGCATTTCAAATTGACAACAAGATTGCAAATATTACAAGTAAAGCATGTTTTTGGGCCCTAGACTACCCGGACGTAAGCATAATAGTAGCTATGCACGGACTCTCGTCACCTCGTGCGTACATAACCCCCACAAATAGAAGAATATATCCAATTAATTCACCTATGGGGACAATTCCCTCATACAAGGTTAGAAAGGAGATTCACCTCGCTCCGAAGCCTATATCCCAATTCAAGAACGCGCTCAAACCTCCAAATCGGAGCCGAACGATCAAAAAACTATTCAAATGGGGTAAGAACTAGTCAATACATGCTCAAAAGTTCATATTCTAATTATTGAACTAATTTCCCAAACCTAAATGCAAGGTTCCTAAAATTCATTCCCGGGCCCACGTGCCCGGATTCCGGAAATTTTTGAAGAAAGTTGTTACCCATAACCTAAGGTTCGAGAATATATGATTTCTACTCCATTCCATAACAAATTTCGTGGATAGATCTTGTTTTTATCAAAATCTAGGTTTTCACCTAAACCATTGATTTTTCCTAATTTTTACATGTTAATCTACCCATAATCTATGTGTTTAACTCATGTTGTGTAGAAATTACTTACCTCAATGTGCTAGGTGAAAACCCTCTTCCAAAAGCTCCAAAAATTGCCTAAGAGGATGAAGTGAAATGAAATAATGGCCTAAATCCCGCATTAAAAGAGCTGGACACAGCCCTTTGATGTCGCATTTGCGGCACCAAGTTCGCGAATGCGAGGGTCGCAAATGCGACAAAAGCCTCGCAAATGCGAAGCCTGGGCTCAGCTGTTGGGATCGCAAATGTGACCACAGAGTCGCAAATGCGACGTCTGGTGGGATTGCAAATGCGGCCAAAGTGTCGCAAATGCGAACACTGCCTGGGTCGGGCTTCATCGCCAATGTGAAGCCTTCATCGCAAGTGCGATGCTCACATTTGCGAATAATTTCTTGCATTTGCGAGACCTGCAACTGGTGCTAAGAACACCAGAAAATCTGGTGTTCTTCCAACTCCTCCCACACGTCTGAAACATACCCGAGGCCCCCGGGACTCCGTCCAATCACACAACTCATTCCCATAACATAATACAGACCTGATCGAAGCCTCAAATCTCGTCAAACAACGCTAAAACCATGAATCGCACTCCAATTCAAGCTTAATGAACTTTAAAATTTCAAACTTATACTTTCGTATGCTTAAACCTATCAAATCACGTCCGATTGACCTCAAATTTTGCACACAAGTCATATTTGACATTACGGACCTACTCCAACTTCCAAAATCGTAATCCGACCCTGATATCAAAAAGTCCACCTCCGGTCAAACTTCTCAAAAACCTTCAAATTTCTAACTTTAGCCAAATGACTCCAAAATGACCTACGGGCCTCTAAATCCACTTCCGATCGTGCTCCCAATACCATAATCACCATACGAAGCTATTTCCAGGTTCGGAATCCCAAACGGATATCGATAATACTGAAATGCACTTCATCCCAAACTTATAAATTCTTCCAAAATGTTAACTTCCACAATAGGTGCCGAAACGCTCCCGGGTCATCCAAAACCCGATTCGGACATATGCCCAAGCCCAAAATCATCATTTGAACCTGCTGGAACCTTCAAATCCTGGTTCTAAGGTCGTTTACTCAAAAATCCAATCCTTGTCAATTCCTCCAACTTAAAGCTTCCGAAATGCGAAGTCTCTTTCCAAATCAACTCCGAACTTCCCAGAATTCAATTCCGAAAGTGTGTACAAGTCATAATACCTGATGTGAAGCTGTTCACGGCCTCAAACTGCTGAACGACGTGGTAGAGCTCAAAATGACCGGTCGGATCGTCACACCAAGGGTGAGCAATATAATCTACTTCAAACTAAATTAAAACACCTTTCATAAAGGCCTTGTATACTTTCACAAATTAAAAATTAACATTTTTGTTTTTTAATGTTAACGAGATTCCTTTTTCCACAAAAGGTTAAATATCTAGCAAACATGGAAATCAAATGCAATCTGTTGTTGCAACATTTACAATTATTATACCATTAATTTAAAAGACAAAAGCATTTTCCACAATGAAATCTAATGAATTATAAAAGTTCTCCTGCCAAATAATGAAAAGTTGAAGGAAAAGATACAATTATTTACAAGATTTAAGAAAAAAATTATCCACAAGAAGACACCGCCAATATAAATACAAAGCTAACTCAAAGATTAAACAACATCCATACATGCCTAGCATTTATTCAAGCTCAAAAAAGGATAATAACCAATATTAATTAAAAGAAAGGTTAGAAATTGACCTTTATATTGATGAACAAAGCTGAAAATTTACAACTCAATCAGAACAAACAGAGCAACGACTGTCGGACTAGAGCACTGAAGGTGCGAACCGGAACCTCGACATAGAAGCTTCGCCGGATCTTCGACGGAGTTTGGCTGCTCGGCTGGTTTTCACCGGAAAATATGGCAAAAACAGTGGCGAAGCGCAGAGCTGCCAAAAAGGCAGTAAGGTCACCGGCGAAGGACGTGACTCCGTCCAAAATGAACTACAATAGTGAATAGTATATGGTTGTCGGAAATGTTATTTCTCGGCCAAAAACCAACCAGCCCGGCCAAATCTAGAAAGATCTGAGCTTTGTCCGTAAATAAACCAAACAAAATTGAGAAATGTTCATAAGCAGTCGCCGGATAAACTGAAAATCGGCCAGATCTAGCATTTACCCCATAAAAGTACCAAATTGAAAAACAAGGAGATGAGAGAGGGGAAGTGAGGCAGTGAGGTGATAGCCGATGTCAATGGAGGTCAGTCACCTCCCGCGACTTCGTCATATAGCAACGATGGCGAGGAAAAGGGATGAGGGGGATGGGGTCAGTTGCTGGTGTTTTGGGGGGCGATTCTGGTCGTTTGGTGTTGGACAAGGGAAGGGAGCAGCGGCCGTTGTCTCTCAGTTCAGAGAAGAGAGACGATAAAGGGTTCTCTATATTTTGGGGAGGTGCGGACGATCTCCTCCATTCCATCCTTGACCGTGTGTGTGTGTATTATCTTTAGGGTAGGAGAAGGAGCTTAGGGTTAAAGGATTGGGCTAGTAAAAAACTAGGCTTTTGGACTTTGGGTTTAGGTTTTGCCCAATTTGGGTCATAATTTGGACATTTGAACAAAGCAAGACTTTAGGAGAACTAGTCCAAATTAAATCTTCTTTCTACAAAAAGGAATGAATTAATTACTACAAAAACACTAATAAATGTTAGTCAAATCAAATAAATTAAAGTACTAAACTAAATTAAACTATGACCTAAAATATAACTATTATTTTTTTTGGATTTTCGAGGATTATATTAAAACCAAAAATAGAGAACTATTGGTTAAAATAATAGTAAAATTAATCAATACAAAATATTAACGACATATAAGATGAGAAATTTTATAAATTAAACTATTTTTGGTGTTTTCAAAATTGTAATTCATGTCCAAAAAAAATAGACAAAAACTCTAATTAGATCAAATAAATATTTAAATATGCAAAAATACTAATGCTAACCCGAAACTGTGGCGGGTCAAATATTACGTGCTTATAGCTACCCCTCTTTGCTTGGAAATACGAAGTGTGTTTTAAGCAAAGAATCAAGTAAGCGACGTAATTGATTTCTAACCCAACACTTATTTAAAAGAAAGCAAAAATTGACAAGAAGATTGTGACCGAGCCCTAGAATCTGAGCCGCCTACATATCCTTGGCTATAAAGGAATCAGGTCACGTATAGTTCAAAAGTGAATGAAGTGATGGAGTATGTGGAGAGGGTGAGAGAGTCGAGTGAGGTACCGTTCGAGGATCCGATCCGCCATCCCTACCATCACATCATAAATTGAAAGCAAAAATAAAAGAAAAATACAAGATCCTATCTACTTCTTGTCTTGAATCTTCCTTGAATCTCCACTTTATCCTTCAACATGAAATTGAAAATTTACCCCATTCTTCAGGTGGGTATCCTGCTGACTTGAATTTGAAGAAAACTGGAAGTTGACCCTGTTCTTCAGGCAGGCATCCTGCTGCTTGGACTTGAAGTAAATTTGAACTTGGAGTAGCTCGAGCTTGTGAACCTTGTTCTTCAGAAGGCTCGTGCTACTTCCGATTTGAACTGGAAAAAGAAAATGGAAAATAATCCTGTTCTTCAGGCGGGCTCCTTGACTCGAACTTGAAAATTGAAAGTTGACCTTGTTCTTCATGCGGGCTCTTGGTGCTTCTGGATTTGAACTTAAAATCGATTTCTGAAATACTAACCCTCGTTCTCCAGGTGGGTTGCCACAACCAAAACAAATAAAACAAACAAAATTTTCTACCCCAGTTTGCACTAGGAAGATTTGTGAGTTGTTGGCAAAACTGTAAATCACATATGCCATTGATGAAAGATGCGATGATGAGAGTAAAACTAAAGACTCGACTAGGATGTACGTCTCCTATGAGATTGAGCTTAAGAAAAACTATAAACTGAGCTTGACTAAACTAAAAATTGACCCTATTCTCCAAGCGGGACCCCTGAACTCAAGGAAAACTAGAGATTAAAACTTAAGGAATCTAGAACTGGCCCTATTCTCCAGGCGGGACTCCTGAACTAAAGGAATGCTAAAGATTAACAACTTAAGGGAACTAAAAACTGACCATATTCTCCAGGCGGGCCCCTGAACTTAAGGAAAACTGAAGACTATCACCTTAAGGAAACTAAAAACTAACCCTATTCTCCAGGCGGGACCCCTGAACTAAAGGAATGCTAAAGATTAACAACTTAAGAAAACTAAAAGCTGACCCTATTCTCCAGGCGGGACTCCTAAACTTAAGGAAAACTAAAGATTAACAACTTAAGGAAACTAAAACTGACCCTATTCTCCAGGCGGGACCCCTGAACTTAAGAAAATCTAAAGATTAACAACTTAAAGAAATTAAAAACTGAACCTGTTCTCCAGGAGGGACCCCTGAACTCTAGGAAAACTAAAGGTTAACAACTTAAGAAAACTAAAAGCTGACCCTATTCTCCAGGTGGGACCCCTGAACTCTAGGAAAACTAAAGGTTAACAACTTAAGAAAACTAAAAGTTGACTCTATTCTCTAGGCGGGACCCTTGAACTTAAGGAGATCTAAAGATTATACACTTAAGGAAATTAAAACTGACCATATTCTCCAGGCGGGACCCCTGAACTCTAGAAAAACCAAAGGTTAACAACTTAAGAAAACTAAAAACTGGCCCTATTCTCCAGGCGGGACCCATGAACTTAAGGAAACTAAAGACTATTAACTTAAGAAAATCTAAAACTGACCCTATTTTCCATGTGGGACCCCTAAACTCAAGGAAAACTAAAGGTTAACAACTTAAGAAAACTAAACCCGGCCCTATTCTCTAGGAGGGACCCCTGAACTTAAGGAAATCTAAAGATTAACAACTTAAAGAAATTAAAACTGACCCTATTCTCCAGGCGGGACCCCTGAACTCTAGGAAAACTAAAAGTTAACAACTTAAGAAAACTAAAAACTGACCCTATTCTCCAGGGCGGGACCCCTGAACTCAAGAAAAACTGGAGATTGAAAACTTAAGGAAGCTAACAATTGACCCTATTCTTCAGGCGGGACCCCAGAATTTTAAGAAAAACTAAAGACTAACAACTTAAGAAAACTAAAACTGACCATATTCTTCAGGCGGGACCCCTGAACTAAAGGAATGCTAAAGGTTAACAACTTATGAAAACTATAAGCTGACCCTATTCTCCAGGCGGGAGCCCTGAACTTAAGGTAATCTAAATATTAACAACTTAAGGAAATTAAAACTGGCCCTATTCTCCAGGCGGGACCCCTGAACTCTAGGAAAACTAAAGATTCTTCCGACTAGGGGAATGCCTAGGAGCCATTGTTCTTCTCAACTAGGAAAAATGCCTAGAAGGTAATGGTCTTCTCAAATAGGGAAAATTCTTGGGAGGTAATGATCTTCTCAACTAGGGGAATGCCTAGCAAGTAAAAACCTTCTCAAACAGCCTTTGTGCTGACAAAATTTGGGCACGGCACTTGAGAAACTCAAGCTTCCCAGCTTTTATTTGGACATAACCTTCGTCCCTGTTTCAAACAAAGAAAACTTATGAGTTTAAACATGGTGGTTGGTTTGTGGGCTTGGCTTTCAGGGCGATTGCTCCTTCACTTGCCACGATAACTTTAATTTCTACCTGGCAGACCTTGCTTGTTATTGACTAACCATTTTTCTGTCAACCCTTATCATAGAGAACACCTCTTATCCATTCAAGCCCAATACCCTCTTTCTATTGCACTTTGCTCATGAATTGACATTTACTGAACCTTTGCATTTCACATGAATCCCAAAGAACGTCAATTGTTGCCAACTCAATGTGCATACTGCTATTTCCTGACTTATGCCACTTTGATGTACTGGCTAGACTCAGCTTTGTGTACTTGGAATGCTGGTAGCAAATTTTGAAGTCATTTCTCACTTGTTCTGACCTAACAAACTCAAAAAGAGGACTTAAACAAATCAAGAGGAATATAGTAAGGGAACAATGGAAAGAGATGATATCTAACAAGAAAATTACAAAGTAGAAACTTTTCAGACGTGGATACCAACTCTAATGACTATGACATGCATTTTGGATTAAGCGGCCTAATCTATCCAGTAAGTCTAATTTTTAATTCTTGTCATAGCTTCAACATTTAGAACCGGGCTCCAATGATCCATTTGTTCTATTAGGTTCACCATCCTTATTCGACTTGTGGTTCTCCGAAGGGTTTTCAACATCAAGCCTCTCCCATTTTGTTCTTTCTCTCAACTCACTGTCGCCTTATGGCGCCTGTGAGGGTTTTCACTAATAAGACTCTCTCATTTTGTTCTTTTCTTTCATTTTCTCTAATTCTGCAGATGACAAGGCATCACCATGGTAAAAATATCATATGCTCCTGACATGTCTAACTCGGCACTCTCAAAGATTATTTGGGAGGGCTTTTTTGGACTGCAATGTGGCTTTTGGATAGGGTTAAAAGGAAACGATATCATAAAGGCTCAAAATAACTAAGACAACAGGGTTAATTTATTTACAACTCTTGGAATCAATTTAAAAAATTTTGCCCTAGTTTCTAAAACAAGAGAGTTTGATCATTCTTTTCTTCTTCTTCTTTTTTGAGATGGAATTTCTAAGAAAAACTGCCCCACGCTTGACTTCGTGGGATTATGAAATATTTTATTTGGTGCAACCGAACCGTAAGGCTACCTACGTATCTTGTGGTGACAAGAATTAGGTCGAACGTAGTTCAGACACAAAGTTGGGTTTTTTTTCTTTTGTTCATAATTTTTTTCTTTTCTTTCTTTTATTTTTTTTTTTCTTTTTTTGACTTCTTTTCTTTCTTTATTTCTTTTTGTCACGACCCTAAACCCAAACCCGGTCGTGATGGCGCCTCTCGTGAAGACAAGGCCAGCCGACACACTTCCAATTCACCTTGAGCAGTTAAAATAGTAAACCAAGGTCTTTAATATAAATAAATCCCAAAATAACAATATAAGTTGTGGAAATAAAATAAACCAACACAGCCCGACATCGGGGTGTCACCAGTCATGAGCATCTAAAACAATACTAAAAGTCTAGAGTCTAGTCCACTACTACATAACTGAATCAAAAGAAAACTGAATAGAGGGAGAGTGCACTGGGCTGCGAATCGCCAAGCAGCTACCTAGTAAATCTCCGAAGACCTGGTGGAACTATCAACCCTCAGGAGCAGGACTTGTAGCGCCTGAATCTGCACACAGGGGTGCAAGGAGTAAAGTGAGTACTCCAACTCAGTGAGTAATAAAAATAAATGAAGACTGAGTAATATAAAACCACGTAAGGCACAACATTAAGCTACAAGAGGCATAACAAATCAGTAGATACAATTAAGCAGTGAAATTTCATAAACATCTCTTAAATAGTTAAACAATATACAGGAAAAAACAACTAAAAAGTAAATGCATAATAACTGCCCCTCAGGCACAGTAACAACAGAATCAGCCCCTCGGGCAAAGTCACAGAAACAATACCAGCCCATCGGGCTATATCTCAAATCACAACGGATACCCGCGCTCACTGGGGGTGTACAAACTCCAGGAGGGGCCCCTTACGGCCCAAGCGCATAATCAAGCCATCTCGTGGCATCATAAACAGGCTCTCGGCCTCATATAAATCTCAAGCCACCTCGTGGCGTACAATCTCAAGCCCTTGGCCTCATTATCATAATCAATGCATCACTGCTGCGGTGTGCAGCCCGACCCAAATGTATCCTCACAACATAGGCCCTCGGCCTTACTTAGTCAGAATCTCATAAGCCCCTCGGGCCACAGTAAAATATGAAGCTCAGCACAAATACCTTTGAAAATATCATTTAATGTGTTTAAAACAGAATAATACAGCTGAGTCTTTAAAATAGTAAAATATAGTATGGCTGAGCACCAGTATGAAATCAATCACTGAGGAAAATATCATTTAAAAATCCCCTAAGGGTTCATACAGCTGGCACGAAGCCCACATATGGCATTTAGCCCAAAATATAATAATATTAAACAATTAACAATCAAATAAGCAGTAAAATAATAATTCGGGATGGACTAAGTCACAATCCCCAACGGTGCTCTACCCCACGCTCGTCATCTAGCGTGTAAGTCACCTCAACATAGCCGTACGCTGTGAAATTCCGGGGTTCATACCCTCAGGACAGCATTTAAAATCATTACTCACCTCAATCCGACCCGAAATCTAGCTTGCAATGCCTTTGCCCTTCAAAACGACTTCCGAGTGCTCCAAATCTACGAAGTTCAGATTTTTATCATTAAATTATGCTAAACGAATGAATTCCAATTGAAAAATATCGATTTTAAGCACAAAACCCGAAATCAGTCAAAACCCGACCCCCGGGCCCGCGTCCTGGAACTGGACAAACTTTATAGAAAAATGTTCTTCATCATCTCACGAGTCCGTACATATAAAGAACTCGAAAATCGGAGTTCGTTTGACCCCTCAAATCATCCCTAGAAGGTCTCTTAATCTCAAGCCCTAACTCCACCATTTTCTACTAATTTTTATGAATTTAACACTGATATGTTGTTCCTTAATCACAAATAATCGAGTTTTAGGGTCCAAAATCATTACCTCAACGAAGACCAATAATTTCCTCTCTTCAAAATCGGCCAAAGCTTCAAAATTTTGTGTTAAAAGTGAGAAACCCTCTGAAAATTGCGAAAGAGGAATTAATATAATCTTACCAGACATTTCCGCATCTGCGGTCATCCCACCACATCTGCGGTACCGCATTTGCGGCCATTGAACCGCTTCTGCGATTCTTCACTTAACTCCGCAATTTCCGTATATGCGGTTCTATATCCGCACCTGCGCCATCGCAGGTGCGGTTCCTCCAATCGCATCTGCGGTTTCCTGTCTCCCTAGATCCCTTCCGCTTCTACGTCTCCTCCCTCGCATATGCGGCGCCGCACCTGCGGTCCCCAATCCGCAGGTGCGGAAATATCAGAAGCAGCAAAAAATCTGCAGCTGCAACAATTCCTCAAACTCCCCGTCAACCATCCGAAATCACCCCGAGACCCCCGGAACCTCAACCAAAAGCACAGACATATCTCATAACCTTATTCAAAATTGTACCAATTTTCAAAACACCTCAAACAACATCAAAATCACCAAAACTCATCAAATTCAAGCCTAAGGTTCTAAATTCTTCCGCATTCCGCTTTTGATCAAAAATCCAACCAAGCCACGTCCAAATGACCTAAAATTTTGCACACACATCCCAAATGGCACAAATAAGCTACTGCAACTTTCGGAATTCCATTCCGACTCGTATATCAAATTCTCACCTATCAACCGGAAAACGACAAAAACTCCATTTCGCCAATTCAAGCCTAAATCTACTCCGGACCTCCAAAACACATTTTGATCACGCTCCTAAGTCCCAAATCATCTCCCGAAGCTATCTGAACCATCGAAACTCACATCCGAGCCCTCTAACACATAAGTCAACATCCGGTTGACTTTTCCAACATAAGCCTTCTTAAAAGAGACTAAGTGTCTCAAACCTTCTCAAAGCCTTTCCGAACCCGAGCCAACCAACTCGATCACATATAAAACCAACAATTAAGGCAAATAGAAGCAGAAATGGGGAAAACGGGGCGGTACTCATGAGACGACCGGCCGGGTGGTCACATCCTCCCCGTCTTAAACAAACGTTCATCCTCGAACGAGTCAAGAAACGTACCTGAAGCCTCAAATAGGTGGGGATATCTGCTCCGCATCTCCTGCTCAGTCTCCCAGGTCGCCTCCTCCACGGGTCGACCTCTCCACTGCACTTTCACTGAAGCTATATCTTTTGATCTCAACTTCCGAACCTGACGCTCCAAAATAGCTGCTGGCTCCACATCATAAGTCAGATCGCACTCCAACTGAACCGTGCTGAAATCCAGAACATGAGACGGGTCCCCAACATACTTCCGGAGCATAGAAACGTGGAATACTGGGCGCACACTGTTGATACCCAATTTTTTCCCTAAGTATTTTTATACCCAAAATACTTCCAAAATAGCATATTTGTGCATATATAAGCACACCCAAGAGTTTTGGCATTTTTAACGATTTTTAAAACCAATTTATTGCCTATTTTAATACAACAAAATCCAATGATTATTCCCAAAATTATCATTTTTGGTGAATAATTTATTTTATTCTCACATTTACACCAAAATATAATTAAGGTAATTTTTTTGCATATTTTTACGAATTCATTTGGTGTTTTTAACGCTAAATTGCACAAACTGCAGTTATAGCCTATATTACGATTAATGGCATTTTACACTTATAAAATTATTTCCAGTATTTTCAGATTAATGTTTATATATTATTAATTAGCTCAGTGCTTTTAATTCGTTTAAAATCATCTTTTAACTATTTGTATATAAAATTAAAAGGGAAAAATCTGCTATTTAACAAATAGCCATTTCAATTGCAAATATAGCATCAATTTAATCCCCAATTAACCCCAACTCAGCCCAAAAAATACCCATCCCAATTACCACTTGCAACCCGATCCATACCCCTTCCTATCATACCCAACCCGGTCCCCATTTAACCCATTTAATGCCAGCCGTTGATCTAAAAGATCAACGGCTCCCCTCTTCCCTTTCCTTTTTTAATTCAAATGACCCTAAAACCCTACCTCATTTTTTCTCGACCGCCGCCTCTGAATCCCCTCCTCTCTCAACTCTCTCTCAACTCACCTCAAACCCTAGCCGCCGCCTCTCACTGAAACCCTAATCTATGGCTTCTCAGGCTCATCGGAGGCCTATACTGGCCTCTCATGGCTTCTGCGTGCTCATTTTCTAAAGGTCCTATGACCAGATCTTGAATGGTTTCGACCAAGCCTTTGTTCGATGACTGTTCTCCGGTCGTCTTCAACCTTTGTCCGGCCAGTCATGGCTATTCGAGTTCGACCTTCGACTTTCCTGCTTAGATCGATGGTTTCCAAAGCCTTTCTCATCACCTGGGTTTCTTACGAAACCCTAATCTCTAAGGTTCCTTCGATTTATTTCTAGATCTGCTCCGGATCTATGTGGGTGTGAACCTTCTATGCATTTTTCTCGAGTCTCTTTAATTTTTTGCTTTCAGAAACTCTTTATTCTTCAACTAGGGTTTCATGTTAAGTTATTTCGAATCTCTTCTCTGATTCTCGACATGTTTTACTGTGTTTTGTTTGTGTTGTTTTCTATCTGAGTTAGCATGTTGAAAACCCTAATTTTTGGGAATTTTGTTCGAGTTTCTTAGTCTGTTTGTTAATATTCGTTTGATTTACCTTTCTTCTATATCTGAGTTAGCATAGTGAAAGCCCTAATTTTTGGGGTTTATCCGAGACTCTGAATCTGTTTATTTGTTTATCTGCTTATCTCCTCTAAACTCGATTGATTTTCGAAAACCCTAGTTTCTTTGGGGACTATTCGATTTCTTTGAAATTGTTTGTGCAACTCGTCTGTTGAAATTGCAATGTGCTTCAATTCTCTTTTCTTCATGTGACTCTTTTGCTTCTGAGTTCTTACTACCTGTCAAACTCAACTATGGTTTCCACTCAACTCTCTGCATGCTTCTGATCTTCTTCTCTATTGTTAAACACTGAAACTTGACTATCATGCTTCGAATGTCTTCTTTTTAGTTACTACTATATGCTGTTATTTTGCCATAACTTGGCCTCACATGTCTATTACTTGTGCACTTCATTTATATACTGAGTCCCTTCTGTGATTGATTCTCAAACTCGTGATTGATTTTCAAAACTTTTCCTTTGTGAAATTCTGATTTTTACTCGCCTGTTAAGGGGTAATTGATTCTTTCTCTTTGTTTGGCCTTACCAGATCCTTTCCAAAAATAATTACATTCCTGTACTTAGACTTAAACACCTATTGTATGATTTTACTGCTCCTTTAATGGCAACAACCATTCTGCTTAAAGACTGATTTTCTTTCCTTATCTTGACCCTGTTAGTATCCGTTTGAACAATAGTCCCTTGATTAAAGGGAAGTCTTGTGTTAATTGATTCTGACTCGTGATTGTTTCCATATTTGTGCTAAAACTTTACTTATTACCTTATTCTCCACTCGTTTTTAAAATTATAAATACCCTACCCTCTTTTCTTTAAACAGACACGAACAACTTGAGTTCAAAATATACACACTTACTCTTAAAACTCTCTCTTTCTTTACTACTACTTGTGTTGTTGCTTTGCCTAGCCGGCTGAAAGCCAAGGCTAGACTGTGGACTTGTGTTTGCTTTACCTTTCTGCACTTTTCTTCTCTACTGGTATGTCCTAGTTAATTTACAAGCCTCAACAACAATATATTTTCTTTAATTACTCTAGTTTGTCATTCCTGTCTACTTCTACTCATGTTTCTGTAGCCAAGATATGTTACTAGCATGCTGTAATACGTTCCCTTGTAAATTAATGTTTATCTATGTATGCACCCTGTCAGTCACTTGTTATTTATTTGCTACCTTATGAATCCCAAACCCCCGTATCCCCTTATATGCTTTAAGTTATGGTTCAGAAACATGGCAATATTCGAAGTTATTGTCCATGGATATGAACTGGACCCTTTGGGCCCTAAGCTTTGTCAGTTTCCCATCCCTATTCCCTTATTGTGTGTGCTGAGTAACAGCTTTGGCCTGACAGTATTCTAGTTATTGCTCAGACCATAGCTTGACCTCCAGTAGGTCTTTACTCTCTAAATGTTTGGCCAACAGGTTTGATTAGGGGTGTGCCAGTCTACTTTATGGCTGGGCATGACCACCAGCCTGCCTGGGTATTCCCTATCCCCTTTCTCTTATTGCACTTGCACTATGCTCTTAGAACTTAGGTTCTGCCCCTCTTGTGTGAGCCTTGCCTTGGGACCCTTGAGCTCTCTCTGAACTTGGACACATAAGGGCTGGCCCTTCCACACTGCACAACTCAATTTTCTGATTAACATCTTGGGTGTATGCACTGCCTGGGGTTCTTGAAATCCCTTGGATCTCTGAAACACCCTGGATGAGATAAGGCTTGGATATCTGGATCTCGGAAGTGGCTCAATCTCATATTATTAAACATTAAGTCTGAATTAGGCTGCTCGGATGTAGCTGATGATTCCTGATGTACTTTTTTAATTCCAGTTTTATTTCTTTTGGGCTGTAATAATTTGTATAAACTCGGGGATTTAGTAAAAAAGGGGGATGGGGTTTACTTTTATGCACCAAGGGTAGAAATCATGCCTATAGGGATTTATTTATGATTTGTGCAACTCCACGCGTAGAAAACATGCCTATAGGATTCGACACTTAATTTCTGCAATAAAGCATATAGATATCATGCCTATAGGGTTAACTTCTGATTTCTGCAATTTCATACATAGATATCCTGCCTATAGGTTTAACTTCTGATTTCTGCAACTTCACACGTAGATATCCTGCCTATAGGATTAACTTCTAATTGTTCTGCAAAGTCACATATAGAAATACTGCCTATAGACTTCCGCATCTCTGCATATATAAGCGTCATCAGGCAAACAGTTCGTAGGTTTAACAATAAAAGCTGCATATAGATACCATGTTCATAGGACTTCTGTTAACGTCTAAAAGATGTCAAAAATCAATAAACATATAGAGAGCATGCCTATAGGAAATCTCGAATCTGAATAGAAGCTACGTCAACTGCTGAACTCGTATTGTTCTGTTAAAACCGGTAACCTTTTTCTATAATCAGTTTGCATTATTTCTAAAATCAGTAGATATCATGCCTAGTTCTATCCATCACTTAGACAAAAGGATTAATTAATCAATCAGATCGGTTTTAGTCAACTGCATTCGAGCGAGCCTAATGTAGACTTTCCGTCTAAAAATATGCGTTGAACCAGTCTGCTCGTCGCATTATTTAATTAAGACCAAATCAGTACGTGTAAGACATGCTAAACTCTATGACTTTTATCTGATTTATGGAGCCATATTTGAGCCCTGATTGCTTGTCTGCTTCCCCTTTATTTGCATTACGTGTTTTTGATTGACGCCTTAGCATTTTGTCCTTTGAAAACTTCTAAAAGCCCCCAAACCCCTCTCCCTTTAGGATTAGTAGTCCATTTGCCTCCGGGACTAATAGGATTAGGACGGGTAATAGCATGCAATAAGTAACGATACTATTCCGCGCTTTAATACCTTAACGGGGTAGGAAAGGGTAGACATGGAGATGATGATCACACGATAACACTATGCGTACAATTGGGTACCGGTGTTGTGTGGATGATCCATGTGATTTATAAACCTAGGACCCCCCTCCCTCTTTGTTATTTTTGTTCCAGAATTTTAAAAGCTGTTCAGTTTTCAGTTTCTCTTCTTTTACTTCAATTCTTTGCACCTATCATGAAAAATCTCTCTTTTCATTGTCTGAATTTTAGTATTGTTTCTCCCTAAACTTCCGTCTCTTTCACCTCTTTTATGTTACTTGCATCAATTATTTGACCCCTTCCTCTTTACTCTTATATCTTTTCTTTAATTATAAAACTACTTTCTTCCAAATTCTAGTATTTTTTAAACCTTTTGTACTTTTTATTTGCAACCATTATGTGAAAGTTTTCCTCGTATTTGCAATGCTTGCTTGTCTACTTGTTGTTTGTATTTAAAGTCACAGTTGTAGCATGGCCGGGAACTACACTAGTGGATCTTAAGGGGTGCCTAACACCTTCCCCTCGAGATAATTTCTAGCCCTTACCCGAACTCTGGTTTTTCATCTCAAATTCTTTCTTAAAGTGTCCTAATGCACTATAATCATTAGGTGGCGACTCTCCAAATCCAAAACCCAGTCCCAAACGGGAATAAAGTTGTCTTTCCTAAATGTCGTAAACCCAATTTCTTGCTCTTTGGAGGGAGGGAAAAAGGGGGCGTCGACAGCATGGCGACTCTGCTGGGGACTCTTTAGACTTTTACCATTGCATGCTATATGTGACTTTATTGCTTTCTTTTATTGCTTTTGTTTAATGCCTTTATTTGAAACTGACTTGTTTCTTTTGTTTCTTTTTCTTTAATTACTTTCATTTACCGTTTTTCCCGTCAATGCTGTTGTAATTTTGAGCAATTATTGTAAACTTTATTGTATGAACGTGAAAATACATGTCAATTTGTTTCATTCTTATAAACTGCATCTTCTACATCATATTCCACTCGTGCCGAACAAATACTATAGCAACGCTTATAATGAGTAGTTGCACTCTTCCAATACTATCGCCCCCTAAATTTGGCAAAGGCATATTTGCGGTAAAACCAGTCGATCAGCGGTGCAGTCGACGGTTCCGTGCCTTTCCCTCTTGAGTTGTCCGCTCAAGGGTACCTGTCTAATACCCCAATAGAAACCTTACTCCATTTAAACTGTACATGCATCATGGTCAGACCTAGCCGAGTCAGTTATGTTGTCCACATAATGACTCATTAAGATAGCCTTGTCCAAAGTCCACCGGGTTTCTTTGAAACCCAAACGGACACCTCCATGTTTTGTGCATTTATTTGGAGAATTAAATGCTTATTATGCTAATTATTGGTTTAAATAATCGAGTCCGGTAGGGGTAAGGGCCTAACGCTTTGTTTTGCAGAAAATGAAACATGAAGTCCCCAGATTTGGCATGGTAACCAACATTCATCCAAGGCTGCTGAATTGGTGGAAAGACCTCCATTCCAGTGATCAGACACTCGTCCGCAAGTACTTAGGGAATTTGCCTTCTCTTCTAGAGATTCAGCCTAACAACAGAATCATAGAGGCTGCGACATTGTTCTGGGATAGTGACAAGTCCGTGTTCCGCTTCGGGGACCTTGAAATGACTCCTTTGCTTGAAGAAATAGGAGGTTTAGCTGGTATTCCTTGGGAGACTCCGGGTTTTCTTATGCCAGAAAATCGCAAGGGTAGGGGTTTCCTTAAGATGATGGGACTGAAGAAGAACCCAGACTTAACATGCTTGAAAGACTCTTACATCCCATTCGACTATCTATACGAGAGGTACGGCCATAGCAAGTCATACCGCACCTATTCAGATGAGTTCGCCATCACCTCATTGGTGCATGTCCAGAGAAGGGTCTTCATTTTTATGTTTTGCTTTTTGGGAATAATGGTGTTCCCTATGAAGAAAGCTAGGATCCACACCAAACTGGCCATGGTAACCAAGACTTTGATGGAAGGAATTGGTGGGAAGACTTTCAGCATAGTGCCCATGATCATTGCTGAGATATACCGTGCCTTGGACAACTGTCAGTAAAAGGGCAGTCATTTTGAGGGTTGCAACTTATTACTTCAGCTCTGGCTCATGGAACACCTCCAGAAAGGGGAATACCGACAAGAGATCCTACGCAGAGACTGGGATGATCACATCGCCTTCCACCAGCCAAGGCGTATGAGTTATATGACTAAAATGTTCGCTCAACCAGAGGACGCCAGAGGACGCCAGAGGATGGGCAGAATTATTTGAAAATCTGAAAGAAGACCAGGTACAACGGATGGTCGAGTGGTTCCCCACGGATGAATTCATTATTCGATCCCCAGATGCACCGTTTCTCATACTAATTGGTTTGAGAGGGACTTATCCTTACGTTCCTCTCCGAGCCATGAGGCAGGCTGGAAGAAAGCAAATCATACCAAGGGTCGACAAAATGAGTCACTTCAGGGCTGATTTCCAGGACGATGATAGCCCCCACAGGTGCCAAGCTCAACATTTGTGGCACTGCAAACTCGTTTTGGGGAAAGAATCTATTGAGCCAGACAGGTATCACGCCAGTTGCGCGCCACACTATTCGGGTTGGTTAGAAGACAATGGCATAGGTCAGCCCAGATTCGTTCGAGGTCACTGAATCATCGACGAGCACGCTGAAGCACGGGTTAAGAATAATCAACTGCGCAAGAGAATTCGAGAGTGTGAAAGTGAGCACCGGGAAATACAAGAAGCCCATCAGAAGTTGATCGAGGAGTGGAAAGATATGGCTGTCAGCGCCAACAAGCAACTAGGGTATCTGGAGCGGGGTCTAGTGGAACTGGAAAGAAAGTTCATCAAGAGAATTGAAGATTGTCAAAACGCTGAAGGAAATACAAGCGGACATCTGGCCCAAGATTATTTGCTGCTAGGACTACGCGAGCTGGTGAAGCTATTCGAGGGAGACGAAGAGGCCAAATCTGGGGAAGGTCCTTCTGGGACCAAGTAGTTAGGAGTCCTTTTATTCTTTATTTTAATGTAATAAGGCCAATGGCCAATAGTGATATCTTACTTCCTATTATTTAGAGTCATTTTGGATTCGTCTTATTTCTATCAATAAAATGAGGCATTTAGCGTTATAAGTTCTCCAAAACTATTTGTCGCTAGGCCTACCTCGGGCACAACGAGGCACCAAAAGTTAGGACACGATTTACATTTTCGCACAACGTGTTTAGATATTGCAATATTTTTCCTCATAACCTGCACTAACTTGTTACCTTTTGTTTTTTCTTTTATTTTTTATTTATTTATTATTTCGTTAGTTCGTGCACTCTGGCATCATCATCCTACTCCACAAGATCCAAGGGCCCTCCACCTCCTCCTCCTCCGAGTTCTGTCAGAAACAAGAACAAAGGAAAAATGGAAGACTTGGGTAACATCAGGAAGGAGAATTCGGTTGAAAGGGTAGAGACTTCCCAGGGTATTCAGGTTTCCAAGGAAAGTGCTGCCCAACTTGAGCAGAAGTTGTTGAAATTTCAGGAAGAACTGGACCAAGTTCGGAAGTTGGCAAACTTATCATTTTCCCTCACTACCCCGGATGTCAGCTTTCCCAATGCTCAGAATCCCGCACCTCCACAAAACACCCCACAACCACAGATACAACCCACTCATACTCAACATTGCAACACATGCCACACTCCCAACAACACTCCACTACTTATTCCCGAGCCACTGAACACCACAAATGACCATCTCCATAACACTCCTATTTATGTGGATACTGTACCCCATTATACTCAACCAATCTCAAATGCACCAGAGTCTGATGACAAAAACTCCCTTATCAGGAACTTAGCGGCAGAACTCAAGAAATTGACCAGCCGAGTCCAGGGCTTGGAAGGTAACAATGGTATCGAGGGGTTAAATTATGAAGACCTCTGCATTCAGCCAGATGTTGAACTTCCGGAGGGGTATAAACCTCCCAAGTTCGAAATGTTTGATGGAACAGGAGATCCCAGAGTCTATTTGAGGACATACTGTGATAAGCTGATCGGCATCGGAAGAGATGAAAAGATTCACATGAAGCTCTTCATGAGAAGTTTGAAAGGTGATGCTCTATCTTGGTACATTAGCCAAGATCCCAAAAAGTGGACAAGCTGGGTAGGGATGGCGTCCGATTTCATGGACAAATTCAGATTCAATACAGAAAATGTGCCAGATGTCTTCTACATCCAGAATTTGAAGAAGAAATCTACAGAGACATTCCGCGAGTATGCTACTCATTGGAGATCAGAGGCTGCTAAGGTCAGGCCGGCCTTGGAAGAAGAACAGATGAACAGGTTTTTCGTCCGAGCTCAGGATCCACAATATTATGAGAGGTTGATGCTGATAGAGGGCCAGAAATTCTCCGACATCATCAAGCTAGGAGAAAGGATTGAGGACGGCATTAAAGCGGTATGGTTACTAATTTTGAGGCATTGCAGGCTACCTACAAGGCTCTACAGTCTGGTGGCACGTCCAAGAAGAAGGATGTGAGTGTTGTAATGGTCGCACAGGGAGCCAAATCACCACCAAAATACCACACCTACCCATCACCTCCACTTACATATCAGTCCATCCCAAATTACCAAGCACCCACACCCTCCTATCAAAATCCACCTCCCGTTTACCAATCCTCTCCACCTCTCACATATCAACCCACCTTACCCAGATACCCTCAACCAGCACCTGTCTACCAAGCTTATAATGCTCAACCCTCTCACTACTAATCACCCCCCACCCGCCAAAATTTCCCTAGACCTAGGCCAAATTTTGACCGCAGACCTCCCAGACAATACACGGCCATCGCCAAACCAATTGACCAGCTGTACGAGAGACTTAAAGCTGCTGGTTACGTCACTCCTATCCCAGCCAAAACTCCAGAAAATCCTTCCTAGTGGGTCAACCCCAATAAGACTTGTGCGTACCATTCCGGCATGAAGGGACACACCCTTGACGAGTGCCGCTCATTGAAGGACAAGATTCAAACCCTGATCGACAATAAGGTCATTGTAGCAAAGGAGCCTGCTCCTAATGTTCGCAACAACCCTCTGCCTGACCACAAAGGTGGAGACGTTCACATGATCGAGATCGAAGATGATTGGAATCCCAAGGGGTCGATAGGTTTGATTGCTGAAGGTGATGAACCAAAAAAACCAACAGTTACACTTAACTCAATTGTTGTGCAGAATCAGCCCTCTAGGGACGTTGAAGTAACATGTCTATACCTCTCGAATTTGAAGCGCCTCCTTCTGCAAAGGCGCCCGGGCCAATTGAGGTCGAATTTGGAGTTCCAAAAGCACCTGCACCCTTTGAAGTTGCTGTGTTACCACCAAGGGTACCTATTCCTGTGACAATGCCGGACATAAAACCGTTCCACTCAAAATCCATACCCTGGGATTACACTGCCGAAGCTAGGAGAAAAGGGAAGACCAAGACAGGAGAAACAATTGCTGCGCAAGGAATGATGAGAACAGGGAGGGTTTACACCCCAGAACACTTAGCTGAGTGCAGTAAGCAAGCCCCAGGACGGCCTATTGAAACTGGGCCCGACGATCTTTGGAGAAAAATACAAGCTAATGAGTACTCAGTCGCTGAGCAGTTGAAAAAAACACCGGCACAGATCTCTATCCTGGCTCTTCTACAGAGCTCTAACGCTCATAAAAATGCCCTGATGAAAATACTGAGTGAAGCTTATGTGCCCAGCAACATAACTGGGGGTGAAATGGCAAATATGGTAGGGAAAGTGCTAGAGAGCCATAAAATCACCTTCCACGAAGATGAGCTGCCGCCGGAAGGATTGAGCCACAACAAGGCACTGCACATCACCGTGCAATGCGAGGATTATTTCATCACTAGGGTCCTGATTGACGGAGGATCCAGCCTCAACATCTGTCCGCTGATAACTCTCAGAACTTTGGGAAAAAGCCTGCACGAGATCAAAGATGGGGCTATCAATGTCAAGGCCTTCGATGGATCCCAGAGATCTACTATAGGAGAAATCAGCCTATGCTTACAAATGGGGCCAACATGGTTTGACGTCGACTTTCAAGTAATAGACGTCCCGATATCCTACAACCTGCTGTTAGGACGACCCTGTATCCACGCCGTTGGAGCCGTAGCATCGACCCTGCATCAGGCAGTGAAGTTTGAATGGAATCACCAGGAAGTGATTATTCATAGCGATGGTAGTAACCCCATATATAGTCATCAGACCATCCCAATGATTGGAAGCAGAAGGAGAATAGGCAGAGAAACATACCACCACATTGAAAGGGTCAACGCTGTAGATAAGGATAAGTGGTGGGATAATAAGATCGAAAGTATCCTGAATTGGTGTGGGTACGAACCTAGAAAGGGACTCGGCAAAAACCTCTAGGGAATCACCAAACCCATCAAACTGAAGAATCACGGTACTACATTTGGTTTAGGGTACGGTTATACTTGGGAAGAATTCCAGAACTAGTCGCCACCATGGCGCGGCCCCTACTATCCATTGGAGCTTCCGATACCTAGCCTGGAGCAGACCTTCCAACCGGCAGATACTATATATGGGTCAGAAGAAGATGAAGCATTGGCAGCCATGAAGAATCTGTTACTGGAGGATGATGATATGGATTGCTGTGTTCTTTTCGAGGAGGAAGGGGAGGAAGGCCCTTCCATATAAGCGGTGAATCGAGGAGACCGCCTTAGCAATTGGTCAATTAGAACCGTCAGGGCCCAGAAGGCTTCGGGGTAGCAAGGCTAAACAAAAGCACCATGCATCTCATTTTACTTTTTACTAGCTGATTTTTTCCGCATTGTCTTTAATTTTGAAAAGAGCTCCAATATTCCAAACAATCATGAATTTAGTCAAAGCTTTTCAATTTATCATATATCTCGTTCTTATTATTTTCTCTATCATTTACTCTATTTTCACACAGCATTACTATTACTTACTTTGATGATGAACCAACGATTGTGACTTGCAATGAAACAACGCAGCAAAAGGACATAGACTCAGAAGAAGATGAAATACCTGAAGAAGTCATCAAAGAGGTTGAGAATGTTGAGAATAGACCTAAGTCTAACCTGGAAGAAACTGAGGTCATTAATTTGGGAGATACAAAAAATGTCAAAGAAACTCGCATCAGTGTTCACCTGTCGCCATCAGAAAAGGAAGAATACCCAGAATTTTTAAAGGAATATGAGGACATATTCGCCTAGTCGTATGATGATATGACTGGTCTCAGCACGTCCATTGTAGCTCACAAACTGCCAACAGATCCAACCTGTCTGCCGGTAAAGCAGAAGCTCAGGAAATTCAAACCCGACATGAGTTTGAAAATCAAAGAAGAGGTTACTAAGCAAGTCAAAGCCAAGGTTCTCAGGGTAGTGGAATATCCAACATGGTTAGCCAACATCGTGCCGGTACCAAAGAAGGATGGGAAGGTTAGAGTCTGTGCCGACTACCGGGATCTTAACCGGGCTAGTCCCAAAGATGACTTCCCCTTGCCAAATATACACATTCTTATTGACAACTGCGCCAAGCATGAGTTGCAGTCTTTTGTTGATTGTTTCGCCGGATACCATCAGATATGGATGGATGAGGAAGATGCAGAGAAAATGGCTTTCATCACGCCGTGGGGAATGTATTGTTACAAAATGATGTCATTTGGGTTGAAGAATGCTGGCGCCACCTATATGAGAGCCATGACCACTATCTTCCACGACATGATACACAAGGAGATCGAGGTATATGTGGACGACGTCATCATCAAATCCAAGAAGGCCACTGATCATATGGAAGATCTGAGAAAGTTCTTCAACAGACTAAGAAGGTACAATCTGAAACTGAATCCCGCCAAGTGTGCATTAGGGGTTCCTGCTTGATAATTACTGGGTTTTATCGTGAGTCGGCGAGGAATAGAATTGGACCCATCAAAGGTCAAAGCCATTCAAGAATTGCCACCGTCAAGGAGCAAGAAGGACGTGATGAGTTTCTTGGGAAGACTCAACTATATCAGCCGGTTCATAGCTCTGTCCACAGTCATTTGTGAACCCATCTTTAAAATGTTAAAGAAAGACGCTGCTACTAAATGGACTGACGATTGTCAGAAAGCTTTTGACAGAATCAAGGAATACCTATCAACGCCACCAGTCTTGGCTCCGCCCGAGCCAGGAAAGCCTCTATTGCTTTATCTTGCGGTTTTGCATGGAGCATTCAGTTGTGTTCTGGGGCAACATGATGAAACGGGGAGAAAGGAGCAAGCCATCTACTATCTCAGTAAGAAGTTCACCCTGTACGAGGCCCGGTATTCTCTATTAGAGCGCACCTGTTGTGCTCTGACTTGGGTAGCTCAGAAATTGAGGCATTATTTCTGTGCCTACACTACTTATCTCATATCAAGGATGGACCCGCTGAAGTATATCTTCCAGAAGACCATGCCCACTGGCAAGCTCGCCAAGTGGCAAATCTTGCTAAGTAAATTCGACATTGTTTACGTGACTCAGAAAGCAATCAAGGGCCAAGCCATAGCAGATCACCTTGCCGAGAACCCTGTTGGCGGAGAATGCGAACCCCTGAATACGTATTTTCCTGACGAAGAGGTGTCCTTTGTAGGAGAAGATATTGCAGAATCCTACGATGGTTGGAGGTTGTTTTTCGACGGAGCCACAAATTTCAAAGGAGTTGGCATAGGAGCAGTCCTAGTATCAGAAATCGGCCAGCATTACCCGGTATCCGCCAAGCTCAGATTCCCTTGCACCAACAATATGGCCGAATATGAAGCTTGCATCCTGGGTCTCAAGATGGCCATCGACATGAACATTCAGGAGTTGCTAGTGATCGGGGATTCAGACTTGCTCATACATCAAGTTCGAGAAGAGTGGGCAACCAAGAACTCTAAGATACTCCCCTACTTGCATCACATCCAGGAGTTAAGGAAAAGATTCACAAAGACAGAATTTCAGCACGTCCCCAGGGTCCAGAACGAGTTCGCTGACGCATTAGCTACTTTATCATCCATGATCCAGCATCCAGACACGAATTTCATTGATCCCATCCCAGTAAAGATTTATGATCAGCCAGCTTATTGTGCTCACGTTGAGGAAGAAGCGGACGGAAAACCATGGTTCCACGACATCAAGGAGTACTTGACAACCGGAGAATACCCAGAACTTGCCAACGCCACGCAAAAGCGCACACTTCGGAGATTATCCAACAACTTCTTTCACAGTGGGGGAATCCTGTATAGGAGGACTCCCGATTTGGGTTTACTAAGGTGTGTCGAAGCAAAAGAAGCATCCAGACTATTGGACGAAGTGCACGCAGGGACCTGCGGGCTGCACATGAATGGTTTTGTCTTAGCGAAGAAGATACTTCGAGCAGGATATTTTTGGATGACTATGGAAACAGACTGTATCCAGTATGTTCGTAAGTGCCATCGCTGTCAGATACATGCAGACATGATAAAGGTGCCCCCTAACGAGCTTACTGCAACAAGCTCACCGTGGCCATTCGCCGCCTGGGGAATGGATGTCATTGGACCTATCGAGCCTGCTGCATCAAACGGGCACAGGTTTATCCTGGTGGCAATTGATTATTTTACTAAATGGGTTGAAGCAGCGTCATACAAGGCAGTGACTAAGAAAGTTATGGCAGATTTCGTCCGTGACCGTATTGTGTGCCGATTCGGAATCCCGGAATCAATCATCACCGATAATGGTTCCAATCTCAATAGTGACTTGATGAAAGCTATCTGTGAGACCTTCAAGATTAAACACAAGAATTCTACAGCCTACAGGCCTCAGATGAATGGAGCTGTAGAAGCAGCCAACAAGAATATTAAGAAGATACTAAGGAAGATGGTCGAAAGTCACAAATAATGGCATGAGAAGTTATCATTCGCCTTGCTGGGATACCGCACCACGGTACGCACATCGACTGGAACAACTCTCTACATGCTGGTTTATGGCACAGAAGCGGTCATCCCCGCCGAGGTAGAAATTCCCTCTTTGAGGATCATACAAGAAGCAGAATTGGACGACGCAGAATGGGTAAAAGGTCGCTACGAGCAGTTAGCCCTTATAGATGGGAAGAGGATTAATGCAATTTGCCACGGTCAGTTGTATCAGAACAGAATGTCTAGAGCCTTCAACAAAAGAGTTAAGCCAAGGAAGTTAACACCGGGGCAGCTGGTGTTGAAGAAAATATTCCCACATCAAGATGAAGCCAAGGGGAAATTCTCTCCCAACTGGCAAGGTACGTACATGGTACACCGGGTTCTAACTGGAGGAGCCCTTATTCTTTCAGAAATGGACGGAGAAGTCTGGCCAAAGCCAATCAATTCAGATGCAGTGAAACGATACTATGTGTAACCACTTATGATTTCTTATGATGATGTAATTTGAACTACGCCTGACCTGATTCCCGTTTAAGAGGGGATACGTAGGCAGCCCTATGGGTTCGGTCACAATTTAATAAAAATTCCATTTTCCCCCTGCTATTGGAACTGGGGCAGAATTTTGAGGAGGACCCTCAAAATTCCGAAGTTAGTTCTCAGCCATTCATCGCCAGGAATGCCACCTCAGTAAACTGGGGCAGAATTTTGAGGAGGACCCTCAAAATTCCGAAGTTGATTTTTTCAGCCGTTCAGCGCAGCCGTCAGAAGTGCCAGCCCAGTAAACTGGGGCAGAATTTTGAGGAGGACCCTCAAAATTCAGGAGCAAGAGAGGTTGCAATGTCTTGAACCACGTCGCAGTCGTTGGTTCGTCTAAAGAAAACTATTTTCTACTTACATTATATTTACTAAATCGTGCATAACTATTGTTCAAATTGCTGCTATTTAGCAACGCTACCCCAAAGATACGCAACGCCAGAAGCCGAACTAGCCTTTCCCCCTTTTTACAAAACTCATGATTTCTTTGGATGCAAGCACTCGACTTACAATATGGTTAGGAAAATTTACGTACGCATACTCCTCAAAAATGCAACTTCTCAGAATCATCACTTGTTCGTAATTGTTATCCGCACACAACCTCCCCAGCAGTCACGATGTCGTAATCAGCTATCAGCTAAGAAATCTCACTACTATCCGTCCTTTTATTATCTGCATTGCATAAGGCTACCTTTCTGCCTTTCGAGACTAAGCACTGTCTCCATCTGCATTATCTGCATAAGGCTACCTTTCTGCCTTCCGAGACTAAGCACTGTCTCCATCTGCATTATCTGCATAAGGCTACCTTTCTGCCTTTCGAGACTAAGCACTGTCTCCATCTGCATTATCTGCATAAGGCTACCTTTCTGCCTTCCGAGACTAAGCACTGTCTCCATCTGCATTATCTGCATAAGGCTACCTTTCTGCCTTCCGAGACTAAGCACTGTCTCCATTTGCATTATCTGCATTGCATAAGGCTACCTTTCTGCCTTCCGAGACTAAGCACTGTCTCCATCTGCATTATCTGCATTGCATAAGGCTACCTTTCGGCCTTCCGAGACTAAGCACTGTCTCATCCTGCATTATATGCATAAGGCTACCTTTCTGCCTTCCGAGGTTAAGCTTTATCTTTCTTGCATGGCTGAAATTTCGCCACCTTATCTTTCTTGCATGGCTGAAATATCGCCACATTTACTTACGTCTTGCAATCGGCTGAAATATCGCCAAACTTTATTTAAATTCTATATCGGCTGAAAGATCGCCAGTTCATCTCCATCATCATCTATACCTACGCTATCTGTCGGCTTAAATATCGCCATTTACATTTTTGCATCGGCTGAAACATCGCCTGCTTTATTTAAATTTCTGTCGGCTGAAATATCGCCATTTACATTTTTGCATCGGCTGAAACATCGCCTGCTTTATTTAAATTTCTGTCGGCTGAAATATCGCCATTTACATTTTTTGCATCGGCTGAAACATCGCCTGCTTTATTTAAATTTCTGTCTGCTGAAATATCGCCATTTACATTTTTGCATCGGCTGAAATATCGCCATTTATGTTTTTTGCATCGGCTGAAATATCGCCAAATCTTGCATTTCATGGGCTGAAATATCGCCAAACTATCCGAGGGCGTCATTGTTCGGAGGCATCATCTTCATAGCCCGAGAACACCATGCCATGGCCCGAGGACCTACTTTATATCCTGCACATCATTATTCAAAGGCATCATGGTTCGAAGGCACCATTATCATAGCCCGAGAACATCATTTCATAGCCTGCGAATCCTTTAATTTTGCGCATCATGGCCCAGGACATCATGGTCCGAGGACGTCATCCTAACCATCCAAAGACAACATTCATGGTCCAACGGAAACTTGCATCACGTTTAAGTTTATGTAAGATATACGCCGTATTACTCACTTGCAGGTACACCGGCTAGCAACGCCCGTCTCAGCAGGAGCGATCCCGCTCTAGTTCCCGCAGCTGATCAAGTTTCAAAATACCTCTTGCCACCTAAACATCGTATCCGTTTCTTTCGAATCTCCATCGGCATGTTCCGTCAATGGTTCCTGAACTACATACGGCCTGATTCCTGTAAAACCAGGGATATGTAGGCAGCTCAGAAACCAGAGCCCGATCAAATCCTTTTCAAATCGCCGCTTCCGGTCAAAATTGGCCATCATATCTTTTCCCGACAACTCTTTCATCCTTCCCGGGTAAAGAGGGGCAGCTGTTGATACCCAATTTTTCCCTAAGTATTTTTTATAGCATATTGGTGCATATATAAGCACACCCAAGAGTTTTGGCATTTTTAACGATTTTTAAATAAATTTATTGCCTATTTTAATACAACAAAATCCAATGATTATTCCCAAAATTATCATTTTTGGTGAATAATTTATTTTATTCTCACACTTACACCAAAATATAATTAACGTAATTTTTTGCATATTTTTACGAATTCATTTGGTGTTTTTAACGCTAAATTGCACACAACTACAATTATAGCCTATATTACGATTAATGTCATATTACACTTATAAAATTATTCCCAGTATTTTTCAGATTAATGTTTATATATTATTAATTAGCTCAATGCTTTTAATTTGTTTAAAATTGTTTTTTAACTATTTTTATATAAAATTAAAGAGGAAAAATCGGCTATTCAACACATAGCCATTTCAATTGCAAATATAGCATCAATTTAATCCCCAATTAACCCCAACTCAGCCCAAAAAATACCCAGCCCAATTACCACTTGCAACCCGATCCATACCCCTTCCTATCATACCCAACCCGGTCCCCATTTAGCCCATTTAATCCCAGTCGTTGATCTAAAAAGATCAACGGCTCCCCTATTCCCTTTCCTTTTTTAATTCTAACGACCCTATAACCCTACCTCATTTTTTCTCGACCGCCGCCTCTGAATCCCCTCCTATCTCAACTCTCTCTCAACTCACCTCAAACCCTAGCCGCCGCCTCTCATTGAAACCCTAATCTATGGTTTCTCAGGCTCATCGGAGGCCTATACTGGCCTCTCATGGCTTCTGCGTGCTCATTTTCTAAAGGTACTATGACCAGATCTTGAAGGGTTCCAACCAAGCCTTTGCTCGATGACTGTTCTCCGATCGTCTTCAACCTTTGTCCGGCCAGTCATGGCTATTTGAGTTCGATCTTCGACTTTCCTGCTCAGATCGATGGTTTCCAAAGCCTTTCTCATCGCCTGGGTTTCTTAGGAAACCCTAATCTGTAAGGTTCCTTCGATTTATTTCTAGATCTGCTCCGATCTATGTGTGTGTGAACCTTCTATGCATTTTTCTCGAGTCTCTTTAATTTTTTTTTTGCTTTCAGAAACTCTTTATTCTTCAACTAGGGTTTCATGTTAAGTTATTTCGAATCTCTTCTCTGATTCTCGACATGTTTTACTGTGTTTTGTTTGTGTTGTTTTCTATCTGAGTTAGCATGTTGAAAACCCTAATTTTTGGGATTTTGTTCGAGTTTCTTAGTCTGTTCGTTAATATTCGTTTGATTTACCTTATTTTTATCTGAGTTAGCATGTTGAAAACCCTAATTTTGGGATTTTTTTTGAGTTTCTGTTTGGTAATATTCGCTTGGTTTACCTTTCTTCTATATCTGAGTTAGCATAGTGAAAGCCCTAATTTTTGGGGTTTATCCGAGACTCTGAATCTGTTTATTTGTTTATCAGCTTATCTCCTCTAAACTCGATTGATTTTCGAAAACCCTAGTTTCTTTGGGGACTATTCGATTTCTTTGAAATTGTTTGTGCAACTCGTCTGTTAAAATTGCAATGTGCTTCAATTCTCTTTTCTTCATGTGACTCTTTTGGTTCTGAGCTCTTACTACCTGTCAAACTCAACTATGGTTTCCACTCAACTCTTTGCATGCTTCTGATCTTCTTCTCTATTGTTAAACACTGAAACTTCACTATCATGCTTTGAATGTCTTCTTTTTAGTTACTACTACATGCTGTTATTTTGCCATAACTTGGCCTCACATGTCTATTACTTGTGCACTTCATTTATATACTGAGTCCCTTCTGTGATTGATTCTCAATCAATCGTGATTGATTTTCAAAACTTTTCCTTTGTGAAATTCTGATTTTTACTCGCCTGTTAAGGGGTAATTGATTCTTTCTCTTTGTTTGGCCTTACCAGATCCTTTCCAAAAATAATTACATTCTTGTACTTAGACTTAAACACCAATTGTATGATTTTATTGCTCCTTTTATGACAACAACCATTCTGCTTAAAGACTGATTTTCTTTCCTTATCTTGACCCTGTTAGTATCCGTTTGAACAATAACCCCTTGATTAAAGGGAAGTCTTGTGTTAATTGATTCTGACTTGTGATTGTTTCCATATTTGTGTTAAAACTTTACTTATTACCTTATTCTCCACTTGTTTTCAAAATTATAAATACCCTACCCTCTTTTATTTAAAGACACGAACACAGACGAACACAGACGAACAACTTGAGTTCAAAATATACACTCTTACTCTTAAAACTCTCTCTTTCTTTACTACTATTTGTGCTGTTGCTTTGCCTAGCCGGCTGAAAGCCAAGGCTAGACTGTGGACTTGTGTTTGCTTTACCTTTCTGCACTTTGCTTCTCTACTGGTATGTCCTAGTTAATTTACAAGCCTCAACAACAATATGTTTTCTTTGATTACTCCAGTTTGTCATTCCTGTCTACTTCTACTCATGTTTCTGTAGTCAAGATATGTTACTAGCATGTTGTAATACTTTCCCTTGTAAATTAATGTTTATCTATGTATGCACCCTATCAGTCACTTGTTATTTATTTGCTACCTTATGAATCCCAAACCCCTGTATCCCCTTATATGCTTTAAGTTATGATTCAGAAACATGGCAATATTCGAAGTTACTGTCCATGGATATGAACTGGACCCTTTGGGCCCTAAGCTTTGTCAGTTTCCCATCCCTATTCCCTTATTGTGTGTGCTGAGTAACAACTTTGGCCTGACAGTATTCTAGTTATTGCTCAGACCATAGCTTGACCTCCAGTAGGTCTTTACTCTCTAAATGTTTGGCCAAGAGGTTTGGTTAGGGGTGTGCCAGTCTACTTTATGGCTGGGCATGACCACCAACCTGCATGGGTATTCCCTATCCCCTTTCTCTTATTGCACTTGCACTATGCTCCCTATCCCCTTTCTCTTGTTGCACTTGCACTATTCTCTTAGAACTTAGGTTCTACCCCTCTTGTGTGAGCCTTGCCTTGGGACCCTTGGGCTCCCTCTAAACTTGGACACATAACCTTCCACACTGCACAACTCAATTTTCTGATTAACATCTTGGGTGTATGCACTGCCTGGGGTTCCTGAAATCCCTTGGATCTCTGAAACACCCTAGATGAGATAAGGCTTGGAAATATGGATCTCGGAAGTGGCTCAATCTCATATTATTAGACATTAAGTCTGAATTAGGTTGCTCAGATGTAGCTGATGATTCCTGATGTACTTTTTTTTTATTCCAGTTTTATTTCTTTTGGGCTGTAATAATTTGTATAAACTCGGGGATTTAGTAAAAAAAAGGGATTGGGTTTACTTTTATGCACCAAGGGTAGAAATCATGCCTATAGGGATTTATTTATAATTTGTGCAACTCCACGCGTAGAAAACATGCCTATAGGATTCGACACTTAATTTTTGCAATAAAGCATATAGATATCATGCCTATAGGGTTAACTTCTGATTTCTGCAATTTCATACATAGATATCATGCCTATAGGTTTTACTTCTGATTTCTTCAACTTCACACATAGATATCCTGCCTATAGGATCAACTTCTAATTGTTCTGCAAATTCACATATAGAAATACTGCCTATACACTTCCGCATCTCTGCATATATAAGCGTCATCAGGCAAACAGTTCGTAGGTTTAACACTAAAAGCTGCATATAGATACCATGTTCATAAGACTTCTGTTAACGTCTAAAAGATGTCAAAAATCAATAAACATATAGAGAGCATGCCTATAGGAAATTGTAAGGCCCCGAAAATTTTCGCTAAGTAATTTAGGATTTCGTGGTGTCACGTAGGCTTATTATAATATTCTTATGTGCTATTAACATGGTGTATATCCATTGGATTTGGTAAATATGTGTATAAGTCTTATGGTAAGTAATTTGGGGTCCAAGGAAAGGTCAAAGTCTAAGAAAAATTGGAAAAAGTCCATAATAGGCTAAAATTCCCAATGATCTTACACTAGTCCATACTTTTAACGAGCATATCTAAATATCTATAAGGTTTTAGGTGGTGGATAACCTATCAAAGGAAAGGTCTTCGAGTCTAGTTTCCAACGCTTCAAACCGTTCATCATTTGGACATTCCTACACAAAGTTATGATCAAATTACCAAAGGCTGGAAAAAATGCGATCCTGTGTCAGATCTGCGATCTCAATGTCCATTATGCGGTCCGCATTTTTGATCTGCGGTCGCAAATCAGGTAGCAAATTGGACCGGTGTAGCCCGGTTTTGGACGCCGATTTTGCGGTGCATTATGCGGCCAGCATTCGCGTTCTGCGGTCCATTCTGCTATAGCAGACTTGACATCGGAGGGTTAATTTTCTAATTTTTATAACCCGACCCCATTTTAATATATAGGCTTTAGAGTTCATTTTGGGGTCATTTTCTACTGATTTTAGAGAGAGGTGAGAGCATTTTAGAGAGAGAAGGAGGAACCCGACATTTAAATCATCCAAACTTGCATCAATCTTCAAGAATCAAAGCTCCCAATCACAAGTTCTTCATCTAAGAGGTAAGATTCTATACCCTAGGTTTTAATTTCGAGTTTGGAGTATAAGATGGGTTATTAAGGTATGATTCTTGGGTGTATTAATATTGTATATACATGCATGTACAACTTAGGTTTATGGGAAGATTGCTTAACATAAATAAGTAAGGATTGGGTTAGGGAATGAAAAAAAATTTGGAAAGGGGATTTGAAATCAAGATGCTCAACTAGTATTTGATAAAATGCTCAAATGAGCTAGAATTATGAATATCTTCCTAATTTGTGTTTAATTTTGCTATGTCCCAAAATAGAATGAAGTTGCTAGAATTTCCGGAATATCGTAGTAATTAAAGGAAAGCTCAAGAAAGGTATGTATGGCTAACTTTAACTCTTGTAGAATCCCCTTGTTGTCACGAGCATACGGTATGTGTACCTTGTATGAAAATATGTGAATTGATTGCCTTAATTGATTTCCATACCACCAAGTTATATGTGATTGTGAGAAGTGCTTTGATGTGCCTATCTTGTTATGTGCAAAATTTGTAAAAGCTTGAGGATGTCGACATGGAAGTATGTGTTTACTTATGTGAACTACTTGTGAATTCTTGTGATTAATGAGCCTTGAACGTTGTTGGTTAAGTCTTCCGATATGGTGGTGCAAGTGAATGGCAATAAACCAAATGTAGGTATGTGAATGTGTTTGTGTGGTAAGAGTTGTGTAACAAATGATGGAAAGAAGTTGTAATCGATGCAATTGAAACAAATGTGGTAACATTATATGTGGCTGGTTGTGGAAAACTACTGTTGTGATCTAAATTATGCATTGGGCTATTGAATAAGAAGGAAATGGCATTGATAGTTAAAGAAATCCCTTGTATATCGTGCTGCTATTCCTTGAGATTTGTCGCTGTTGTTATTGGGATTTGATGTTGTTGACCTTGACATTTGTCGTTGTTATCCTTGTTTATGTAAATTGTTATTGTTGTGGTATTGTTGTTGTTGTCCTTGTGAATTGTTGTTGTTGTTGTGTTGCTTGTGAGTTGTGATTGCTCGGTGGGATCGGGTTGTGCGCCGCAACACGAAGTAATAAGGTGTGGGTTGTGGTGATAAGGGTGGCCGAGGTAATAAGGGTGGAAAGTGATCGAAATCACTATTGAAATGAAAATATGAACAAATTGTGAAATTATTGATGTGGAAATGTGGAAGGGGAAGTAGGAGAGATTGTATACTTGTTTGGCTTGATTGTTCCCTCTTTGTGGATTTGATTGTTGTTTCTATTACTATTACATACCTGTTTATAAATTGTGAAATCATTGATGTGATAATGTTAAAGGGGAAAAGGAGAGATTGTGAAACTTGTTTGGCTTTGATTGTTTCTTTCACGTGCATTTGATCGTTGATTCTATTGATATATGTTACGTGTGTGTTATTTGATTCTACCTGGGGTGAAGTTTGTTCATACATACCAGTACAATTCAAATGTACTGACGTCCCTTTTGCCGGGGGCGCTACATTCGTGTTATGATTGTAGGTGCAGGTACTTCAGTCCATTGACAGTAGAACCTTATCCACTTTCCGTCAGCTGTATTGGTGAGCCCCTTTACTCTCGGGGCCCTGCGTGGCTCATGCCGCTTTTCTTCCCGGAGTCTTATTTTGGTATTTGTATAAGGTATAGCCGGAGCCTTGTTGCCGACATTTCCATATTATTCTTTAATTGTAGTTAGAGGCTCCGTAGACAGGTTGTGGGTAGTGTCGGGCATGGGAATTTTAAATAGAAATGTTGATGTATGGCAATGATGTATAAAACTTATAATACCTTTAATATGGCGAATGAAGTTGCTAATGAAAATGAAATGGAAATCGTTAATGATGTGTTTATAGAATTTGATTAATGGAGTCCATCTCCAATTTATTCATGAGTTAGTTTGGGGTAGAATGAGATCTAACAGGCTTGCTCGGTCGGGTTTACTCGGTTGAGCGCCGGTCGCGCTCCTCGGATTTTGGGGCGTGACAAGCTAGGGGTGAGGGTCAGGCAGCTAGGGGTCACCCCAGAGGTGGAGGTCGATCAGGCGGTGGTCAGGCTCGTTTTTATGCTCTTCAGGGCAGTACAGATGCCATTGCTTCAGATGCCGTCATTACAGGTATTATTTTAGTCTACCACAGAGATGCCTCAGTCTTATTTGATCCCGGTTCCACCTATTCCTATGTGTCCTCATATTTTGCTCATCATTTGGGTACGTCCCGAGGGTGTCTTGCTTTACCTGTTCATATATCTACCCCGGTAGGTGATACTATTGTTGTAGACCATGTGTACCGGTCATGTTTGGTGACTATTGAGGGTCTGGAGACCCGAGTTGATCTATTGCTATTGAGCATGGTGGATTTTGATGTCATTTTGGGCATGGACTGGTTATCTCCGTGTCATGCTATTCTAGACTGTCATGCTAAGACAGTCATTTTGGCTATACCAGGTGTACCGAGGATCGAGTGGCGTGGTGTGACTGATTATATTCCTAGCAGGGTGATTTCATTCTTAAAGGCCCAGCGTATGGTTGGGAAGGGTTGTCTTTCATATTTGGCGTTCGTGAGGGATGTTGGAGCCGAGACTCCTAGCATTGCTTCTGTCCCAATTGTGAGGGAGTTTTCCGATGTATTTCCTGCAAACCTGTCGGGCATGCCCCCGGACAGGGATATTGATTTTGGTATTGACCTGGTGCCGGGCACTCAGCCCATTTCCATTCCGCCATATCGTATGGCACCAGCGGAGTTGAAAGAATTGAAGGATCAGCTTCAGGAACTCCTAGATAAGGGGTTCATTCGGCCTAGCGTGTCACCGTGGGGTGCACCGGTTCTGTTTGTGAAGAAGAAGGATGGCACCATGAGAATGTGCATTGACTACGGGCAATTGAACAAGGTAACAGTGAAGAACAAGTATCCCCTGCCTCGCATTGATGATTTATTTGACCAGCTTCGGGGAGCGAGGGTGTTCTCCAAGATTGATCTCCGTTCGGGCTATCACCAGTTGAAGATCAGGGATTCAGATATTATTAAGACTAGATATGGGCACTACGAGTTTCTTGTTATGTCTTTTGGGCTGACTAATGCCCCGGCAACGTTCATGCATTTGATGAACAGTGTATTTCGGCCTTATCTGGATTCGTTCGTCATTGTTTTTATTGATGATATTCTGGTGTACTCGCGTAGTCAGGAGGAGCACGCGCAACATTTACGAGTTGTATTGCAGAGATTGAGGGAGGAGAAGCTTTATGCAAAGTTCTCCAAGTGTAAGTTCTGGCTCAGTTCAGTGGCTTTCTTGGGACACGTGGTGTCCAACGAGGGTATTCAGGTCGACCCGAAGAGATGAGGCGGTTTAGAGTTGGCCTAGACCGACCTCAGCCACAGAGATTCGTAGTTTCCTTGGTTTGGCAGGTTATTATCGCCGGTTTGTTCAAGGATTTTCCTCTATTGCATCGCCCTTGACCAAGTTGACTCAGAAGGGTACTCCATTTGATGGTCGGACGTGTGCGAGGAGAGCTTTCAGAAGCTCAAGGCAGCTTTGACCACAGCTCCGGTATTGGTTTTGCCATCCGCTTCAGGTTCTTATACTGTATATTGTGATGCTTCGAGAGTTTGGATTGGATGTGTATTGATGTAGGAGGGTAGAGTTATTGCTTATGCTTCTCGTCAGTTGAAGCCCCACGAGAAGAACTACCTTGTTCATGATTTGGAGTTGGCTGCTATAGTTCATGCTTTGAAGATTTGGAGGCACTACTTGTATGGCGTATCTTGTGAGGTATTCACTGATCATCGCAGTCTTCAACATTTGTTCAAGCAAAAGGATCTTAATTTGAGACAGCGGAGGTGGCTAGAGTTACTTAAGGATTATGATATTACCATTCTGTATCACCCGGGGAAGGCCAATGTGGTGGCCGATGCTTTAAGCCGAAAGGCAGTTAGTATGGGTAGTTTGGCGTACATTCCAGTTGGGGAGAGGCCCTTTGCAGTTGATGTCCAGGCCTTGGCCAATCGGTTGGTGAGACTAGATATTCCGGAGCCTAGTCGGGTGTTAGCTTGTGTGGTTTCTCGGTCTTCCTTATATGATCGCATTAGAGAGCGCCAGTATGATAATCCACATTTGCTTGTTCTCAAGGACAGGGTGCAGCATGATGATGCCAGGGATGTGACCATTGGTGATGATGGTATGTTGAGGATGCAGGGCCGGATTTGCGTGCCCAATGTGGATGGGCTTCGGGAGTTGATATTAGAGGAGGCCTATAGCTCGCGGTATTCCATTCATCCGGGTGCCGCAAAGATGTATCAGGATTTGAGGCAGCACTACTGGTGGAGGAGAATGAAGAAAGATATTGTAGGATTTGTGGCGCGGTGTCTCAATTGTCAACAGGTGAAATATGAGCATCAAAGACCTGGTGGATTGCTTCAGCAGATGGATATTCCCGAGTGGAAGTGGGAGAGGATTACTATGGACTTTGTTCTTGGACTTCCTCGGACTATGAGGAAATTTGATGCTATTTGGGTGATTGTTGATCGGCTGACCAAGTCCGCGCACTTCATTCCTGTGTGTACTACCTATTCTTCAGAGCGGCTGGTAGGGATTTATATCCGGGAGATTGTTCGGTTGCACGATGTTCCGATTTCTATCATCTCAGATAGAGGTACTCTGTTTACTTCGCAGGTTTGGAGAGCCGTGCAGAGAGAGTTGGGTACTCAGGTGGAGTTGAGCACAGCGTTTCATCCTCAGACGGACGGACAGTCCGAGCGTACCGTTCAGATATTGGAGGACATGTTGCGTGCTTGTGTTATTGATTTTGGGGGTTCTTGGGATGAGTTTTTGCCGCTTGCAGAGTTTGCCTACAATAACAGCTATCAGTCGAGCATTCAGATGGATCCGTATGAGGCGTTGTACGGGAGGCGGTGTAGATCTCCAGTTGGCTGGTTCGAGCCAGGTGAGGCTAGGTTATTGGGGACAGAGTTGGTTCAGGATGCATTAGAGAAGGTGAAGCTGATTCAGGAGAGGCTTCGTACAGCACAGTCGCGTCAGAAGAGTTATGCGGACCAGAAGGTTCGAGATGTGTCTTATATTGTTGGTGAGAAGGTCTTGCTGAAGGTTTCGCCCATGAAGGGTGTTATGAGATTCGGAAAGAAAGGGAAGTTGAGTCCGCGGTTCATTGGGCCCTTTGAGGTACTTCAGAGGATTGGGGAGGTGGCTTATGAGCTTGCNTCAAGAAAGGTATGTATGGCTAACTTTAACTCTTGTAGAATCCCCTTGTTGTGACGAGCATACGGTATGTGTACCTTGTATGAAAATATGTGAATTGATTGCCTTAATTGATTTCCCTACCACCAAGTTATATGTGATTGTGCGAAGTGATTTGATGTGCCTATCTTGTTATGTGCAAAGTATGTAAAAACATGAGGATGTCGACATGGAAGTATGTGTTTACTTATGTGAACTACTTGTGAATTCTTGTGATTAATGAGCCTTGAACGTTGTTGGTTAAGTCTTCCGATATGGTGGTGCAAGTGAATGGCAATAAACCAAATGTAGGTATGTGAATGTGTTTGTGTGGTAAGAGTTGTGTAACAAATGATGGAAAGAAGTTGTAATCGATGCAATTGAAACAAATGTGGTAACATTATATGTGGCTGGTTGTGGGAAACTACCGTTGTGATCTAAATTGTGCATTGGGCTATTGAATAAGAAGGAAATGACATTGATAGTTAAAGAAATCCCTTGTGTATCGTGCTGCTATTCCTTGAGATTTGTCGCTGTTGTTATTGGGATTTGATGTTGTTGACCTTGACATTTGTCGTTGTTATCCTTGTTTATGTAAATTGTTATTGCTGTGGTATTGTTGTTGTTGTCCTTGTGAATTGTTGTTGTTGTTGTGTTGCTTGTGAGTTGTGATTGCTCGGTGGGATCGGGTTGCGCGCCGCAACACGAAGTAATAAGGTGTGGGTTGTGGTGATAAGGGTGGCCGAGGTAATAAGGGTGGAAAGTGATCGAAATCACTATCGAAATGAAAATATGAACAAATTGTGAAATTATTGATGTGGAAATGTGGAAGGGGAAGCAGGAGAGATTGTATACTTGTTTGGCTTGATTGTTCCCTCTTTGTGGATTTGATTGTTGTTTCTATTACTGTTACATACCTGTTTATAAATTGTGAAATCATTGATGTGATAACGTTGAAGGGGAAAAGGAGAGATTGTGAAACTTGTTTGGCTTTGATTGTTTCTTTCACATGCATTTGATCTTTGATTCTATTGATATATGTTACTTGTGTGTTATTTGATTCTACCTGGGGTGAAGTTTGTTCATACATACCAGTACAATTCAAATGTACTGATGTCCCTTTTGCCGAGGGCGCTACATTCGTGTTATGATTGTAGGTGCAGGTACTTCAGTCCATTGACAGTAACACCTTATCCACTTTCCGTCATCTGTATTGGTGAGCCCCTTTCCTCTCGGGGCCCTGCGTGGCTCAAGCCGTTTTTCTTCCCGGAGTCTTATTTTGGTATTTGTGTAAGGTATAGCCGGAGCCTTGTTGCCGGCATTTCCATATTATTCTTTAGTTGTAGTTAGAGGCTCCGTAGACAGTTTGTGGGTAGTGTCGGGCATGGGAATTTTAAATAGAAATGTTGATGTTTGGCAATGATGTATAAAACATGTAATACCTTTAATATGGCGAATGAAGTTGCTAATGAAAATGAAATGGAAATCGTTAATGATGTGTTTATAGAATATGATTAATGGAGTCCATCTCCAATTTATTCAAGAGTTAAGTTGGGGTAGAATGAGATCTAACAGGATTGCTCGGTCGGGTTTACTCGGTTGAGCGCCGGTCGCGCTCCTCGGATTTTGGGGCGTGACAGAAATCTCGAATCTGAATAGAAGCTACGTCAACTGCTGAACTCGTATTGTTCTGTTAAAACTGGTAACCTTTTTCTATAATCAGTTTGCATTATTTCTAAGATCAGTAGATATCATGCCTAGTTCTATCCAACACTTAGACAAAAGGATTAATTAATCAATCAGATCGGTTTTAGTCAACTGCATTCAAGCGAGCCTAATGTAGACTTTCCGTCTAAAAAATATGCGTTGAACCAGTCCGCTCGTCGCATTATTTAATTAAGACCAAATCAGTACGTGTAAGACATGCTAAACTCTATGACTTTTATCTGATTTATGGAGGCATATTTGAGCCCGGTTTGCTTGTCTGCTTCCCCTTTATTTGCATTACGTGTTTTTGATTGACGCCTTAGCATTTTGTCCTTTGAAAACTTCTAAAAACCCCCCAAACCCCTCTCCCTTTAGAATTAGTAGTCCATTTGCCTCCGGGACTGATAGGATTGGGACGGGTAATAGCATGCAATAAGTAACGATACTATTCCGCGCTTTAATACCTTAACGGGGTAGGGAAGGGTAGATATGGAGATGATGATCACACGATAACACTATGCGTACAATCGGGTACCGGTGTTGTGTGGATGATCCATGTGATTTATAAACCTAGGACCCCCCTCCCTCTTTGTTATTTTTATTCCAGAATTTTAAAAGCTGTTCAGTTTTCAGTTTCTCTTCTTTTACTTCAATTCTTTGCACCTATCATGAAAAATCTCTCTTTTAATTGTCTGAATTTTAGTATTTTTTCTCCCTAAACTTCCGTCTCCTTCACCTCGTTTAAGTTACTTGCATCAATTATTTGACCCCTTCTTTTCTCTCACACCTTTCTGTAATTATAAAACTACTTCCTTCCAGATTTCAGCACTTTTAAATCCTTTCGTGCTTTTTATTTGCAATTGTTATGTGAGTGGTTTCATCGTATTTGCAATGCTTGCTCGTCTACTTGTTGTTTGCATTTAAAGTCACAATTGTAGCATGGCCGGGAACCACACTAGTGGATCTTGGGGGGTGCCTAATACTTCCCCTCAAGATAATTTCTAGCCCTTACCCAAACTCTGGTTTTCATCTCAAATTCTTTTCTTAAAGTGTCCTAATGCACTATAATCATTAGGTGGCGACTCTCCAAATCCAAAACCCAATTCCCAAACGGGAATAGAGTTGTCTTTCCTAAATGTCGTAAACCCGATTTCTCGCTCTTTGGAGGGAGGAAAAAAGGGGGCGTCGACATGAATCATCCATCCTCGAGTCCTCGTACAGATGCGACTTGAGGATTAGATAGTGCAGGACATCGGGGAAGGTCACACTCCCCGTCCTTGCCGGTAGGGTGACTTTGGAGACCTCATTCCATATCATGGATAAGGATACCGCATACAACTCCATCTTAGGACGACCATGGACACATCCCATGAGAGCAGTCCACTCCAGCTTGTACCAAGTAATCAAATTCCCAAACCCCTGGGGGATATTCAGCATACGAGGGGAACAACGCACATACCGAGAATGCTATCAGATTGCCTTGGACGACACAACAATCTAACAAAATAAAGAAAAGGAAAAAGAAGCGTAGCAATCAACAGGGTCGAGGTCCTTGCAGGTCGAAGCCAAAGATACCATTACGGACCCAGAAGTGGTCGAAGCTGTAGGATCGACCATAGAGGACCTTGATCTCGTCCAGCTAGACAACGGCGACCCCAACAAAAAACCTTATATCGGCTGCGAACTCCGAGACCCAGGTAAATTTAGTCAATTCTTAATAGATAACGCAGATTTATTTGCCTTTAGCCATGTAGATATGCCCGGCATCCCCAAGGAGATAGCCATGCACAATCTAAACGTCGACCCCTTTTACCCCCAGTAAGGCTACGACGCAAGTTCAACCCCACCATCAACGAGGCTGTCCACGAGGAGGTAGATAAACTATTGGCCAATGGCTCTATCAGGAGTCAAAATACTCCAAGTAGATTGCCAACGTGGTAATGGTCAAAAAGAAGAATGGTAAATGGGGGATGTGTATGGACTTCACCGACCTGAATAAATCCTGCCCGAAGGATTCATTCTCACCACCACACATCGACCAGCTCATCGATGCGACAGCAGGACACGAGTTGTTGAGTTTTCTGGATGCCTAATCAGGCTACAATCAGATAGTCATGGAGGAAGATGACAAGAGAAAACCACGTTTATCACACACAGGGGAATGTACTGCTATAGGGTCATGCCATTTGGGATGAATAATGCGGGAGCTACCTATCAGCGGCTGGTTGCAAAGTTGTTCAAGAACCAGCTCGGCAAAACCATGGAGGTGTACATCAATGACATGTTGGTTAAATCCTTGAGGGCCGAGGATCACATCGACCATTTAAAGGAAACATTCAAAATATTGAGGAAATACGGGATAAAGCTGAACCCCGAGAAATGCATGTTCGGCGTAACATCGGGTAAGTTTAGGTTTCCTGGTATCACATCGAGGAATTGAGGTCAACCCAGATCAGATTAAAGCCATCGACGATATATCGAAACATCTAACCACTAAGAAACAAGTCCATAGACTAACGGGTCGAATTGCTGCCCTGTCTAGATTCATCTCGAGGTCATCTGATAGGTGCCACAGGTTTTTCAACGTACTAAAAAAGGATAATAGCCTCGAGTGGACGCCTGAATGCATACAAGCATTGAAAGAACCCAAGGAATGCCTGTCATCACCACCTTTACTCTCAAAGCCCGAGCTTGGGGAGCGTCTCCTCGTCTACCTCGCTGTTTCATAAGTAGCAGTAAGTGTAGTCCTAGTTCGAGAAGACAAAGGTACACAATCTCTAATTTATTATATCAGTAAAAAACTTATCAACACCGAGACGAGGTATCCTCACCTCGAGAAACTAGCCCTGGACCTTGTCATAGCTTTACGAAAGCTTAGGCCATACTTCCAGTGCCATCCAATCGCTATCGTCACCATATTCCCTTTAAGAAGCATATTTCACAAACCCGAGCTGTCGGGGAGGCTGGCCAAGTAGGCGATCAAATTAAGTGAGCACGACATCACTTATCAGCCTCGTACAACAATAAGATCACAAGTGCTCGCCGACTTTGTCGCAGACTTTAGTGCCAAAGTGATACCTGAGGCTGAGAATAAAGCCACTCAAACTTCTCACCAAACATAGGATCTCTTGGTCCTACACACCGATAACGCATCCAACGCCTGCGGGTTCGAACCGGGGCTCGTGCTCCGGATTCCCATTGTTGAAGTCATTCGCTAATCAATAAGATGCCCAGATATGACTAACAACGAGGTCGAGTATAAGGCCATAATTGAAGGATTGAGACTAGCACACGAATACGGGCCGAGGCATATAGAGCTACGCTACGATTCTCAGCTTATCGTCAACCAAGTTACTAGGACTTACCAAATCAAAGAGAGCAGAGATTGCAGAAGTACCAGATCGAGATATTCAAATTGCTATCCAATTTCGACGAATTCCAGCTTGACCAGATTCCACGAACTCAGAACGCCGAAGCGGATGGCCTCGCTAAACATGCCTCCCGCCACAAAAAACATAACTCCTAGGGATAAGAGCGTGGTATATCTCATCAGCTCAGCATTAGACCACATCGAGGTGAAATCAGTAAACTTAACTTGGGACTAGCGTAATTGTATTATAAACTATTTGCAGGACGGTACCCTCCCAAATGACAAAAAGGAAGCCAAGAAGTTGAGAATACAAGCCGCTAGATAGAGCCTCCTTTACTGCGACTTGTACAAAAGGACGTAAGGTGGCCCCTAGCAAAATGTTTGGCCCAAATCAAACCCACCGCATTCTCGAGGAAGTCCATGAAGGCCACTGCTGCAGTCATTCCGACAACCAAGCACTTGTCAGGTGTCTCATACGGTCTAGATATTATTGGCCGATCATGAAGAACGATGCCTTGGAATTCGTGAAGAAATACTAGCAGTGTCAAAAATACGCTCCAATAATCCACCAATCAGGTGAAAACCTTCACTCTGTCACCTCTCCACGGCCATTTATTAAATGGGGAATGGACATGGTGAGACCGCTTCCGCCTGGATGAGGTAATGTTAAATTCCTTTCAATTTTAACTGACTATTTCTCTGAATGGGTGGAAGCAGGCGCAGCCCAAGTTCATGAGCAAGAGGTAATCGCCTTCATATGGAAAACATCATTTGCCAATTCGGCTTACCTAAAGAAATAAGCTGCGATAACGGGCCCTAGTTCACGGGAAAAAAACCCATAGAGTTTCTCGAAGAATGGCACATCAAAATGATACTTTCAACTCCGTACCACCCAACCCGCAACGGGCAGGAAGAGTCCTCCAACAAGTCTATCTTAAACATCATGATGAAGAAACTCGAGGAGGCCCAGGGACTGTGGCCAGAAATACTCCCAGAAGTATTGCGGGCACATAGAACAACCCTAAAAACGAGCACAGGAGAAACACCTTACTCCCTAGTCTACAGAATAGAAGCGGTCATACCAGTCGAAGTCGGAGAACCTAGCCTAAGGTACTCTAATGAAAGCAACATCGGCAACTACGAGAATAGGAAACAAGACCTCGACGAGGTCGAAGAATGATGAGATATGGAATATATAAGAATGGTCGCATAGAAACAACAAGCGGAATGCTACTACAACTAAAAAGCCAAGGTACGATTACTCAAAATCGAGGACTACGTGCTCAAAGCCAAGACCCAAGCAGGAAGAGATCCACGAGAAGGCAAATTAGGAGCCAATTAGGACAGACCATACAAAATCATAGGCAAGGCGGACAAGGGTTCATTCCAACTACTTCAATATCAGCCACCTCAAATACTTCAACTTTTGATAAATAAGGGATGCCCCGTAAGTCGCACTCTTTTTTCTCTCACTTGAGTTTTGTCCCAATAGGGTTTTCTCGATGAGGTTTTTAACGATGAGACAAATGGGACACTTTGAGTTGGAGCACGCGAGACCAGACACATTTTTCATTGCTCGACTCCTCAAAAATCTCCAAGTCGAACAGTGAAGGGACTAGATATACTGGGACTGGGACTGGGACTAGAACGCCAGGCAGCACCCAAAACTTGTAATTTTCTCCAAAATTTGCCTAAGGACGAAATGATGTAATCGAAGCAATGATATTGAAGTAAATGAGATACTCGTTCATTGAAACTGCTCTCCTGAAAAGGTGAGTTTGACTAGTTCGAACAACTCCTATCGGCCCTCGATCTCGACCTAACTAAAAGGTGCATTCGACTAACTCGAACAACTCCTATCGGCCCTCAGCCTCGGCCTAATTAAAAGGTACACTCAACCAGTTCGAACAACTCCTATCGGCCCTCGGCCTCGACCTTATTAAAAAATATGTTCAACCAATTCAAACAACTCCTATAGGCGTTCGGCCTCGACCTAACTAAAAGGTGCGTTCAACCAACTCGAACAACTCCTATCGGCCCTCGGCCTCGACCTAACTAAAAGGTGCATTCGACCAACTCGAACAACTCCTATCGGCCCTCGGCCTCGACCAAACTAAAAGGTGCATTCGACCAACTCGAACTACCCATATCTGCCCTCGGCCTCAATTCAACTAAAAGGTATGTTCGAGCAGCTCGAACAAACACCTATCGACCCCTGGCCATGACCTAACAAAATGGTACATTCGATCAGCTCGAGCGACACCTATAGTCCCATGGCCATAACTTAACAAAATGGTACATTCGATCAGCTCGAGCAACCTATTGACCCTTGGCCACGACTTTACGAGGTGGTACGTTCGACCAGCTTGAACAACACCTATCGGCCCTCGGCCTCGACTTAACTAAATGGCGTGTTCGACCAGCTCGAACAAACACTTATCGCCTATCAGCCACGACTCAACTCAAAAACACGTTCAGAAGACGCAGAAGCAAAAAAACACAACTATAGAAAAAAACATACATAGATAAGAAAGGTACGTGTAAAACAAAAGAAAAACAACTTTGATTTATAGGAAGTCTTTACGAAGGCGTTCAAAGACACCAACAAAAGTACAGTACAAGAAGTTAAACAAAAATAGAGGCTGAAAATCTAGTAGCCGTCACTAGTCTGGTATTTGTCGTCTTCGCAATCTTCACCTCGATTTTAGGCAGATTCACACCAAACACTATCCTCAAACTTGCCAAATCCCTAGTCATCATCGTCTTCGGCATCAGGTTGAGGCATGGCGGGGTCATAGCCATAGGCTAACCGAGCTTCACGAGTTTTGACCCGAGCCTCCTCAATGGCTGTCTCAAAGACAAAGTCCGTCTGATTCAACTCGTGAATCACATCTATTCGGGCTTCGGCGAGGATCCACTCCTCATACTTCTCTCGGGGAACGGCACGAAACTTAGAGGCATGAGACATAGAGGTCCGTTTGAGCAATCAGGCATTCTCGCTCTCGACATCAGAAATTTGTTCAAGCAACTCAAAGTTCTCTTTCTCCAATTCGCTAATCCTCTCCTCGAGCCTAGCCTCCTTAGCTTCCGTCGTCGACTAAACATTGTCCCATTCAGAGCATAAGGTCCTGTTCGCCAACTCTAAAAGGGCAGCCCTCCTTCGAGTCTCCATTCGGGAGGACTCTGCCTCCTCGAACAGCAGCTTCTTCTTAGCGACCTCTCCCCTGGGAGCGTCCATCTCAAACTGACACCCATCCAACTGACTTTGCAGTTTGTCGACCTAGCTCTGAAGGTCGCTAGTTTGGGCCTCCACGCCCTAACTCATTTCGAGCTCCTCTTCTTTTCTCCTTAACGCGTCCTCGAGAATGCTGAACCTCTCCACCTATGTGAGCAATTCCTCATCCTTCTTCCTCAACTCCTCCCACAAGGCAGGCGCGTCACCCTCCTCGCGAAGCTGCCCCTGAGCCTCCCTATACTTTCTGCGGAACTCCGCGTACTTAGTCTGCAATCTCTGGTAGATCTCCTTTCACTTCTTCTCTCTCCGCACACTCTCGATCTCCAAGATAATGGTCTGTAAACAAAATAAAAGTAAAAATAGGACTTAGAAGCAAACCGAAGCAAAGAAAAGGGAATGAAGAAAAAGGATACTTACCTAGAGAGCGAGGCCGGCGATGCTCTTTGACAGGGTGCTGTCTCTTAGCAGCCGGAGAGTCTCATGCTCGGCTTCAAAATAAAGAGGACCGAGGGCATTAACCATATTCTATGTATCCTTCAGCAAATCACGATTCAAGGGAATCGTAATAGTCCTTGACCCTCCTTCTACCCTAACCTCGATCTATGTAGTCCCACTATTGATCATCTCAAGGTCCTCAGGATCAAGGTCAGAGCCGGAATCGTCACCATCATGCTCAACCCGCCCATCTTCCTGTTCGGCGGGCATCTGGTTTTTCCCTTTGTCAACACGGGAATCTTCTTGAATTGGCCCAGAAGATGAGCCTCCCCACACCAGGGACGAGCAAGAGCATCATCAGCTACATTCTCGACTGCCTCGTCAGGTCGAGGGGAAGCAGCAAAGTAAAGTTCCACCAAGTTAGGCACCTCTGAGGCTACCCTTAAATCCTTCTCGGCCTGTGTCATTACGGGGCCGTGATCCATGGCCTTAGGAGAGGTTCCTGAGTGATTGATTGCCACTAGGGAAAAATCTCCTCGTGCGGAGAAACCTCCTCATCCTCAATATAGGGAGGATCCAAGGGAAGATTGGGCATTGAAGTTGAACTAGGGGCAGAAGTAGAAGGAGCGACACCCCTCCTCCTCCTAAAAGAAGGCATCGGCGCCACATTCCTTCTTGCAACACCCTTGACAGAACCTAGAGGAAGTATAAAAAGATGAGCACAATAACGTATGCGAGTTCAAATGCAACATCGACCAAAAGAAGAAATTACCTATCGAGGGAGGGACGGTTTGAACTTTTGCCAGAAGCTCGACCAATCACGGATCCCTATAGTGCAGGGGAGGACTTGGCTGAACCAGTCAGCGAGATGCACCACCAACTGAAGAGGTCGATCAATAGCTGCAGAACAAGAATGATTAATCAACAAACTCGGAGTATATAACTGTTTAAAAAGGTAAAGCAAAAATACGAATACATACGAGTGCGATTCCAGGCTTCAGGGAAATCTTTGACTTCAGCCACGATGGCCTCTATCTTGACAAAGAAGAAGTCGATCCAAAATTATCGGCTAGCTTTGTCATCCATTTTAACTACGAAGCACTTGCCTCCATGATGTTGAAGGTTCAACATCGTTCCCTGTTAAAAGCTAGGCACGAATAGATGCACTAAATGCCGCATAGTAATCTCGACACCAGCCAGCTCGGAACACTTCGACAACATCTTAATCACCTTATATACGTAGGGGCGAGTTGAGCAGGGCAGACCCGATAAAAGTGGCAAAATTCCTCTACCAGCGGGGAAGAAGGAACGAATAGCCAATGATGAACATGTAAGCGTAGAGAGAGCAGTAACCAGGACGGTGAGCGTGCACTTTATCATTATTAGTAGGTAATAGCTCCAGTTGATCGGGGAGGCCATACTTGGCCTTGAACTCTGCCAAGCGCTTGGTCTTCGTAGAAGACCGGAAAACCTTAATCATTGCCTCCGGCGGTCGTTAAAAATATGGTTTTGCTTCAGGATTGCGGGGGATAATCTCCTCTACTGAAGGGAGAGCCTCTTCTTCAACGGTGAAGATGGCGTCTCCTCTGTGAATGGGGACCACAACAGCTAGCGGAGTGGGTTGAGTCTCCTCATTAACACCAGAAGTTAAGTTCGACATGACTATGGAGTTTGAAGAAAGTTAGAAGAAGAGAGCTGAGAATATGGAGAGAAAAGTTATAAGGTTATAAGCAAGGGAAGAAAATTCGATGAAAGTAAATGCAATTTTGAGCTACAAACAATGACGGTAAAATTCGGGTTTGGGTGATCATCTCTCTTTTTATAGATGAGGAATCTCGAAACTAGAGTGGATCACCATAAATGCAACTGAAATCGAAACGGCAAAGCCAATGAAAATGCCGCGTGTGTACCGACGCGGCGTATCGGGAACAAGCGTCATCATGACGAATGACGTCATGACGCCACGTCCCTTCAATGACAGGCTTATTCCAGAAGTTACCCAGAAAGACTAAGGGTTTGAAACATGTGGCCCTTAAAGCGCCACATCATTCTTCTGTTACAACGACCACGATCGCGGTTACCCGCTCATCGAACCCTCCCATGAGGACAACCTCAATAAGCGGAGGGACTAACTGTATGGGCAAAAAACTTCATGCCATATGTTGACTAGGTCAATGGAAATAAAGCCTTTGGAGGCTGCTACGTGTCATCGATAGGACACGATAACCTGACTTCAAAAGGCCGACGTCACAAGAAGATGACATGTCGTCGACGAGATCGAGGTGGTCCGATAAAAGACGAGGACGAGGTGGTCCGATAAAAGACGAGGAGAAGGACGAGCACCCTACCTCGGCGCGCAATAACAACTAGTTCTAGGATTTATATTCCCTAGAGAATATTCCTATAAATATTCCTCCCTATTGTACTATCTAGGATTTTGTGGCCATGTACCCTTATAAATAGGAAGAGATGTAGTTATAGAAAAAGGATGGACAATTTTTGTAAAGAACAATATTGACAATCTCTAAAGATTCTCTCTTTATTACAAAGTTTGCCTTTTTTACTTCTTTATCTATCTTTTCCTCCCCGGTCGAAGAAGAATCAGAATATTTAAAAGCTTATCATTATCCGTCATAGTCAGAAGAATCATTGCAAAATCTCACCCTTGTCGGGTGAACCTTGTTCAATTATTTACTTATATGCCATTTATTGTCATTTATTAAATGCCTTATTTGGTCTCCCCCATTTAACCTATACCCATATTTTTAAAATTATTTAACATATACCCTAATTTTGACAACTTCAAACCCGTCTGTTGCCTCCTCTTCTTCTCTTGCGACCTATATGCTCTTTTCTTCCTCCTCTTCTTTTCTTCTTCTTCTTGTTTTCTCTTTCAGACACACGAGACTCTATCTAAGTATTATTGATTACATATGAAGCATTCCGTGACTCAATTTATTGAACGCTATAACAGGAAGATGGATTCCATCTACAGTTGATTTTGCAGCACGTCGTGTCCCTCGGCTTTGGTGTAATCACCAACATCATTAATGGTGGACTTGAATGTAATAGAGGTTCAAATGCACAGATGCGAGTAGAATTGGTTTCTACAATAGATACTGTTAGATCTTGGGAGTTGACCCTGGCAACAACTTGGACTGTGCTAACCAAAGGCCTTTCGGCCAACAGGGACTTTAAATCAATTATAGTAGTTTTGTGTAGCAGTTGACACCCTAATAAGGTTTGGTCCATCTAAAAATAATATGATCTCTTGCTTAGTATGGAGCCTGAAAAGAGTTTATTGTCAAAACTCAAAGAAGCATCATCTAAAGTTTGGGACTGTAGGGTCAAACTTCAGACATTACCAGGTTAAATTTTGTCTGAAGTTTGCAACTATCATGCCAGACTTCAGAAAAAATTATCTGAAGTTCAAATATAGCAAGCTGATTTTGTTTGAAAGTTTGCACTACAAACTTAAGAACTTCAGATTAATTTGTATGAAGTTTGCACTATGAGCTGAAATTTTTTTGTGGGAAAAGGTCCAAAATTGCCTCTCTACTATACTATATTGTTTACTTCTGTCACCTGTTATACAATTCGTCCAATCTAGCCCCTACCGTTAATCAACTTTTTAAAATTACCCCTAACCCTAACGAATCTAGACCATGGCAGCTGACCGCCTCAATTTTTTCCATGTCAGCTGCCAAGTCACTCGACCCCACCAAATTAAAACCCCACAGACCATATTACATTCTCCATTAACAAAGAATTAGGGCTCACACGACCCTAATCCTATTTTCCTCAGCCTTCAATGTCGCAAAAAAGTTGTTTATCCCAAACTAGGTGTCGTTGTGGAATCATTGCAAACCACTTCACTTCAACGACTCCATTAAACCCTGGAAGGCGATTTTTAAATGTCTGAAGCCTAAGGTTAGTGATTCTCTAACAAAAGCTCTAAATTATTATCAGTTTGCACTAAATTATAGTCTAATAATAAAGATCTTTGGGTCTTCTCTGGTTTTTTTGTCTTCGACATAATCGTTCTTGTGGTTATTTTGAATGGGAAGATGAAATCTCGTTGAACAGTGATTTGGTTACAACTAAAGATCTACCATTGTCTTGGGAAGCGATTAAAATTGATAGGGATAAATTAAAAGAAGAATTAATTGCCATGGAGGCTCTACACCAAGGTGAAGCTGCAAAAGTAATAAAATTGAAAGAGAGGGTTTTGAAGACGAGGATGATGCTTATGATTTCATGGGCACTTTTTATTGGATTTGTTGCGGCGGCTATGATAAAGTGAATTTTAGTGAATCTTGTTGATGTCTATTGTTGTGATCTTTTTTTAGTGAATATGTATTGTTTTCATTTTTCTTCTCGTTTGAATAGGTGCATCTTTATTATCATTTTGTTGATGTAATGTTGGTGTTATGTATTTTGTTTTGAACCGTTTATATTAGTTAATGTAATCTTAGTTTTATGTATTTTGTTGGAAGCTATATTATTTATTGATATTGTATGTATTCATAGCCATCTTTGTGTATGTATTACGGCACCAATTGTGATGAACCTGCTATATTATTAGTTGATGTTACATAGCACTTACATAGTGATAACCTGCAGATTCCGAGTTATGGGCTGGTGAACATAGCAGTTACAAAGCACACAAATTGTATGTGTTGAAGGCATTGTCTCTGTCAAAAATTGGATAACATATTATAGTGATGAACCTGCAGATTCCTAAGTCTTGGACAATGAAGGGGTTGGACAACATCTATAAATTGGACAATGAATAACAATGAAACGAACACTTAAATTCATAAACTAATTGTTGCTTCATTCACAAGGGGATGTCACATTAACACCCCAAAAAAATATCACAACCAAGTGACAACATGACATCCAAGTTTCCCCAACTAAACAGTCAAACTACATTAAACCCCAAACAAGGGAATGTCACATTATCACCCCAAAAAATTACACAACCAAGTGATAGCATGACATCTGAGTTAACAGGTCACTAACTAAACAATCACACTGCTGGGGAGGCGTGGCTGGCACCCGGTGCCGCATTGGCCCGAGTGAACCACTCTGTAACTCTTTTTTTATCTTTGTAACTATTATGGACCAACATGACCATAATTCATAATGTATAACTGTAAGTGGGCAACACTGTATCAATAAACTATCGTTCTTATAACATGAATACATATGGGCGCCAAGGCCTCTAACATACTGTACAAATTGAACCTCTGTCTACAAAGCCTCTAAGATTAATTGACATCAAACGGGACAGGGTACCGGCCTACCCGTAAGTTTGTAGCAAAACTCTGACACGATGACTCATAGACTCGGCTGCACTCCAAATGAGGTGGAGTCGTACTGATCCTTCGCTGAATGCCAATCTCGTCTACTATGAGGGCTCGTCAAACTAATTATCTATACCTGCAGGCATGAATGTAGCGTCCCCAACAAAAGGATGTCAGTACGAACAATGTACTGAGTATGTAAGATAGAACTGAAACGTAACAGTAAGTCAACATTAATTAAGGATATGGAAGAAACATGGAGTAAAGGACTCAACCTGAAAGTCTGGATAGCTCTGTAAATCATGAAATATTTATAGTATCATGCATATGTGTATAAATGTCATGCAATGCATAGGTCTGTACGTACATAACATCATCAAGCCTCTGAGGGCATCCCATCATATCATCTTGGCCACTGTGGGCATTCATCAACGTATACCAGCTGATCAGGTAGTGGTGCGTATATAACACCATAACCTTTTTCCCATATACCATATACATATTATACATATATACGCATATATAACGCCGTTTGAGTCATGGGTAAATGCACATGTATAAATGAATGCAATGCATAATAAAGTAAGACAATATGATCTCTTGGAATATTATGAGACCTATGAATAGATAATATGGTAGTAGGACATATGGAGAATCAGAAACATACTTAGAAGTGCTTGAATTAACTTTATAGGAATGAATAATATAAATATCCTTAACTTCTAAGAGTGGAACAACTTATGGAATAGCATTACATTTACGTATAGTTACTTGGGTCATGCCAAAATGAAGGAAGGCTTACCCTTAATATACCTGGAGTAGAACTTTTAAATATTCCTTGCCATGTTCCCATGTCAGTGCAGCGAGCCTCAAATCTATTATGTGTGGAATAAGCCAATAACATATTTCTCAGTAAGTTCAGATGCTAAGTGCTCAAGCTTTCTTCAACATTGATGCTCAATCTCTCAACCTCTAAATTTCCTTTCATTTTTACCCTTGAGGCAAATTTATCCACTCTGTTATTATCTTCTCTTTAGCAGATTCTTGTATCAATTAATGGTATTATGAGACATTGATAAAATTCTGAACCAATTGATAGAGCATAGAAATTACTAATGTATTGTTATACATAAAATGAAACCTTTTGGCTCCCGTCTTCATGTCCCTTTTCTGTCCATTCTGTTTACCTCATGTCAATGGCTCCAAAAATGATAGGAGAATCTTTCTATGTTAATGAAATTCTCGAAAGAGCATTTGTTGCCAACAGCTTGCGCAAATGGTTGCCACCTTTCCATTCAATTCAAGAGTCACACTCTTGGCATAGGAGGGCTGCCACGTAATCCCCTTGTTGGGGAATTTAAACTTTATCCAATAATCAATTAGGTAGTACCCGCTACCAGGTAATTAATTAATTATCCGCATAATTAAGAATTATCTCGGATTACTTAAAATACTACTTACTTTTAACACACTTTATACACCTTACTATAATACATTTTACTTTCGTGGCCATGTGGTAGCATATAAAATTAATACATATATTATTATTTTATTAATATATATATATATATATATATATATATATATATATATATTCTAATACATATATATATATGGATGGATTTTCACATGTATTGACTAGTTTTAGAGCGTTGGGCATCAGTTCAAGTTGTCGGAAGGGCTGGGGAGACGAATATGGAACTTCGGAGAAAGGTAAGTCTCCTTTCTAACCATGTAAGAGGGAATTAACCCCGTAGGTGAAATAATTCTATATGTGCTTCTATTTGTGGGGGCTATGTACGCACGAGGTGAGGAGAGTCCGTGCGTAGCTACTATTATGCAGAAGTCCGGTAGTCTAGGACCCAAAAGCATGCTATACTAGCGATATTTGTAACCTTATTGTTAATTTAAATTGCTTAAATCATATCAAACTTGGTAAATGAATTTCTAAAAGGTTAACTTCATTTCCTTGACCGATAAAAAAGATTGCCATTTCCTTGGTTAATTGCTCCTTGATGAATTCTTGATTGACTGTTTGTTTGTGTTTTCCTTTTGCGGAACGGGTCGAATGCCTCGACAGATTAAATTGATGTATCTATGGTTCACGTCGTTCGACCCTCGGCAGTGCACAGTTTAAGTATTATGTTGGATCGGGTCGTACGACCTCGGCATGATTTGCGCATGAGTAAATTGATTGTTTTGGAATTATTGATAATTGATGTGGCCACATTGGCCGGAGATATAACTTGTTAAAAGATGAAAATAAATTTGGAAATCTCCTATTAACAAAATAATTGTTTACTTGCTTCATGTTATTGATTTTCCAGTCGTCTTATAAAATCCATGATAAATTATATTATCGGTATGTTATTCTTGGCCATAGTAAGTGTCGGAGTTGACCCCTCGTCACTACTTCTTCGAGGTTAGATGGGATACTTACTGGGTACGCGTTGTTTTCGTACTCATACTACACTTGCTGTACATTTTGTTGTACAGGCACATGTATGTCTAGTGGCCTTGTGGGCGCAGCATGGTTGATACGGGGACTAGGTGAGCTGCATCTTATTTTACGACCCGCAACCAGCAGAGTCTCCTTTAGAGTATTTACATTTTCTTTCCTATCCAAATTTGTATTCCGGACAGTTGTTTTATCTTATTTTATTTCCTATTAAATGTTCATGCACTTGTGACATCGGGTTTTGGGATGATTTGGGATATTAAGTATTGAAATTTGCAAACATTATTATTTGTTCTGTAAAGTTCAACTGTTACTAGTTAAATTGAAGGAACTTTATGATTTTAAAAATATATTAGAATTTAATTAACTATTTAGTGTTGGCTAGCCTGACGGTGGTGTCCGGTGCCATCATGACCTTTAACGGATTTTGGGTCGTGACATTATTGTTGGAGCATCTTGTACTAGGTGAGACGAGGTTATTGGACAAGGGATCAGTGCGATCGAATTTATATAAGGCACATTAAAGAGCAAATATTGTTATTCAGTCCAGAATGAGGTAATGGTTCTTATCAGGTGGAGAGACTCCATAAATTGAGATTCGGCAGTTGGTCCTGAATTTCTACACATCTCTTCAATCGTGGCAGCATTGCAGGAGTTGGAACAGGACTTATATGCTCATGAGGTGCATTGCGGGCATTGAATTCATGGAATTTTGGCTATTGTTATTGTAATGACCCGACCAGTCGTTTTGCTTGCTAAAACCCCGTTCCCCTAAATCAGACTTCTCGTACTTGCTTTTACTTATTTATGACTTGCCGGGATGGTTAGTTCGGGATTTGGAAGAGTTCGGGTTGAAATCGGAACACTTGGTTCCTTAAGGTTGGCTTAAAAGTCCAAGTTTGACTTTAGTCAACATTTTGATAAACGACCTCTGAATCGGGATTTGATGGTTCCAATAGGTTTGTATGATGATTTCAAACTTGGGCATATGTTCGAATCAGGTTTTGGATGACCCGGGAGCATTTTGGCGCCTATTAGTGAAAGTTGGTTCTTTGAAGATTTTAGAAGTTCTTTAAATTTGGTTTGGAGCGGGTTTTGGTGTCGAGGTCCAAACGGAATTCCGATACCGGGAATAGTTCTGTAATGTCATTTAAGACTTGCACGCAAAACTTGGTGTCATTTTGAGTAGTATAAGTACATTTCGGCGCATTGGAAGTTAATTGAAGAACTTGAAGTTCTTAAGTTTGATTCAATTGGTTTTAGGGTGTGATTCTTAGATTTAATGTTGTTTCGGGCGTTCCGAGAGTTCGAGCGACTCCATTTTATGATTACAAACTTGTTGGTATGTTCGGGTGGGCCCTCATATCAATCGAACGAGGCTCGGACCAAGTTGAAAACTTGGAGCATGACCTGAAGCTCCCCAAATCTATAATAACTGCACATGTGCTTGGTCAGTCGCAGGTGCGAGTTTGCACGTCCGGGCCAAGCATCACAAAACCGGACAAGGAAGGGCAGCCCAGGTTCCGCAGATGCGGCCATTCCTCCGCAAAAACAGGACCGCAGAAGCGGGTACCCATCCGCAGGTGTGACGCCAGCTGGCCCAGGCTATTTTCGCAGAAGCGGACTCTTGTCCGAAGAAGCGAGGGCGCAGGTGCGGCCCTCAACTGGAGGTGAAAAAATCGTTGAGGCAGTGAGCCTCATTTAATACGGGCTTAGGCCAATTTATATCACATTTTCTTCCATATTTGGACGATTGGAGAGCTTTTAAAGAGGGGATTTTGACCTAGCTTTGTGAGGTAAGTTATCTCTACTTAATGTGAGTTTAATACATAGATTATGGGTAGATTTTAACATGAAAATTGGTAGAAATCATGGGTTTAGATGAAAACCCTAGGGTTTAATGAAAAATGGGATTTTACCACGAAATGATTATGGAACTTAGTAAAAATCATATATTTATGTTCCTTAAGGTATGGGTAACAACTTTCTTCGAACATTTCCGGAAGTCGGGCACGTCGGCTCGGGGGTGAATTTTAAGAATCTTGCATTTTGGGATGGGTAATCACTTAGATAGTTAGAATATAATCTTTTGAACACATATTGATTAGTTTTTACACTATTTGCATAGTTTTGGATTTGTTCGGCTCCGATTTGAGGGTTGGAGCGCATTCTTGAATTTGGAAGTAGGCCTTGAGACGAGATAAGTCTCCTTTCTAACCGTGTAAGAGGGAATTAACCCAATAGGTGAATAAAAATAAATGTATGTACCTATTTGTGGTGGCTACGTACGTACGAGGTGACGAGAGTCCGTACGTAGCTACCAATATGCTATTGTCCGGGTAGTATAGGACCCATATCATGCTTTATTTGAAATGTTTGCATCCTTACTTGCTAATTTAATTACTTGAGTCAAGTCAAAATTTCATAGAAGAAGTGTAAAAGGTTAAATTCACTTACTTGAAGATTGAATGGAATACTTGACTATAAATGTGAAATTTGTGTTTTCTTTGAAAATAATTGCTATTTGTGGATCGGGCCGAACGCCTCGGTAGTAAATATATGCATCTATGGTTCGCGTCGTTCGATCCTCCGGCAGTGCACAGTTTATATATTATGTTGGATCGGGCCGTAAGACCTCGACATAATTTGCAAAATGAGAAGAATTTGGAACCCTCCATGATTGATATGGCTTAAATGTCTTGAAATGTAAGCTGTTAAATGATATAACTGAATTTGAAATTATATTTGTGAAAGAAGAACTTATCATTTTCTGTTATTGAGCTTTCAGTATTATTCTTGAAATCATGCTTAGTATAACACTTTACTTGTATTATTTTTAGCCCAAGTGTCAAAGTCGACTCATAGTCACTACTTCTTCTAGGTTAGACTGGATACTTACTTCGTACATGTTGTTTATGTACTCATACTACACTTCTTTACTTAATTGTACAGGATCTGAGGTAGGTGCATCTAGTTACCCGTCTGGCGCGCATAGTTGATCTCCACCTCGAGACTTCACATTGAGCTGCTTTTCGGGCCGTTCTGCAACGGCTGGAGTCTCCCTTATGTTTTACTTTTCTGTCTATTTTCGTTCAGATAGTAGGCTAGCATTCTATTGTATATTCTACTAGATTGCCTACACACTAGTAGACATATGATTTTGGGTTTGCTTATATGATTTCGATTTGTACTTATTGCTTCCGTTTATTTATGTTACACTTGCAAATTTCTAAATCTTTTTTTAACAAATAAGGAAATGTTATTACTTAACAATAATTTAAACGGGAATTACTAGTCGATCAGTGTTGGCTTGCCTAACGGCAGCGTTAGGCGCCATCATGGACTATAATGGAATTGGGTCGTGACAATTATTAGAGGATGTTATTATGGTCATGTGAATTATGCGGTGCATGGTGTGAATTCAGCAAGGGTATGCAATCATGTATTGGCACAGTGTGTAGTGACTGATACGGTGTTCGTATGTTGAAAGCAGGCCCGGTGGCGAATTCCGGATGTTGGAATTTGGCTCTAAGGCTTATTTAACTAAATAAACTGGAGGATCTTCAGATTGGCTCGAGCTAATGTGCTCAACTGGGTTGTGGTAGCACGGGTAGGTTACGAGGTGTTAAACACTGATTTCGGACATCTCTATAGCATTCTTAGAACGTCCGAGGATGAACGTATGTTTAAGTGGGAGGGGCCAACTAGTCGAGCAGGCGACCTGGGAGTTCGGGAAGGACATGCAGAGCAGATATCCACACTTATTGAGCACTTCAGGTTTGAATCTAAACCCGTTCGAGGGCGAACGTTTGTTAAAGAGCTGGAGAACGTGACGACCCGACCGATCGTTTTGCTTGCTAGAACCCCGTTCCCCTAAATGAGACTTCTCGTACTTTCTTTGACTGATTTTTGACTTGTGGGGATGGTTAGTTCGGGATTTGTAAGAGTTCGGGTTGAAAACGGAACACTTTGATCCTTAAGGTTGGCTTAAAATGTCAATTTTGACTTCGGTCAACATTTCAAGTAAATTACCTCAGAATCGGGATTTGACGGTTCTAACTGGTTCGTATGATGATTTCGTACTTGGGCATATGTTCGGGTCGGGTTTTGGATGACCCAGAAGTGTATTGGTGTCTATTAGTGAAAGTTGGCTCTTTGAAGATTTTAGAAGTTCTTTAAATTTGGTTTGGAGCGGGTTTTGGTGATATCGAGGTCCAAACGGAATTTCGAGACCGGTCATAGTTCTGTAATATCATTTAAGACTTGCATGAAAATTTTGGTGTCGTTCCGAGTAGTATAAGTATGTTTCGGTGCATTGGAAGTAAATTAAAAAACTTTAAGTTCTTAAGTTTGATTCAATTGGTTTTAGGGTGTGATTCTTAGTATTCATGTTGTTTCGGGCGTTCTGAGAGTTCGAGTGGTATGTTTAGCGGGGCCCCACGAGCCCCGAGTTTCAATTGGACGAGGATCTAACCAAGTTGGAAACTTGGAGTGAGCTGAAGCTCCCCAGATCTATTATAACCGCACCTGTGCTCGGTCAGCTGCAAGTGCGAGCTCGCACGTGCAGGCCAAGCATCGCAGAACCGGCCAAGGAAGGGTAACCCAGATTTCGCAGATACGGCCCTTCCTCCGCAAAAGAGGGTACCCGCCCGCAGGTGCGACGTCAGCCTGCCTAGGCCATATTCGCAGAAGCGGACTCTTGTCCGCAGAAGCGAGGGCGCAGGTGCAGCCCTCGACCGCAGGTGCAAAAATTGCTGAGGCAGTGAGCCTCATTTAATACGCGCTTAGACCAATTTTTATCACATTTTCTTCCACATTTGGGCGATTGGAGAGCATTTAAATAGGGGATTTTGACCTAGCTTTGTGAGGTAAGTTATCTGTACTTAATGTGAGTTTAATACATAGATTATGGGTAGATTTTAACATGAAAATTGGTAGAAATCATGGGTTTAGATGAAAACCCTAAACGTTTAATGAAAAATGGGATTTTACCACGAAAATGATTATGGAACTTAGTAAAAAATCATATATTTATGTTCCTAAGGGTATGGGTAACAACTTTCTTCGAACATATCCGAAATCCGGGTAAGTCGGTCCAGGGATGAATTTTAGGAATATTGCATTTTGGGATGGGTAATCACTTAGATAGTTAGAATATAATCTTTTGAACACATATTGATTAGCTTTTACACTAATTGCATAGATTTGGATTTGTTCGGACCCGATATGAGGGTTTGAGCGCATTCTTGAATTTGGAAGTAGGCCTTAAGACGAGGTAAGTCTCCTTTCTAACCTTTTAAGAGGGAATTAACCCCATAGGTGAATTAAATAGATGTATGTATCTATTTGTGGGGGCTACGGATGTACGAGGTGACGAGAGTCCGTACGTCGCCACAAATATGCTATTGTCCGGGTAGTTTAGGGCCCATATCATGCTTTATTTGAAATGTTCACCCTTACTTGCTAATTTAATTACTTGAATCAAGTCCGAAATTTCATAAAAGAAGTGTAAAAGGTTAAAGTCATTTACTTGAAGATTGAATGGATTACTTCACTGTAAATGTGAAATTTGTGTTTTCTTCGAAAATAATTGCTATTTGTGGATCGGGCTGAACACCTCGATAGTAAATATATGCATTTATGGTTCGCGTCGTTCGATCCTCCGGCAGTACACATTTTATATATTATGTTGGATCGGGCTGTATGACCTCGGCATAATTTGTGAAATGATAAGTATTTGGAACCCTCCATGATTGATATGGCTTAAATGTCTTGAAATTTAAGCTGTTTAATGATATAACTGAATTTGAAATTATATTTGTGAAGAAGAACTTATCATTTTCTATTATTGAGCTTTCAGTATTATTCATGAAATCAATGCTTAGTATAACACTTTAATTGTATTATTGTTAGCCCATAGTAAGTGTCAAAGTCGATCCCTCGTCACTACTTCTTCGAGGTTAGACTGGATACTCACTGGGTACATGTTATTTATGTACTCATACTACATTTCTGTGCTTAATTGTACAGGATTTGAGGCAGGTGCATCTGGCTACCCGTCTGGCGCGCATAGTTGATCTCCACCTCGAGACTTAACGGTGAGCTGCTTTCCGGGCCGTTCTGCAGCAGTTGGAGTCTCCCTTATGTTTTACTTTTCTGTCTATTTCCTTTTAAACAGTAGGCTAGCGTTCTTTTGTATATTCTACTAGATTGCCCACACACTTATGACACCAGGTCTCGGCACACACACTAGTAGACTTATGATTTTTGGTTTGCTAATATGATTTTGATTTGTACATATTGCTTCCGTTTATTTATGTTACACTTGCAAATTTCTAAATCTTTTTTTAACAAATAAGGAAATGTTATTACTTAATATTAATTTGAACGGGAAATCACTAGTCGATCAGTGTTGGCTTGCCTAACGGCACCATTGGGCGCCATCATAACCTATAATGGAATTGGGTTGTGACAACATGGTATCAGAGCATTAGGTTCACATAGGTCGCACAAGTCATGGACATACCTAATAGAATCTTGCGGATCGATACGGAGACATATGTACTTATCTTCGAGAGGCTATGGGGTGTTAAGAAAATACTCTTTATTCATCTTCTATCGTGCAGTTGGTGGCATACTAAATTCTCTCTCTTATTCTCTCACAGATGGTGAGAACGCAAGCAACACACGTTTCGGACCCGGTAGGAGCTGCTACCCCCATTGCTAGAGGATGAGGCTGAGGCGGGGGGAACCGGCCCGAGGTAGGGGACGAGGACGTCCCAGAGTTGCCCCAGTTGCCCCACCAGCGGATCCTGTAGAGGATCCCATTATTGAGGAGCATGTGATGTGCCCGCAGCAGAGCCTGTCCCGGTACATTTCATGACAGCACCGCGCTTTTAGGAGATCATAGTCCGTATGCTGCGGTTCATGGATTCTATGACCCATGCTTGTTTATTTCCAGCAGACCCAGCCACATCCCAAGCGGGAGGGGGAGCACTGACCCCTACTGCTCAGGCTACTAGGCATGAAGTTGCAGTGTATCAGACTTCGGGTACACTACCCACGGACGAGGCCCAGCCAGTTGCAGTGGTTGTACCTGAGCCTAGGCTAGCTGCGAACGGTGAGCTGCAGAAGTTATTGGACAGATGGACTAGGCTACACCCTCTTGTCTTCGGAGGTGAGCGACATGAGGATCCCCAGGACTTCATTGATTGGTTCAGGGGCAAACTGCACAACATGAGGATATTGGAGTCTCATGGAGTGGATTTCACTACTTTCCAGTTGAAGGGCAGGGCCCGTAAATGGTGGCAGTCTTATCTTCTTGGTAGACCAGCGGGTTCTCCTCCCATGACTTGCGGTCAGTTTACACAGATTTTATTGGATAGGTATATTCCACCCTCCGAGAGGGAAGAGATGCGGTATCAGTTTGAGCAGCTCGAGTAGGGTCAGATGTCAGTGACCAATTATGAGGCGAGGTTTTCTGAGTTGCCTTGCCATGCACTTATGATACTTCCTACTGACGCAGAGAGAGTGCAGAGGTTTGTTGCGGGGTTGCACTCTGGTATTAGGGCTAATATGGCCTGGGAGGTTGAGATGGAGACTTCTTATCAGCTAGTAGTGGAGATTGCTCGGAGGATTGAGGGCTACCGCCAGAGAAGTAGAGAGCAGCTGTAGTAGGACAAGAGGACCCTTTTCTTTAGAGAGTTTAGAGGTGAGGTGCCCCGGCTAGGGGCAGAGGTCAATTTGGGAGGGGTCAGCCTAGCAGGCCCACATATTCAGCACCACCACCTCCTTGGGGTACTCCGGCGCGACCCTATTTCAGCACCATACCAGAGAGTTCTTACCGCCCACCATCCATCCAAGGTTCTTCCAGTGGGTTCAGGCCAGCAGGGTTCTTCCAACTTCTATTTCAGTGCCATGCCGGAGAGTCTATACCGCCCACCAGCTATTTAGGCTTCTTCTAGTAGGTCTTCAGGCCATCAGGGTCAAACTTCAGGGCAGCAGATCACCGCACCGAGGGGTTGTTTCGAGTGCGGAGATCTCATTCACATGAGGAGTTTCTGCCCTAGGCTTCCAGACAAGGCAGTGCAGCAGGGCCAGCAGCCCATGATTACAGCACCGATTGTCCGGCCGCCCAGAGGCGGAGGGCAGGCTGGTAGGGGCCATCCTCGAGGTGGTGGCCAGGCAGGGAGAGGTCAGCCAGCTATTACTCAATCAGGTGGAGGCCAGCCAGCGGCGCTCCAATTAGATTCTATGCTTTTCCGGCAAGACCAGATGCATTGGCCTTAGATGTCGTGATCGCATGTATTATCTCTGTCTGCGGTAGGGATGCTTCAGTATTATTTGATCCTAGGTCTACCTATTCATATGTGTCATCTCTGTTTTCTCATTTCCTGGATATTCCTCGTGAATCCTTGGGTACTCATGATTATGTGTCCACTCTTGTGGGTGATTCTGTGGTTGTGGATCGGATCTATCGGTCCTGTGTGGTCATATTCTATGGTTACGAGACTAGAGCGGACCTTCTATTTCTTGATATGACCGACTTTGAGGTCATCCTAGGCATGGACTAGTTATCCCCATATCACGCCATCCTCGAGTGCCATGCCAAGACTGTTACTTTAGTGATGCTAGAGTTGTCGAGATTGGAGTGGAAGGGCGTTAGTACAGAGAGTCGGGTTATCTCTTTTCCGAAGGCTCAACATATGGTCGAGAGGGGTTGTTTGGCTTATCTAGCTTATGTTCGGGACACTACCGCAGAGTCTCCAACGATTGATTCAGTGCCAGTAGTCCAGGAATTTGCCGATGTGTTTCCTTTTGACCTTCCAGGCATACCACCTGATCGTGATATCGATTTATGTATTGATTTGGCTCCACGTACCCAGCCTATATCTATCCCACCATACCGTATGGCTTCGAAAGAGTTGAAGGAGTTGAAGGAGCCGCTTGAGGAGTTGCTAGCAAAAGGGTTTGTCAGACCAAGCGAATCGCCTTGGGGTGTACCAATGTTATTTGTGAAGAAGAAAGATGGGACTATGCGGATGTGCATTGATTACCGCTAGTTGAACAAAGTTACAATCAAGAACAAGTACCCGTTGTCGCGCATTGATGATTTGTTTGACCAGTTGCAGGGTGCTAGGGTGTTCTCTAAGATCGACTTGAGATCGGGGTATCATTAGTTGAAGATCGGGATTAGGATGTTCTGAAAACTGCTTTCCGTACAAGATATGGCCATTATGGGTTTCTGGTGATGTCCATCGGCTTGAATAATGCCCTAGCGGCATTTATGGATTTGATGAACAGGGTGTTTAGGCCTTATATTGATTCGTTCATCATTGTCTTCGTTGATGATATTTTGATCTACTCACGTAGCTTGGGGGACCACGAGAAGCATTTGAGAGTGGTGCTTCGGACCTTGAGGGAACATAAGTTGTATGCTAAGTTCTCCAAGTGTGAGTTTTGGCTAGAGTCTATGGCATTCTTGGGGCATTTTATATCAGGCGAGGGTATTGAGGTGGATCCCAAGAAGATTGAGGCAGTTCAGAGTTGGCCTCGTCCCACTTTGGTGACTGAGATCAGGAGTTTCCTAGGGTTTGCAGGTTATTATCGCCGGTTTGTGCAGGGTTTTTCATCCATTGCAGCACCTTTGACTAGATTGACCCGAAAGGCTGCTCTATTCCGTTGGTCCGCTGATTGTGAGGCAAGCTTTCAGAAGCTCAAGACAACTTTGACTACAATATCGGTTTTACTGTTTCCTTCCGGTTCGGGGATGCATACAGTGTATTGGAACACTACAGGCGTTGGCTTCGGTTGTGTATTGATGCAGGAGAGGCGAGTTATTGCATATGCTTCGCGTCAGCTGAAGATTCATGAGAAGAATTACCCTGTGCATGACCTAGTGTTAGCCGAGATTGTTCATGCTCATAAGATATAGAGGCATTATCTATATGGGGTGTCGTGCGAGGTTTTTACTGATCATCGCAGCTTACAAAATTTGTTCAAACAAAGGGATCTCAATTTGAGGCAGCATAAATGGCTTGAGTTACTGAAGGATTATGGCATCACCATTCTTTATCATCCGGACAAGGCAAATGTGGTCGTGGATGCCTTAAGTAGGAAGGCAGAAAGTATGGGTAGCTTGGCATTCATTTTAGCAGAGGAGAGGCCACTAGCTTTGGACATCCAGCCTTTGGCTAACAGACTTGTGAGGTTGGACATTTCAGAGCCCAGTCGAGTTCTTGCATGTGTTGTTGCCCAATCTTCACTGTTGGAGCATATCAAGGCTCGACAGTTTGATGATCCACACTTGGCAGTCCTCAGAGAGATGGTACTATAGAGTGGTGCCAAGGAGGTTTCTATTGGCGAGGATGGTGTTCTGCGACTCCAGGGTCGTCTATGTGTTCCTAATGTCGATGGCTTGAGGGAGAGGATTCTAGAGGAGGCACACAGTTCTCGGTATTCACTTCATCCAGGTGCTACGAAGATGTATCGTGACCTGAGACAACATTATTGGTGGCGGCGGATGAAAAAAGACATAGTGGAGTATGTAGCTAGGTGCCTAAATTTCCAGCAGGTCAAGTATGGCACCGGAGGCCAGGTGACCTACTTCAGCATATGACTATACCTGAGTGGAAATGGGAGCGCATTACAATGACTTCGTAGTTGGGTTGCCGCGGACCTCGCAGAAGTTTGAAGCGGTTTGGGTCATTGTCGACAGGTTGACCAAGTCGGCACACTCCATTCCGGTTGTGACAACATATACTTCAGAGTGGTTGGCCCAAATTATATTCAGGAGATAGTTCGGTTGCATGGTGTGCCTGTTTCCATCATATCAGATAGAGGCCCTCAATTTACTTCACATTTTTGGAGAGCCGTACAGAGTGAGTTGTGGACCCGTGTAGAGCTCAATACAGCATTTCATCTACAGACCGACGGGCAGTCGGAGCAGACAGTTCAGATCCTGGAGGACATGCTCGGAGCATGTGTGATGACTATAGAGGGCAGTGGGATGGATTCTTACCCTTGGTCAAGTTTCCTTACAACAACAGTTATCAGTCCAGCATCGAGATGGCTCCATTTGAGGCTTTATATGGTCGGCGATGTCATTCTCCCATCGGGTGGTTTGAGCCCAGGGAGGCTAAGTTATATAGCACTGATTTGGTAACGGATGCCTTGGAAAAGGTAAAGGCTATCCAGGAGCGACTTCGCACAGCACAGTCCAGACATAAGAGTTACGCAAATTAGAAGGCGCGTGAATTATCATTTATGGTCGGCGAGAAGGTTCTCTTGAAAGTCTAGACGATGAAGGGTATTATGAGATTTGGGAAGAAGGGTAAGCCAAGCCCCAGGTTTATAGGCCCATTTGAGGTGTTGAGGAGAGTTGGGGAGGTTGCTTATGAGCTTGCTTTACCTCCCAGCCTATCAAGAGTTCTTTGGTTTTTCACGTGTCTATGATCCATAAGAATCACGCCGACTTGTAACATGTGTTAAGACTACAGCACTATTCGGTTAGATGAGAGTCTGGGTTATGAACAGGAGCCAGTTTCCGTTGTTTCTAGATAGGATCGCCAGTTGAGGTCCAAGAGGATTTTTGCGGTAAAGGTTTAGTGGAGGGGCCAACTAGTCCAGAAGGCGACCTGGGAGTCCGAGAAGGCCATGTGGAGCACATATCCAGACTTATTCAGCACTTCAGGTATGAATCTAAACCCGTTCAAGGACGAACGTTTGTTTAAGAGCTGAAGAATGTAACGACCCAATCGGTCATTTTGCTTGCTAGAACCCCATTCCCCTAAATGAGACTTCCCGTACTTTCTTTTACAGATTTATGACTTGTGGGGATGGTTAGTTCGGGATTTGGAAGAGTTCGGGTTGAAATCGGAACATGTGGATCCTTAAGGTTGGCTTAAAATGTCAATTTTGACTTCGGTCAACATTTTAAGTAAACGACCTCGGAATCGGGATTTGACGGTTCTAATAGATTCGTATGATGATTTCGTACTTGGGCATATGTTCGGATCGGGTTTTGGATGACCCGGAAGCGTATTGGAGCCTATTAGTGAAAGTTGGTTCGTTGAAGATTTTAGAAGTTCATTAAATTTGGTTTGGAGCGGGTTTTGGTGATATCGAGGTCCAAATGGAATTCCGAGACCGATAATAGTTCCATAATGTCATTTAAGACTTGCATGCAAAATTTGGTGTCATTCCGAGTAGCATAAGTATGTTTCGGCGCATTGGAAGCAAATTAAAAAACTTTAAGTTCTTAAGTTTGATTCAATTGGTTTTAGGGTGTGATTCTTAGTTTTAATGTTGTTTCGGGCGTTCTGAGAGTTCGAGCGAGTCCGTTTTATGATTCCAAACTTGTTGGTATGTTCGGGCGGGGCCCCGCGGGCCCCGAGTGTCAATCGGACGAGGCTCTAACCAAGTTGGAAACTTGGAGCATGAGCTGAAGCTTCCTAGATCTGTCATAACCGCACATGCGCTTGGTCAGCCGCAAGTGCGAGCTCGCACGTGCGGGCCAAGCATCGCAGAACCGGCCAAGGATGGGCAGCCTAGGTTTCGCAGATACGGCCCTTCCTCCGCAAAAGAGGGTACCCGTCTGCAAGTGCGACGCCAGTCGGCCTAGAAAATTTTCGCAGAAGCGGACTCTTGTCCGCAGAAGCGAGGGCGCAGGTGCGGCCCTCGACCGCATGTGCAAAAATTGCTGAGGCAGAGAGCCTCATTTAATACGAGCTTTGGCCAATTTATATCACATTTTCTTCCACATTTGGGCGATTGGAGAGCTTTTAAAGAGGGGATTTTGACCTAGCTTTGTGAGGTAAGTTATCTCTGCTTAATATAAGTTTAATACATAGATTATGGGTAGATTTTAACATGAAAATTGGTAGAAATCATGGGTTTAGATGAAAACCCTAGGGTTTAATGAAAAATGGGATTTTACCACGAAAATGATTATGGAACTTAGTAAAAATCATATATTTATGTTCCTTAAGGTATGGGAAACAACTTCTTCGAACACTTCTGGAATCCGGGCACGTCGGCCCAGGGGTGAATTTTAGGAATCTTGCATTTTGGGATGTGTAATCACATAGATAGTTAGAATATAATCTTTTGAACACATATTGATTAGTTTTTACACTATTTGCATAGTTTTGGATATGTTCGGCTCCGATTTGAGGGTTTGAGCGCATTCTTGAATTTGGAAGTAGCCTTTAAGACGAGGTAAGTCTCCTTTCTAACTTTGTAAGAGGGAATTAACCCAATAGGTGAATTAAATAAATGTATGTACCTATTTGTGGGGGCTACGTACAAACGAGGTGATGAGAGTCCATACGTAGCTACTAATATGCTATTGTCCGGGTAGTTTAGGACCCATATCATGCTTTATTTGAAATGTTTGCGCCCTTACTTGCTAATTTAATTACTTGAGTCAACTCAAAATTTTATAGAATAAGTGTAAAAGGTTAAATTCACTTACTTGAAGATTGAATGGAATACTTGACTGTAAATGTCAAATTTGTATTTTCTTTGAAAATAATTGCTATTTGTGGATCGGGCCGAATGCCTTGGTAGTAAATATATGCATCTATGGTTCGCGTCGTTCGATCCTCCGGCAGTGCACAGTTTATATATTATGTTGGACCGGGCCGTACGACCTCGGCATAATTTTCGAAATGATAAGTATTTGCAACCCTCTATGATTGATATGGCTTAATGTCTTGAAATGTAAGATGTTAAATGATATAACTGAGTTTGAAATTATATTTGTGAAAGAAGAACTTATCATTTTCTGTTATTGAGCTTTCAGTATTATTCATGAAATCAAAGCTTAGTATAACACTTTAATTGTATTATTGTTAGCCCATAGTAAGTGTCAAAGTCGACCCCTCGTCACTACTTCTTTGAGGTTAGACTGGATACTTACTTCGTACATGTTGTTTATGTACTCATACTACACTTCTGTACTTAATGGTACAGGATCTGAGGTAGGTGCATCTAGTTACCCGTCCGGCGCGCATAGTTGATCTCCACCTCGAGACTTCACAGTGAGCTGCTTTCTGGGACGTTTTACAATGGCTGGATCTCCCTTATATTTTACTTTTCTATCTATTTCCTTTCAGACAGTAGGCTAGCATTATTTTATATATTCTACTAGAGTGCCCACACACTAGTAGACTTATGATTTTGGGTTTACCTATATGATTTCGATTTGTACTTAATGCTTTCGTTTATTTATGTTACACTTGCAAATTTCTAAATCTTTTTTTAACAAATAAGGAAATGTTGTTACTTAATGATAATTTAAACGGCAATCACTAGTCGATCAGTGTTGGCTTGCCTAACGTCGGCGTTGGGCGCCATCATGGCCTATAATGGAATTGGGTTGTGACAGTTATCAGAGGATGTTATTATGGTCATGTGAATGATGCGGTGCATGGTATGAATTCAGCAAGGGTATGCAATCATGTATTGGCACAGTGTGTAGTGACTGATACGGTGTTCGTATGTTGAAAGCAGGCCCGGTGGAGAATTTCGGATGTTGGAAATTGGCTCGAAGGCTTATTTGGCTAAATAAATGGGAGGATCTTCAGATTGGCTCGAGCTAATGTGCTCAACTGGGTTGTGGTAGCGTGGGTAGATCACGAGGTGTTAAACATTGATTTCGGACATCTCTATAGCCTTTTTAGAACGTTCGAGGATGAACGTATGTTTAAGTGGGAGAGAATGTGATGACTTGACCGGTCGTTATGAGCTCTATCACGTCGTTCGGTAGTTTGAGGCCATGAGTAGATTCACTTCAGGTATTGTGACTAGTATGTGTGATCAGAATTGAAATTTGGCGAATTCGGAGTCGATTTGGAAAGAAAATTCTAATTTCTGAAGCTTTAAATTGGAGGAGTTAACTAAGTTTACCTTGGAATCGGGATTGAAGATTCCAACAGATTCGTATGATGATTTGGACTTGGATGTATGTCCATATCGAGTTTTGGATGACCCGGGAGCATTTCGGTGCCTATTGTTGAAAGTTGGCATTTTGGAGGGTTTCATAAATTTGGGTTGAAGTGTATCTTAATGCTATCGGTGTTCGTTTAGAATTTTGAGCCTGGGAATAGCTTCGTATGGTGATTCTGGTCTTAGGAGTGCATCCGGATGTGGATTTAGAGGTCCATATGTCGTTTTTAGGGTCATTTGGCGAATGTTGGAATTTAAAGATTTTTGGGAAATTTGACCGGGAGTGGACTTTTTGATATCGGGGTCGAAATTCCGATTCTGGAAGATGAAGTGGTCCGTAATGTCGAGTGTGACTTGTGAGCAAAATTTGAGGTCAATAGGATGTGATTTGATAGGTTTTGGCATCGAATGTAGAAATTTGAAGTTCTAAAGTTCATTAAGCTCGAATTGGGGTGCAATTCGTGGTTTTAGCATTTTTTTGATGTGATTTGAAGGCTCGACTAAGTTTGTAACGTGTTTTGGGACGTGTTGGGGTAATTGGTTGAGGTCCCGAGGGCCTCAGGTGGATTCTGGATGGTAAACGTATCGAGTTTGGGCTTGGAGGAATGCTGGAGTTGCTGTCATCTGGTGTAACCACACCTTCGAGGTTTTGGCCGCAGTTGCGGAGCCGCAAAAGCAGCCAAGAGGGTTGCAGAAACAGTTCTGGACGAGCTGGGCAGGAGCGCAGGTGCGAGGGAATGTCCGCACCTGCGAAGTTGCAGATGCCGAGGGGAGATCGCAAAAGCGGAAGCGTAGAAGCGCTACTTGGGCCCCAAAAGCGGAGGCTGCTAGGTTAAGTTAGAGTCGTGCCTGCGATGGATTTTCCGTAGGTGCGGAGCCGCAGGAGCAGCTATTGGATCACAGGTGCGAAGGTCGGGCTGGGCAGTGGGCTTCTTTAAAAAGAGGCTTTGGCTCAACTTCACTTCATTTCGTCCATGGGAGCCGATTTTGAAGCACTTTTAGAGTGCTATCTTCATCAACTATAATGGGGTAAGTGCTTTCTTCATACTGTGAGTTAAATACATGATTTATATACGGATTTAAGCATGGAAATTTTTAGAAATTAGGATATTGCTAGAAAACCTAGAAATTTGTATTTTTAGATTTTGACCACGAATGTGGGTATGGAATTGAGAATAAATTATATATTTAAGTTCGTGATGCTATGGGTAATGTTTATCTTCGAAAATTTTCTAAATCCAGGCACGTGGGCCTGAGGGCGATTTTTATTGAATTTTCGAGAATAGTTGGAAATTATTGTAAATAGGATTATAATGAGTATTTGAGTATATATTTATGGATTTGCACATTAATTGAATAGTTTTGGAGCGTTGGGCATCGGTTTGAGTTTTTAGAAAGGCTTGGAAGCCAGTTATGGAATTTCGGGAGCGAGGTAAGTCTCTTTTCTAAACTTGTAAGAGGGAATTAACCCCATAGCTGAATTAATTTAATATGTGATTCTATTTGTGGGGGATACGTACGCATGAGGTGATGAGAGTTCGTACGAAGCTACTAATTGTACTTATGTCCGGGTAATCTAGGACCCAAATCATGTTAAACCTGCGATGGTTGCATCCTACTTGTTAATTTAACTGCTTAAAACATATTGGAACTTGATAAAGCGATTGTAAAAGGTTAAACCTCATCTACTTCAGTTTTGGACGGGTCACCTGACCGTTAATGAGAATTGATATTTCTTTGAACATTAACCTTTAATGAATCTTGAATTGGTTGTTTTAATGTATTTTCTCTTCTTGTGGAGCGGGCCGAACGCCTCGGTAGCAGATAGATGCATCTATGGTTCGGGTCGTTCCACCCTCGGCAGTGTACAACTTAAATATTTATGTTGGACGAGTCATACGACCTCGGCATGATTTGCATGATAAATCTTTGGAACTAATAATAATTTATATTGCTTCACTGGCTTGAGATATAAATTATTAAATGACGAAAATAAAATTGGAAATTTCCTATTAATAAAAGAATTTTTTACTTACTACTTGTTATTAGTTTTCAGCTGTTTATTATAACCCATGCTTAATTATAATATCAATATTTTATTGTTGACCATAGTAAGTATCGGAGTCGACCCCTCGTCACTACTTCTTCGAGGTTAGACTAGATACTTACTTGGTACGCGTTGATTTACGTACTCATACTACACTTGCTGCACATTTTGTGCAGGTGCATATATGTCTAGTGGCCTTGCGAGCGTAGAGGCGTGGTTATTTGTGGGGACTTAGGTGAGTTGCATTCCATGTTACGAGTACAGAGTCTCCATCAGAGTTATTTACACTCTCTTGTCTAATTGTATTCCAGACAAATACGGTATTTTACTATATTTCCTAGTTCATGCTCATGCACTTGTGACGCCGGGTTCTAGGGGTGCTTACGGGTTATTCATTAATGTAGTTGCGAAAATATTTTCATTCACATTTGTAGATCCCCTTTTGTACTAAGTAATCAAAGAAAATTATGATTTCAAATACTAATATGAGTAGTTAAGAAAATCCTTTATAGTTGGCTTGCCTGGCAGCGGTGTTAGGCGCCATCACAACCTTTAAGGGATTTTGGGTCATGACAATATGGTATCAGAGCACTAGGTTCACTTAGGTCTCATGAGTCATGAGCAAGTGTAGTAGAGTTTTGCAGATCTGTACGGAGAAGTCTGTACTTATCTTCGAGAGGCTACAGGGCTGTTAGGAGCACTTCCCTTCTCAATTCCTTATCATGCAACTTGATTCCTTTGAGTCTTATTCCTTTATTTCTTTCCTATTCAATCTTATGCGACATGAAGCGCTTGCTATCAATTGGGAATCGAGTAATTGTAATGGTACTACAGACGTAGTGCAGGATGTTTCTCCCTGCGTAATTGATTGGGCTATTGTTGTCGCCTTGCGGAAGGCTGTTCTATCATTTCAGCTCGGTATCAGTGTTGTCTATTGTTATGAAGTTGGTCACTTATTGTTATGATGATCCGTGCGTGTTGCTATCATGCAATGTTGATCGTCCCAATCCGATTGTCCTCACTAAGAACAGATCCACAATCTCTTATCTAATGAATATGAAATTGCTATAAAAGGCATATCTTTCTCTTTCTGTCCCTAATAGAACATTAGAATAGGGACTTAGATGTGACCAAGGTGGTGTAGTGGTAGGATTCTTATATATGGATCGCGGCAGGAATGACTTGATAGAAGGATTTCTCAATTCACGGCTTAGAGCTTCAACATTTCGTTCCGGCGGAGGAAAGTCAATCGGACTATGAATATTCAGGTTGGGTTGATGGAGTAACGAGACTTGGTATTTTCGAGCATGGTGAAATTTTTATCTATGATGTGGTGTCGTCATCCTTGATTGAATGTGTTGTGTTTGGTGGTGATATGGTCTTCTTCAACTAGCCTTTGGGGTAGGGTATTGTGAAATGGTGAGGGGAAGAGGTTGTCAAAGATCGCAGTGTGCAGTGGTTCAGGAACAAATCGGTGTTCCTATTGTTGATGGCTCGAGAAAGATGGTCTTCGGAGAGATTTAAAGTTGGTAGCGATCTATTGGTTCAAGTGCTACAAAGATGGATTTTGATTTAAGGCAACAACTGGGCAGCGAAGGATGAGGAAGGGCATGTGGGAGGTGTCTGGCGGTGGTCAAATTTCTAGAAGGCCTAGTGCGAGAAGCAGAAGTCGAGTAGTTGCTTAAAGGAGAGGGTTTGACCAAAGTGGGGAGTGGCAGAGTAGCATATGGGTTCTGTGGTAGGATGGCCACACACCTTGAGGAAAGTTTAGAGTGATTTGGGGATTCATGGTGGACAGTGGCTAGGTCTACGGACTTAATTTGGAATATTGGCTACTATAGTGGGGAAGATTGGATACGACAGAAAGGAGTTGCTTGATATTAAGAGTAATGCAGCATGACTTCGGGTTGGAATGTATTGTCGCACTTTTAGTGATGTCAATGGGGAGTGAACAGACTTGCACAGCTTGTGAATGAGCACGAGCTCAGGATGGTTTACTGATTTCGTAGTAATTGTACCTAGTGCAGCGTCGTTGGATGATGTTGGCATGGAATTCTGATAGGTGGGTTATCTCCTATGAGGAGGTTAGCGGTTTCGTGGTGTTGATGAAGCTTCTACGAAAAAATCTACATGATATCCAGTAAGAGGTCGAATATGTGAATGTGGCTAGTGATTCAGAGTGCTCATGAAGTGTTTAACAGGACGATTTCGAGAATTCGGTGGGTCGATTGTGCGAGATCATATCAATGAGGAAGAAGGAATCTTGGTAGGTTCCGAGGTTATGTAATTGTAGCTTCTAGCTAAGTAGGAGTGCCTCACCGTATACGATTGGATTGCATGGTTGTCTACTTGTGAGGTTCTGGTTATCAGCATATTGGTGGTTATTACGACTAAGGAAAGAAAACATCAATGGTAATTCGAACAAAGGATTTGAGGAACGTGTGCCATATTTGGCCTTATCGATTCATGTTCAGGTTTCGGGAAGACTTAGAGATTGTGCTCCGCATGGATGTGATGTACAAGGGAAGGAATTCAACCGGTTGCTTCTTTGAGAGGGTGTTCATGTGCTAGCAGAGCCTTGGAGTTCATTATATTCGGGACCAAGTCAGAGTGGGGGACTCTCAACAACGTCCCAGTGGGTTCAAAAATTTAAGTGTGGTGCCTAAGGATTTCGAGTCCGTAGTATGGTTAAGAATCGAACTTTTGCAATGGATTATGAAAGGGGCTTGGAGTGTTCTATGTCATCTTCGGGTTGCGGCGTAGCATTGGAGGAATGGAAGAAAATAATTGTGGATTCATAGAGGAAATGTCAAAATGGTTGTACCAGTTGAAGATGCGTATAAGCGCACAAGGAGGGTATGAAATGGTTCGTGGGTTTTGAGACAATGTGGTCTCGTGAAATAAGGTCACTCAGGATGAGTATGGATTTGGGCTCGTTATGTTTTGAATGGAGCTATTATCATTCCTAAGGAAAGTCCAGAGTAAACTAGAAGAAGTCGGATCGCTTAGCAATGGTTGAATTGGCATAATGGTGGCAATGATCTGTTCTGTCAGCGTGTTAAGTTATACATATGTGATTTGTAGCGGTATGTGCGAGGCTTGACAGCCCCCGTAATTGATTTTATTTGGAGGCATTCGAGTATTAGGGCTTGTTATGTGTAGATGGATCCAGGAAGGGTTATGGTAGTTTAGATCACTACTTGAGGATTGCATTTTATGCGGTTATGGGAATTCAGTCACGCGCTGCAGTGGTTCTCCTAAAATGAGTTAAGTGAAAGGTTGTTATGTGATGGGGTGTTTATTCTATTAGTGGATCAGGAGTTATGATGGAATTCTCGTACTCTCACGTATTGGTATGTTAGGTCCAGTGAGCGGCATGGGAATTGGAAGTTGAGGATCAAGGTTGCAGTTTGGTGTCGACAAGAATGTCAAAAGCTCCAATGAGCGGGGAAGAATTCAAATGTTTAGAGTAAGCTGGTATTGTCTTTAGCGTCACCTGAGATAGGTGCCATGTGTTCTTGGTGTACTGATTTGTGGATTCTCGATTCGCTTTACAGCGTTAGTATGACCGGTGGTATAGATGTACAGACTTGTTACCTGGTGCAGAAGGTCGTGGGAGCGTATCTCACGGGAAAATTGTATAAGTGTGACATATAGTCACTTGATTGATTGAAGATTGAAACCAAGTATGGAGATTATGGTACTATCGCTAATGTGAGAGTTTCGTCCTGGAAGGCACTCTATTGATTTGGTTGTGAACTGTGGATGTTTGTTCCGGATTTGACGGTTGTTCTTGTGTGTCATGGGAAAAGGGTTATTGTTGACCCTTGAAAGGCTATTAGCCTAGTACGGTGCGATCAGAATTGGCTTAGGTTCGTGGATAGATCTAAATGTGAATATGGGCTCTATATCAGGCCGGATGTGTTCATTTCAGCATAGTGTTATTTACGGAAGAGTCTTCGGGCCTTGGATGTTATTTCTGTCGTAAGCTATTCCGTGTAATCTCTATTGTGCCATGTGGGTTGTGAGACAGTTTGATAAATCGCACTCGTATGGAGATCCTCTGTAGTTTGTGGTGCTGTGAGAGCAGGATGGCTCTCAAGATGTGGGTCATATATTGCACCTTACTTATGCTTGAGTTTCGTAGCGCATGGCGCTATCTGTAACGACCTGACCGGTCGTTTTGAGCTCTAGCACATCGTTCGGCAATTCAAAGCCATGAGCAGCTTTACTTCAGGTCTAATGACTTGTACGCGTGGTCGGAATTGAATCTCGGGAAGTTTGGAGTTGAATTGGGAAGAAAATTCTTATTTCGGAAGCTTTAAGTTGAAAGAATTGACTAAGGTTTGATTTTTGAGTAAGCGACCACAGAATCGGGATTTGAAGGTTCCAACTGGTTCATATGATGATTTTGGACTTGGGCGTATGTCCGGATCGGCTTTTGGATGGTCCGGGAGCATTTCGGCACCTATTGTGGAAGTTGGCATTTTGGAAGAATTTTATAAAGTAGGGTTGCAGTGTATGTCAATGTTATCGATGTCCGTTTGGGGTTTTGAGTCTGGGAATAGCTCGGTATGGTGATTCCTGTATTGGGAGCTCGTCCGGAAGTGGATTCGGAGGTCTGTACGTCATTTTGGAGTCATTTGGCGAAAGTTAGAAATTTGAAGGTTTTTTTTAGAGGTTTGACCGGAAGTGGACTTTTTGATATCGGTGTCGGATTCAAATTCTCGAAGTTGGAGTAGGTCTGTAATGTTGAATGTGACCTGTGTGCAAAATTTGAGGTCAAAAGGACGTGATTTGATAGGTTTCGCCATTGAATGTGGAAGTTTGAAGTTCAAAAGTTCATTAAGCTTGAATTGGAGTGTGATTCATGGTTTTAGCATTGTTTGTTGTGATTTGAAGGATTAACTAAGTTTGTAATGTGTTTTGGAACTGATTGGTGTGATTGGAAGGGGTCACGGGGGCCTCGGGTGTATTCCGGGAGGTTTACGAATCGAATTTGAGTTGGGAGATATAGCTGAAGCTACTGGGCATCTGGCGTAACCGCACCTGCGTGAAGAGGGCCGCAGGTACGGGCCTGGAGGTGCGGCTAGGTGGTCGCAGAAGTGACGTTTGGTCAGAGCTGGATGGCCGCAGATGCGAGCTGAGCTCCGCAGAAGCAAAAAAGCGAGAGGGCAGCTGGGTAGTAGAAGCGGAAGGGCACCCGCAGGTGCGAAGGCACAGAAGCGCGTAGAGGACCGCAGAAGCGGATTTCACCTAGCTTGGAGGGAACCGCACCTGCGATGAATTTCCACAGGTGCGGCTGGTGTACCGCAGATGCAGAAGTGCGGGCTGGGTAATGTGTCTCTTCAAAACGAGGGTTTGGCTCATTTTCACTTCATTTCCTCCATGGGAGTCGGTCTTGGAGCGATTTTGGAGCTCCATCTTCATCATCTACATCAAGGTAAGTGATTCCCACCTATTGCAAGTTAAATACATGATTTATATACGGATTTAAGCATGGAAATTGGTAGAAATTTGGGGCTTTGAAGAAAAACCTAGAAATTTATATTCTTGGATTTTGACCACGAAATTTTACATGGAATTTGGAATAAGTTTTATATTTTAGTTCGTGACGTTATGGGTAAAGTTTAGTTTCCAAAATATTTGGAATCCGGGCATGTGGGCCCGAGGATGATTTTTATCGACTTTTCGATCGGGGTTAAAAATTGTTATAAATTGGATTATTATGAGTATTTGAGTATATAATTATGGGTTTGCACAATTCTTTACTAGTCTTGGAGCGTTGGGCATCGGTTTGAGTCGTCGGAAGGGCTTGGGAGCCGAATATTGAACTTCGGAGCGAGATAAGTCTCCTTTCTAACCTTGTAAGAGGGAATTAACCCCATAGGTGAAATAATTCAATATGTGCTCTTATTTGTGGGGCTACGTACGCACGAGGTGACGAGAGGGCCGAACGCCTCGTCAAATTAAATAGATGCATCTATAGTTCGCGCCGTTCGACCCTCAGGCAGTGCACAGTTAAATATTATGTTGGATCGGGTCGTATGACCTCGCATGATTTGCGCATGATTTAATTGATAGTTTTGAAATTATTGATAAATGATCAGGCCTCATTGGACGGAGCTGTAAATTGTTAAAAGATGAAAATAAATTTGGAAACCTCCTATTAACAAAAGAATTGTTTACCTGCTTCATGTTATTGAGTTTCCAGTCGTCTTATAAAATCCATTATTTATCACATTATCGGTATTTTATTGTTGGCCATAGTAAGTGTCGGATTCGACCTCTCGTCACTACTTCTTCGAGATTAGACCGGATACTTACTGGGTACGCGTTATTTTCGTACTCATACTACACTTGTTGTACATTTTGTTGTACATGCACATGTATGTCTAGAGGCCTCGTGGACCCAGCAACGCTGTTGATACGAGGACTTAGGTGAGCTGCATCTGACGAGACGATCTGCAGCCAGTGGAGTCTCCTTCAAAGTACTTTTATTTTCTTTTCTGTCCAAATTTGTATTCCGGACAGTTATTGTATTGTATTTTTAATTCCTAGTGAATGCTCACGCACTTGTGACACCAGGTTCTGGGATGATTATGGGATATTCTGTGTTAAGATTTGAAAATATTATTAATCATTCAGTGAAGTTCATCTTTTTACTAGTTAAATTGAAGGAGAAATTATGATTTCAAATATAATAAAATGAGAATTTAATTAACTATTTACTGTTGGCTTGCCTGACAGTAATGTCCAGCGCCATCACGACCTTAATGGATTTCGGTTCGTGAAAACATGGTATCGGAGCACTAGGTTCACTTAGGTCTCACGAGTCATGAGCAAGTCTAGTAGAGTCTTGCGGGTTGGTACGGAGACGTCTGTACTTATCTTCGCGAGGCTACAGAGCTGTTAGGAGCACTTCCCTTCTTGATTCCTCATCATGCGGTTTGATTCCTTTGAGGCTTATGCCTTTGTTTCTTTCCTACTCAATCTTATGTGATGTGAAGCGCTTATTATAAATCGGGAATTGAGGAATTGCAATGGTACTGCAGATGTGGTGCAGAATGTTTCTCCCTGCGTATTTGATTGTGCTATTGTCGTCGCCTTGCGGAAGGTCGTCTGTCATTTCAGCTCATTATCAGTATTACCTACGATTTTGAGATTCGGCATTGATTGTTATGACGATTCGTGCGTTGCTATCGCATAGTGTTTGTGTAATGGTAGGATGCTTATCTATGCAACGAAGTACTGAATGACTTGGAAGGATACTTACTTGGTGCATGATTCAAAGATTCAGTATTTTATTTTCGGCGAAGGAAAGGCAATCGGACTATGAATGTTCAGGTTTGGATTGACGGAGTAACGAGACTTAGTATTTTCAGGCGTGGTGGAATGTTCATTTGTGATGTGGTGTCGTCGCCCTTGATTGAATGCGTTAAGTTCGCCGGTGTTATGGTTTTCTACAATTCTCCTTTGGGGCAGAGTAGCGTGAAATAGTGCCAGAGAAGCAGCTATCAGAGATCGCGGTTTGTGGTGGTTCAGGATCAAATCGTCGTTCCTAGTGTTGATGGCTTGAGAAAGGTGATCCTAAGAAAGGTTTAAAGTTAGTAACGATCTATTGGTTCAAGTGCTACAGAGATAGATTTTGATTTAAGGGAACAACTGGGCGGCGAAGGATGAGGAAGGACATGTGGGAGGTGTCTTGCAGGGGTTAAATTTCTAGAAGGCCAGGTGGAAGAAGTAAAAGTCGAGTAGTTGCTTAAAGGAGAGGGTTTAACCTAAGTGAGAGAGTGGCAGAGTAGCATACGGGTTCTGTGGTAGGGTGACTACATGCCTTGGGAAAAGTTTAGGGTGATTTAGGATTCATGTTGGACAGTGAATAGGTCTACGGACTTAATTTGGAACATTGGCTATTATACGGCGGGAGATTGGATACGACAGAAAGGAGTTGCTTGATATGAAGAAGGATACCACATGACTTTGGATTGGGATGTAATGTCTCACCTTTAGTCGATGTCCATGAGGAGCGAACGGACTTGTACAGCTAGTGAATGAGCACGGGCTCAGGATGGGTTACTGAGTAGGGCTGCTTATCGGGCGGATTGGGCAGCTTTTTACTCTTAACGGTTTGGCTTAACGGTTATCGGCTTTTAAATGTATTAATCTGTTAGCCACCCGATAAGATATCGGGCGGATTGGTATCGGTTTAGCTCTTATCTGGCGGTTTATCGGCCTAACATACATATTCACTAAATATCTCCCTCTACTGACTTCTTCAGCTATAATATGTATTAAAAATTGAATAGTTGATCCTGTGTTAGGTGAGTCAAAAGCTGTTGTAAGGAGATAACAACGTCAAATTCTGAATCTGTTGGTATTTGGCAGACTGCTAAATATGTAAAGAGGTAATAGAGTGGCAATCATCAATATTTAGTGAAGCTATCTGCTTCATTCACTGAATTTCCGATGTAAACATTTCAGCATCATCAAAAAGAATTCCAAGCTAAGGAGAACCAACAACTTGAAGCCAATCTAAACCTAAAAGTCGGATAGATGTCTCCAAAATGAGTCCAGGACATTATGAAATTGTCAATACTGTCAAAGAACAAAGATTTTAAAGCAACTTCCCAATCAACTTGGGGCAACCTTCAATT
>NC_031999.1:13737257-13770322 GCF_001879085.1 Nicotiana attenuata
GGGGTTGTTTTTGTAATTTTGTTATACTTATTCATTTTTAAGGGTTTTAGTTTTTTTATATTTAATATATATAAATAAAAATAAATTATATATATATATTTATATTCTTAACGGGTTAACGGATCATCCGTTAAGAAAATTGAATAATCCGCCCCCAAACCGATAAGCCGTTAATAAAAAAATTCACTCTGTTCCCCGTCTGTTAAGCCGTTAAGCCGTTACCAGTAAGCCATTAAGCTTCGGTTTGGTTCGATTTTTGGTTTCGGATCGGTTTTGAACACCCCAATTACTGAGTTTGTAGTAATTGTACCCAGTGCAGCGATGTTGGAAGATGTCGGCATGTAATTTTCACAGGTGGGTTATCTCCAGTGGGCAGGTCAGCGATCGCGTGGTTGATGAAGCTTCTACAAAGAATTCTACTAGTTATCCGGTAAGAGGTCGAATGTGTAAAGGTGTGATTTAGAGTGTTCATAAAATGCTAACAGAAGAATTTTGAGGAATTTGGCGGGTTGATTGTGCAAGACCATGTCAATGGGGGATAAGGAATCTTGGTGAATTCCACAGTTATGTAATAGGTGGCCTCAAGCTAAGTGGTAGAGCCCCACCGCCTACGATTGGATTGTATAGTTATCTACTTGTGAGGTTTTTGGTTATCGACATATTGGTGGGTTATACGACTAAGGAAAGAGAACATCAGTGGTGATTTGAGCAAAGGATTTGAGGAAATGTATGTTATAATTGGCCATATCAATTTATGTCCAGGTTTTGCGAAGACTCCAGATTTATGCTTCGTGTAGAGGTGAATTATAATAAAGGTGATTCAGCTGGGCGTTTCTTTGAGAAGGGTGTCCATGTGCTAGCATAGCATTAGAGTTAATTATATTTAGGACCAAGTCAGAGTGGGTGACTCTCAACAACGGTCCTAGTGGATTCAAAAGTTAATATGTGGTGATTGGGAATTTCGAGTCCATAATATGGTAGAGTATCGAGCGTTTGCAACGAATTATGAAGAAGGGGCTTGGAGTGTTTTGTGTTATCTTTGGTCTGCGATGTATCATGAGAGGAATAGGAGCAAGTGACTTTGGGTTCATAGGGTAATTATCAGAATGAGTGTACCAGTTGAAGATGCGAATGTACGCACAAGGAGGGTATGAAATGGTTCGTAGGTTTTGAGACAATGTGCTCTCGTGAAACAGGGTCACTCAGGACGAGTGCAGATTGAGTTTGCTATGTTTTGAATGGAGCTATTACTATTCCTAAGGCAAGTCAAGGGTAAATTAGAAGAAGTGGGATCGGTAGCAATGGTTTAATCGGCTTAATGATGGCAATAATCAGCTCCTTCAGCGTGTTGAGTTAGTCATGTGGTTTGTGACGGTACGTGCGAGGTTCGACGGTCCCCGTAATTGATTTTATTTAGAGGCTTTTTGGTATTATGGCCTGTTATGTGCAGATGGATCTCGGAAGAGTTATGGTGGTTTAGACCATTACATGAGGTTGGTATTTTCTACAGATATGAGAATTCAGTCACGTGTTGCAATGGTTCTCTTGAAATGAGTTAAGTAAAAGGTTTCTATATGATGAAGTGTTTACCCTATTAGTGGTTCAGGAGATATGATGAAATTCTTGTACTCTTGTGCATTGGCATGATTAGGTGCAGTGGGCAGCATGGAAATTTAAAAGTTGAGGATCAAGGTTTCCGTTTGGTGTTGGCAGGAATATCATAAGCTCGGATGAGCGAGAAAGGACTCAAGTGGTTAGAGTCAGCTGATATTATTTTTGGGGTCACCTGAGATCGGTGTCAGGTGTGAGAGGCTTTGCATACTGATTGCGGATTCTTGAATTCGCTTTACAACGTTTGCGTGACAGGTAGTCACTTACATGATTAAAGATTTAAACGAAGTATGGAGATTGTGGTACTATTGTTGATGTGAGAATTTATGCCTGAAGGGCGCTCGGTTCATTTGGTTGTGGACTGTTGAAGTTTGTTCCGGAGTGACGGATGTTCTTGTGCACCATGGGAAGAAGGGTTATTGTGGATCCTTGAAGGGTTACTAGCCTAGTGCAGTACGATCAGAATCGGCTTGGGGTCTGTAGGTGGATCTAAATGTGAACGTGGGCTCTATATAAGGCCGGATGTATTCATTTCAGCATAACGTTCCTTATGGAGGGGTATTCGAACATTGGATGTTGTTTCATTGTCGGCTATTTTAGGTAATACCATATTGTGCCATGTGAGTTGTGAAACGGCTTGATAAATTTCATATGTGTTGAGGTTCCACGTAGCAATGGTGTTAGGTGAGCAATATGGCTCTCGAGATTCGGATCATTTATCGCACCTTAGTTGTGCTTGAGTTTGTAGCGCCGGCGCTATCTGTCTCCCCAGGGATAGTATTATGCACTTGGCGTGCTTTTGGCCGATATTCGGGTATTCTGTAGTAATGAGCATTCTAGATCGGTAAGTACCTCCTCATATAAATTTTATGTGTGGATCGGGTGGCATGCCGCCACGGGTATGTTGTTTGGATCGGGTTGCACGCCGCAACAGTGTGATGTTTAGCACATTCCCCTATATCTATCCTTGTGTGTCTTGTTTCCATTTTCTGAGGAAGGTTCATATCACCTCTTCGGTTGTCTAATTAGTTACGTAGGTTGAGTAGTCCTTTCCAGAGTTCGTTTTCCTTATGTATTGCATTCGAGTTGGTAGCTTGTTGGCACATTGTGGCATCATATGAGACCTTTGGTCGTGTGTGGAGTGGATTATTGCTTGAGCAGCTCATACTGGGTGAGACGAGATTATTGGATCTGGGATCAGTGCGATCGAATTTATATGAAGTATATTTAAGAGAAAATGTAGTTATTTGCTTCATAATGAGGCAATGGATCATGTCAAGAGAAGGAACTCAATGAATTATTGACTTCGCTGTTGGTTATCAATTTCTACACATCTCTTCCGTCGTGGCAGTATTGCCAAAGTTGAAACCATACTTATATATGTCGTGAGGTGCATTGTGAGCTTCAGATTTGTGAAATTCCAGCTGTTGATAATCAGAGGATGTTATTATGGTCATGTAAGTTATGCAGTGCATAGTGTGGATTCAGCGAGGGTATGTAATCATGTATTGGTGCATCGCATAGAGATTTATACGGTATTCGTATGATGGAAGCAGGCCTGGCAGAGAATTCCGGATGTCGGAATTAAGCTCTAAGGCCTATTTCACTAAGCAAAAGGGAAAAATCTTCATATTAGCTCGAGCTAATGTGCCCAGCTGAGTTGTGATAGCACAGGTAGGTGCACAAGGTGTTAAACAGAGATTTCAGACAACTCCAGAGCAGTTCTTAGCATGTTCGAGGACGAATGTATGTTTAAATAGAGAGAATGTAACGACCCGACCTGTCGTTATAAGCTCTAGTGCGTCGTCCAGCGGTTTGAGGCCAAGAGCAGCTTCACTTCAAGTATTATGACTTGTACACATGGTCGGAATTGAATCTTGGGAAGTTTGAAGTTGAATTGGGAAGAAAATTCTTATTTTGAAAGCTTTAAGTTGAAAGAATTGACTAACGTTTTATTTTTGAGTAAACGACCTCGTAATCAGGATTTGAAGGTTCCAACAGGTTCGTATGTTGATTTTGGACTTGGGCGTATGTCCAGATCGGGTTTTGGATTATCCGGAAGCGTTTCGGCACCTATTGTGAAAGTTGGCATTTTGGAAGAATTTCATAAATTTGGGTTGCAGTGCATTTCAATGTTATCAATGTTCGCTTAGGATTTCGAGTATGGGAATAGCTTCGTATGGTGATTTTGGTAATGGGAGCACGTCCAGAAGTGGATTCGGAGGTCTGTAGGTCATTTTGGAGTCATTTGGCGAAAGTTAGAAATTTGAAGGTTTTTTTAGATGTTTGGCCGGAAGTGGAATTTTTGATATCGGGGTCGAATTCCGTTACTGGAAGTTGGAGTAGGTCCATAATGTCGAATGTGACCTGTGTGCAAAATTTGAGGTCAATGAGACGTGATTTGATAGGTTTCGGAATCGAATGTGGAAATTTGAAGTTCGAAAGTTCATTAAGCTTGAATTGGAGTGCAATTCATGGTTTTAGCGTTGTATGTTGTGATTTGAAAGCTCGACTAAGTTTGTAATATGTTTTGGAACTGATTGGTGTGATTGGATAGGGTTCCAAGGGCCTCGGGTGAATTCCGATTGGTTAACGGATCGAATTTGAGTTGGGAGATAAAGCTGAAGCAGCTGGGCATCTGGTGTAACCACACCTGCGTGAAGAGGGTCGCAGGTGCGGCTAGGTGGTCGCAGAAGCGATGTTTTGTCAGATATGGATGGCCGCAGATGCGAGGGTAATTCCGCTTCAGTGAGCCCGCAGATGCGAGCTGAGCTCCGCAGAAGCAGAAAAGCGAGAGGGCAGCTGGGTCGCAGAAGCGAAAGGGCACCCGTAGGTGAGAAGGCGCAAAAGCGCGTGTAGGACCACAGAAGCGCTTTTCGCCTAGCTTGGAGGGAACTGCACCTGCAATGAATTTCCACAGGTGCGGAGCTGCAGGTGCGGCTGGTGTACCGCAGATGCGGAAGTGCGAGTTGGGCAGTGTGTCTCTTCAAAACGAGGATTTTGCTCATTTTCACTTCATTTCCTCCATGGGAACGGGTCTTGGAGCAATTTGGAGCTCCATCTTCATCATCTACGTCAAGGTAATTGAATCCCACCTATTGCAAGTTAAATACATGATTTATATAGGGATTTAAGCATGGAAATTGGTAGAAATTTAGGGCTTTGAAGAAAAACCTAGAAATTGGACATGGAATTTAGAATAAGTTGTATATTTGAGTTCGTGGTGTTATGGGTAAAGTTTATTTTCAAGAAAATTCGAAATCCGGGCACGTGGTCCCGAGGATGATTTTTATCGACTTTTCGATCGGGGTTATAAATTGTTATAAATTGGATTATTATGAGTATTTGAGTACATAATTATGGGTTTGCACAATTTTTGACTAGTCTTTGAGCGTTGGGCATCGGTTTGAGTCATCGGAAGGGCTTGGGTGCCGAATATGGAACTTCGGAGCGAGGTAAGTCACCTTTCTAACCTTGTAAGAGGGAATTAACCCCATAGGTGAAACAATTCAATATGTGCTCCTATTTGTGGGGGCTACGTACGCACGAGGTGATGAGAGTCCGTGTGTAGCTACTATTATGCTAAGTCGGGGTAGTCTAGAACCCAAAAATATGCTATACTTGCAATATTTGTAACCTTATTGTCAATTTAAAATTTGCCTAAATCATATCGAACTTGGTAAATGAATTTCTAAAATGGTAAACTTCACTTTTTTAACCGTTAAAAGAGGATTGTCATTCCCTTGGGTAATTTCTCCTTGATGAATTTTTGATTGGCTGTTTGATTGTGTTTTCTTTTTTGTGGAACGGGCCGAATGCCTCGGCAGATTAAATAGATGCATCTATGGTTCGTGTCGCTCGACCTCCGGCAGTGCACAGTTAAATATTATGTTGGATCAGGCCGTACGAACTCGGCATGATCTACGCATGACTTAATTGATTGTTTTGGAATTATTGATAATTGATGTGGCGTCATTGGCCGGAGCTGTAAATTGTTAAAAGATGAAAATAAATTTGGAAACCTCCTTTTAACAAAAGAATTGTTTACGTGCTTCACGTTATTGAGTTTCCAGTCACGTTATAAAATTCATGATTTATCACATTATCGGTATATTATTGTTGGCCATAGTAAGTGTCGGAGTTGACCTCTCGTCATAACTTCTTCGAGATTAGACTGGATACTTCCTGGGTACGCATTATTTTCGTACTCGTACTACACTTGCTGTACATTTTGTTGTATAGGCACATGTATGTCTAGTAGCCTTGTGGGCGCAGCAGCGTGGTTGATACGGGGATTTAGGTGAGCTGCATCTTACGAGACGATCCGCAGCCAGCAGAGTCTTCTTCAAAGTACTTGTATTTTCTTTTCTGTCCAAATTTGTATTCCGGACAGTTATTGTATTGTACTTTAATTCCTAATAAATTCTCACACACTTGTGACACCATGTTCTAGGATGATTATCAGATATTCAGTGTTAAGATTTGAAAATATTATTAATTATTCTGTGAAGTTCATATTTTTACTAGTTAAATTGAAGGAAAAATTATGATTTCAAAAATATTAAAATGAGAATTTAATTTACTATTTAATGTTGGCTTGCCTGACAGTGGCGTCCGGTGCCATCACGACCCTAATGGATTTCGGGCCATGACACTATCTGTCAACCCTGGGTTTGCATTTTGCACTTCGCGTGCTTATGGTTGATATTCGAGTATTTCTTAGGTACGAGCACTTTGGCTTTATGAGTACTTCCCTATATATTTCCATGTGTGGATCGGGTGGCACGCCGCCACAGGTATGTTTTTTGGATCAGGTGGCACGCCGCCACGGGTATGTTGTTTGGATCGGGTGGCACGCTGCTACAATATGTTGATTGGATCGGGTTGCACGCCGCAACAGTGTGATGTTAAGTACAGTTCCCTATATCTACTCAGGTTTATTTTGTTTCTCGTTTCCTGAGGAAGGTTTGTAACATCTTTTCGGTTGTTTAATTAGTTATGTGGGTTGAGTAATTTTTTCCAGAGTTTGTTTTCCTTACGTGTCACATTCAAGTTGTAGCTTATTGGCGCATTGATGGCTTCATATGAAATCTTAGATAGTGTTTGCGGTGGCTTATTGCCAGAGCATCTTGTACTAGGTGAGACGAGGTTATTAGACCTGGGATCAGTGCGATCGGATTTATATAAGGAAAGTAAAAGCGATATTGAATATATCAAATCAAATTAATAGTGCTAAATTTATACGGAAAGCAAAAGTGATAATATGGGATGAAGCGCTTTTGACTAAACATCAAACGATCGAAACAATCGCCCAGAGTTTTAGAGATACATTGGATATCGATGAACCGTTTGGTAGAAAAGTAATAGTTTGGGAGGTGATTTCTGTCAAGTACAATCATTAGATCCAAAATTGACCAAAGTATAAACTGTAAACGCTAGCTTGCCAAAATTATACTTATGGTCAAATGAAAAATATTCAAATGATAAGAAATATAAAAGTAAGAACAGATCCAACATTCAGTGACTTCTTGCTTCATGTCGGAAACGAAGATGAGCATCCAATAAAAGATGATTTGATTCTTCTAGAACACTTGGTCATCAACCGCAATGGTAATAGTAGCGCACTTAATAAGGAAAATATTTTCATCATTAGATTAAAACGCAATTTTTGCAAATTAAATGATAGAAATTAAAGAGCTATCTTAGCTATCAGAAATGAATATGTTGATAAACTAAATAAAAGGTTGATAGCTAAGTCTTATGGGAAGAATAAAATATTTTTCAGTTTTGACTCAGCAGAAGATGATACCAACAATAACTACTAAGAAGAATACTTAAATACTTTTGTCACGACCCGAATTTCTCACCCTCGGGAGTCGTGATGGTGCCTACTAATGAAAGCTAGGCAACCATTTTCATTTTTAATCCTGTAACAATAAAAACAAAAACAATGCGGAAGACGAAATTTGATGGTTTAGATTAATACAAACTGCGGAAGTCTAAGTACAACTCTACCCAAAATCTGGTGTCACAATGTCACGGACCATCTATGAATACTACAAATAAAGTCTGAATAGAAATACACGAATCTGTCTCTGAATAAATAAAAATAGAAGGAAAATGATAGAAGGAGACGCCAAGGCCTGCGGACACCTGCAGGACTACCTCGGGTCGTCTGATGGACTGGAAGCAGCAACCTCACTATGGTCCAAAAGCTGCAGTACCGAGATCTGCACATAGTGCAGAGTGTAGTATCAGCACAACCGACCCCATGTGCTGGTAAGTGTCGAGCCTAACCTCGGCGAAGTAGTGACGAAGCTAGGACAGGACTACCAAATAAACCTGTGCAGTTAAAGCATATACGGCAAGTAATAATAACAGGAACTAGCAGTTAAATATGGGAAGGGGAACATGTTGTGGGGAATATCAAGTACCAACAGAATCTCAGGAGAAAAGCATAAAGAACATCTTAACTTTCACATCAACCAGAATAAAGAAACAGTAACGAATCAATGTCCACTTTTATCCTTTATTGTTGCAGCGCACAACCCGATCCAAATCATATAACACTGTTGCGGCGTGCAACCTGATCCAAATCATGGAATACTGTTGCAGCGTGCAACCCGATCCAATTCATATATCACTGTTACAGCGTGCAACCCGATCCAAATCATAGAATACTGTTGCGGCGTGCAACCCGATCCAACTCATATATCACTGTTGCGGCGTGCAACCCGACCCCTCCTGTCCTCCCTTATTACTCCTTGTTGCGGCGTGCAACCCGATCCCATGATATAATATTGTTGCAGCGTGCAACCCGCTCCCAATATACAAATCAACACCAATCACAAAAAGAATCCCAGCAAGGGAACAATAAGGAAACAACAGTATCCCGGAAAGGGAACCAACAACAAGAATAAACACATCCCAGCAAGGAAAACAATATCATGAATAATAACATCCCAGCAAGGGAGATAATATCAAAACAATAACATCCCGCCAAGGGAGACAATATCCTAAACCTCTTCTCTTTTTCACAATTACTTCACAACTCAATTCACAACTTGAGCCAACGCTCTACAATGTTCAATTACCAATAATACTTCCACAAGCCTTGTTCAACAATAGAAATCATCATATAAAGCATAAACAATACAAAACGGAGTCATATTTATCATAGTATAAGACTCACGGGCATGCTTGACACCGACGTATAGATACTTGTCACCATTCCTATACGTCGTACTCAACAATTAACGCATAAAAAATAAGACACAACTCCTAATCCCTCAAGCTAAGGTTAGACCAAACACTTACCTCAATGCCACGAACACAATTCAAGCCTCAACTACCGCTTTACCTCTTGTTTCCACCACCAATTCGCTTGTATCTAGCCACAATTTACTTAACGATATCAATAAATGCTAAATGAATTAATTCTAATGCATGAAAATAGGTTTTCTAAAGATTTCCCAAAAAGTCAAAAATCGACCCCGGGCCCACATGGTCAAAACCCGAGGTTTGAACCAAAACCCGATTACCCATTCACCCACGAACCCAAATATATAATTTGTTTTGAAATCGGACCTCGAATCAAGGTCCAAATCCCCAAAATTTGGAAATCCTAAGTTCTACCCAAAACACCCAATTTCCCCCATGAAAACCCTTGATTTTGGATTGAAATCATGTGAAAAGATGTCATAGATTAAAGAAAATGAGTTAGAAATGACTTACAATTCGTTTGGAGAAGAACTTTTCTTTAGAAAATCGCCCAAGAGTGTTTAGGTTTTGAGAAGGTTTTAAAAATGAAGAATTTTCGGCTAAGTTATGATTTACACAGGCGCAGATATCGCATTTGCGATGATATGTTCGCAAATGCGAACTCGCAATTGCGGCCAAGGCTTCGCAATTGCGAAGCAAGGCCTGCCCTGTCAACCTCGCAAATGCGTACAACCGTTCGCAAATGCGAACACTGTTGGAGTCGCAAAATGCGGCTGGAGCTTCGCAAATGCGAAGGTCAAACCCCCCCCCCCCCTGCACAGTCGTCGCAAATGTGATGGTTAGTCGCAAATGCGAGCTCGTAATTGCGAGCTAGGCTTCGCATTGTGAAGCCTGTAAACCTGCAACACACAGCAGTTTTCCTAAGTCAAATTTCACTCCGTGGCCTATCCAAACCAAACATGCACGCAAATCCAAAAATATCATACGGACTTGCTCGTGCGATCAAATCATCAAAATAACATCAAAATCTATGAATTACACCTCAAATTCATGAAATCACTCAAGAACATCAAAATTACTATTTTCTCAACTATAGGTCCGTTTTATACCAAACCAATCTCGATCTTCACCAAATTTTACAGACTCAACTTAATCATTATTTCGAACTTGTACCGGGCTCCAGAACCAAGATACGGGCCCGATACCATCAAGAAAATGCATCAATTCACTTCTAAAAACCTTTATATTTTCCAGAAAATAATTTTCTTTAAAAATTCATTTCTCGGGCTTGGGACCTCGAAATTCGATTCCGGGCATACGCCCAAGTCCCATATTTTACTACGGACCCTACGAGACCGTCGGATCACTGGTCCGGGTCCGTTTACCAAGAATGTTGACCAAAGTCTACTTTATTCAATTTTTAAAAGCCAATTTCCATATTTTACTTAGTTTCACATAAAAGCTTTCTGGAAATGCGCCCGGACTGCGCACGTAAATCGAGGTGAGACAAAAGAGGTTTTTAAGGCCTCGGAACACATAATTGACTTGTAAAACAAGTGATGACCCTTTGGGTCATCACATTCTCCACCTCTAAAATAACCGTTCGTCCTCGAACGGACATAGAAAAAAAGTACCTGAGTCGAACAAAAGATGGGGATATCGGCCCCGCATATCGCACTCGGACTCCTAGGTCGCTACCTCAACAGGCTGACCTCTCCACTGAACTCGAATAGAAGGGAAACTCTTCGATCTCAACTTACGAACCTGCCGGTCTAGAATAGCTACTGGCTCCTCCTCATAGGACAAGTCCTTGTCCAACTGGACAGTGCTGAAGTCTAACACGTGGGATGGATCGCCGTGATACTTCCGAAGCATGGACACATGAAACACTGGATGCACAGCTGATAAACTCAGCGGCAACGCAAGTCTGTAAGCCACCTCTCCCACTCGATCAAGAATCTTAAACGGGCCAATGAATCTAGGGCTAAGCTTGCCCCTCTTCCCAAATCTCATCACGCCCTTCATAGGCGACACCCGAAGTAACACCCGCTCGCCGACCATAAATGCCACATCACGAACCTTACTGTCGGCATAACTCTTTCGCCTGGACTGAGCTGTTCGAATAATCCTGACCTTGTCCAAGGCATCCTGTACTAGATCCGTACCCAATAACCAAGCCTCTCCCGGCTCAAACCATCCAACCGGCGACCGACGCCGCCTACCATATAAAGCCTCATAAGGAGCCATCTGAATGCTCGACTGGTAGTTGTTGTTGTAGGAAAACTCCGCTAAAGGCAAGAACTGATTCCACGAGCCTCTAAAGTCAATAACACAAGCTCGGAGCATATCCTCCAAAATCTGAATAGTACGCTCGGACTGCCCATCCGTTTGAGGATGAAATGTTGTGCTCAACTCAACCCGTGTGCCCAACGCTTGCTGAACTGCCCTCCAAAAATGTGAGGTAAACTGCGTACCTCGATCAGAAATGATAGACACGGGCGCACCATGAAGACGAACAATCTCCCGGATATAGATCTCAGCTAACCTCTCAGAAGAATAAGAAATCTCCACAGGAATGAAATGCACTGACTTGGTCATCCTATCAACAATAACCCATACTGCGTCGAACTTCCTCTGAGTCCGTGGGAGTCCAACAACAGAGTCCATAGTGATATGCTCCCACTTCCACTCAGGAATCTCAATCTTCTGGAATAAATCACCAGGTCTCTGATGCTCGTACTTTACCTGCTGACAATTCAAACACCGAGCTACATAGGCAACAATGTCCTTCTTCATCCTCTCCACAAATAATGTTGCCGCAAATCCTGATACATCTTAGTGGCGCCCGGATGAATAGAGTACCGAGAACTATAGGCCACCTCTAGAATCAACTCAGGAAGCCTATCCACATTAGGCACACAAATACGACCCTGCATCCTCAAGACTCCATCATCTCCAACTGTAACCTGCTTGGCACCTCCGTGCCGCACTGTGTCCCTAAGAACACACAAATGAGGATCATCATACTGCCGATCTCGGATACGCTCAAATAATGAAGAACGAGCGACTGTGCAAGCTAACACACGGCTGGGCTCAGAGACATCCAACCTCACGAACTGATTGGCCAAAGCCGGAACATCCAAAGCAAGCAGTCTCTCACCGACCGGAATATACGCAAGACTTCCCATACCGGCTAACTTTCTACTCAAAGCATCGGCCACCACATTGGCCTTCCCCGGATGATATAAGATGGTGATATCATAGTCTTTCAATAGCTCCAACCACCTTCTCTACCTTAAATGTAGCTCCTTCTGCTTGAACAACTATTGCAAACTTTTGTGATCCGTGAACACCACACATGACATGCCATACAAATAATGCCTCCAAATCTTCAGCGCGTGAACCAATGCCTGCTAACTCCAAATCATGAACTAGATATTTCTTCTCGTGGATCTTCAACTGTCGCGAAGCATATGCAATAACCTTTCCATCCTGCATCAACATCGCACCAAGTACAATACGCGATGCATCACAATGCAATGTATATGGCCCTGAACCTGTGGGCAAAACCAATACTGGCGCCGTAGTCAAAGCTGTCTTGAGCTTCTGAAAGCTCACCTCACACTCATATGACCACCTGAACTGGGCACCCTTCTGGGTCAACCTGTTCATCGGGGATGCAATAGATGAAAACCCCTCTACAAACCGACGATAATAACCTACCAAACCCAAGAAACTCCGGATCTCTGTAGCTGATGCGGGTCTAGGCCAGTTCTTGACTGCCTCTATCTTCTTTGGATATACCTGAATACCCTCTGCTGATACAACATGACCCAAGAATGCAACGGAACTCAACCAGAACTCACACTTCCAAAACTTGGCATACAACTGACTATCTTTAAAAGTCTGAAGAACCACTCCCAGATGCCGCTCATGCTCCTCCCGGCTGCGGGAATAGATCAAAATATCATCAATGAAGACTATCACAAATGAATCCAAGTAAGGCTTGAACACTCGGTTCATCAAATCCATAAACGCTGCTGGGGCATTTGTCAACCCAAATGACATCACCAAGAACTCATAGTGCCCGTACCGAGTGCGAAAAGCTATCTTAGGGACATCGGATGCCCTAATCCTCAACTGATGGTAGCCAGATCTCAAGTCAATCTTCGAAAATACCTTGGCACCCCGAAGCTGATCAAACAAATCATCAATCCTCGGCAATGGATATTTATTCTTGATTGTAACCTTGTTCAACTGCCGGTAATCTATACATATCCTCATTGATCCATCCTTCTTCTTAACAAACAACACCGGCGCACCCCACGGCAAGACACTAGGTCTAATAAAGCCTTTATCAAGCAAGTCTTGCAATTGCTTCTTCAATTCTTTCAACTCAGGCGGGGCCATACGATACGGCGGGATAGAAATGGGCTGAGTGCCCGGAGCCAAATCAATGCAGAAGTCAATATCCCTGTCGGGTGGCATACCCAGAAGGTCTGAAGGAAATACCTCAGGAAACTAACGAACAACGGGCACAGAATCCATAGAAGGAACCTCGGTACTAGAATCACGAACATATGCCAAATAGGCCAAACACCCCTTTTCGACCATATGCTGAACCGTCATATATGAGATAACCCTAGTAAAATGACTAGGAGTCCCTCTCCACTCTAAACGAGGTAAACCCGGCAAGGCTAAGGTCACAGTCCTTGCATGACAGTCCAAGATAGCGTGGTAAGGTGATAAACAGTCCATCCCCAATATGACATCAAAATCAACCATATCCAAAAGTAACAGATCTACTCGGGTCTCAAAACCCTCAATCACAACTATACATGAACGATGGACACGATCTACCACAATAGAATCACCCACCGGTGTAGACACATATACAGAAGCACTCAAAGAATCACTAGGCATGACCACATATGGTGTAAAATAAGATGACACATAGGAGTATGTAGACCCTAGATCAAATAGAACTGAAGCATCTCTACTACAAACCAGAACGGTACCTATGATAACTGCATCGGAGGCCTTAGCCTCGGGCCTGGCTGGAAGAGCATAACATCGGGGCTGGGCCCCACTACTCTGAGCTACGTCCCTGGGACAGCCTCCTACTGGCTGGCCTCCACCTCTAGCGGCCTGACCTCCACCTCTAATACCTCTACCTCCACCGCTAGCACATCTACCCCCACCCCTAGCTGGCTGAGCGGGCGGTGGAACACTTGGTGCCTGAACCATAGCACGGGAACCCTTCTGCTGCGACTGAACACGCACTAATCTCGGACAAGCCCTCTGAATATGACCATACTCATAGCACTCAAAGCATCCACCTGAGTGTTGCGGCTGAGGGAACTGAGACTGACCCTGGCGGGCCGGCTGACCATGAGAATAGCTCTGAATAGGAGGTGCTCTGATAGGAGCTGATGGTGCGCGGTAGGACTGCTGATCAGAATACTGCATATGAGAACCACGGCCACCTGAAGCACCATGAGAAGTCTGAAGTTCTGAATGAAACGGCCTGGGAGGATGGCCCCTACCAAAAGAATCCCTACCTCCAGATGAGGCACCACTGAACCTGCCTGAATGACGAGGCCTCTTGTAAGACCCTTGACCACTACCTTATGATAGAACCATCTCAACTCTCCTGGCCACATTGACCGCATCCTAAAAAGAAATCTCGCTCCCAGTCTCCTTAGCCATCTGCAATCGAATCGTCTAAGCGAGTCCCTCAATAAACCTCCTCACCCTCTCTCTCGGTGGGAAATATGATAAGAGCATGACTGACCAAAGCAATGAATCCGGTCTCGTACTGAGTGACAGTCATGGAACCCTGCTAGAGATGCTCAAACTGCCTTCGATAGTCCTCCTTCTGAGTGATAGGAAGAAACTTCTCCAGAAATAGCTGAGAGAACTGATCCCAAGTCAAGGCAGGCGACCCAGCTAGCCTAGCCAAACAATAATCCCTCCACCAAGTCTTGGCGGAACGACAGACGAAAAGCAGCAAAGTCGACCCCATTGGTCTCCACTATCCCCATGCTCCGAACCTCATGATAACTGTCCAAATAATCCTGGGGATCCTCAGAAGATGTACCACCAAAAGTAGTAGTGAACAGCTTGGTGAACCTATCCAACCTCGACAAAGCATCGGCAGACATAGCTGCTCCATCACCGGTCTGAGCTACCACACCCGGCTGAACTGCTCCAACTGGATGAGCTGCTGGAGTCTGAAACTGGGGAGCCATCTGCTCCGGAGTGCGGGTAGCAGGAGTCTGTGCTCCTCCCCCAGCCTGAGAGACGGCTGGTGCAACAGGAAGTAAGCCTGCCCGGGTGACACTCTCCATAAGGCCCACTAAACAGACCAGAGCATCCTGGAGTACTCGGGTAGCAATGAACCCCTTTGGGACCTGAGCTGGGCCCACCGGAACTGTCTGGCTGGAACCTCATCATCAAACTCAACTTGAGCTCCGTCGGGGGTGCTGATGCTCTGGGTTGAGCTCTGCCCCTGCCTCGGCCTCGGCCTCGCCCTCTGCCCTTTTTGGGAGCTGCTGTTGGGGGCTCGAACTGCTGATCAGTAGATGAGGAAGCGCGTGTTCTCGCCATCTACGAAAGAACAGAGTAGAAATTCGGTTAGCATTGAGAGACCAAACCGCACGACAGAGATGAATAGAAGTGAAATTGTTCCTAACTCCACAGCCTCTAGGGGATAAATACAAACGTCTCCGTACCGATCCCTCAGACTCTACTAAGCTTGTCCGTGAATTGTGAGACCTAAGCAACCTAGAGCTCTGATACCAACTTGTCACGACCCGGATTTCCCACCCTCGGGAGTCGTGATTGCGCCTACTAATGAAAGCTAGGCAAGCCAATTATTCCAATTATTTAACCATTTTCATTTTTAATCCCTTAACAATTTCAAAACACCATAACAAAAGCAGCGGAAATAATAATAACAAAAACAATGCGGAAGACGAAATTTGATGGTTTTGATTAATACGAACTGCGAAAGTCTAAGTACAACTCTAACCAGAATCTGGTGTCACAATGTGACAGACCATCTATGAACACTATAAATAAAGTCTGAATAGAAATACACGAATTTGTCTCTGAATAAATAAAAACAGAAGGAAAATGATAGAAGGAGACGCCAAGGCATGCGGACGCCTGCAGGACTACCTCGGGTCACCTGATGGACTGGAAGCAGCAACCTTACTATGGTCCAAAAGCTGCAGTACCGAGATCTGCACATAGTGCAGAGTGTAGTATCAGCAAAACCGACCCCATGTGATGGTAAGTGTCGAGCCTAACCTTGGCGAAGTAGTGACGAGACTAGGACAGGACTACCAAATAAACCTGTGCAGTTAAAGCATATACGGCAAGTAATAATAACACGAACTAGCAGTTAAAGATGGGAAGGGGAACATGCTGTTGTGAATATCAAGTACCACCAGAATCTCAGGAGAAAAGCATAAAGAACATCTTAAATTTCACATCAGCCAGAATAAAGAAATCGTAACGAATCAATGTCCACTTTTATCCTTATTGTTGCGGCGCGCAACCCGATCCAAATCATATAACACTATTGCAGCGTGCAACCCGATCCAATTCATATATCACTGTTGCGGCGCGCAACTCGATCCAAATCATAGAATACTGTTGCGGCGTGCGACCCGATCCAACTCATATATCACTGTTGCGTCGTGCAACCCGACCCCTCCTATCCTCCCTTATTATTCTTTGTTGCGGCATGCAACCCGATCCCACAATATAATATTGTTTCGGCGTGCAACCCGATCCCAATATACAAATCAACACCAATCACAAAAAGAATCCCCGCAAGGAAACAACAATATCCCGGCAAGGGAACCAACAACAAGAATAAACACATCCCAGCAAGGAAACAATATCATGAATATTAGCATCCCGGCAAGGGAGATAATATCAAAACAATAACATCCCGGCAGGGGAGACAATATCCTAAACCTCTTCTCTTTCCCACAATTACTTCACAACTCAATTCACAACTTGAGCCAATGCTCTACAATGTTCAATTACCAATAATACATCCACAATCCTTGTTCAACAATAGAAATCATATTATAAAGCATGAACAATACTAAACGGAGTCATATTTATCATAGTATAAGACTCACGGGCATACTTGACACCGACGTATAGATACTCGTCACCATGCCTGTACGTCGTACTCAATAATTAACGCATAGCAAATAAGACACAACTCCTAATCCCTCAAGCTAATGTTAGACCAAACACTTACCTTAATGCCACGAACACAATTCAAGCCTCAACTACCGCTTTACCTCTTGTTTCCACCACCAATTAGATTGTATCTAGCCACAATTTACTTAACGATATCAATAAATGCTAAATGAATCAATTCTAATGCATGAAAATAGGTTTTCTAAAGATTTTCCCAAAAAGTCAAAAATCGACCCCAGGCCCACATGGTCAAAACCCGAGGTTCGAACCAAAACCCGATTACCCATTCACCCACGAACCCAAATATATAATTTGTTTTGAAATCAGACCTCAAATCAAGGTCCAAATCCCCAAAATTTGAAAATCCTAAGTTCTACCCAAAACACCCAATTTCCCCCATGAAAACCCTTGATTTTGGATTAAAATCATGTGAAAAGATGTTATAGATTAAAGAAAATGAGTTAGAAATGACTTACAATTGGTTCGGAGAAGAACTTTTCTTTAGAAAATCGCCAAAGAGTTTTCTTTACACAAGCGCAGATATCGCATTTTCGATGATATGTTCGCAAATGCGAACTCGCAATTGCGGCCAAGGCTTCGCAACTGCGAAGCAAGGCCTGCTCTGTCAACCTCGCAAATGCGAACAACCGTTCGCATATGCAAATACTGTTGGAGTCGCAAATGCGGCTGGAGCTTCGCAAATGCGAAGGTCACCCCCCCCCCCACCCCCCCGCCCAGTCGTCGCAAATGCGATGGTTACTCGCAAATTCGAGCTTGCAATTGCGATCCAGGCTTCGCAATTGCGAAGCCTGCAGACCTGCAACACACAGCAGTTTTCCTAAGTCAAATTTCACTCTGTGGCCTATCCAAAACTCACCCGAGCCCTCGGGGCTCCAAACCAAACATGCACGTTAGTCCAAAAACATCATAGGGACTTGCTCGTGCGATCAAATCATCAAAATAACATCAACACCTATGAATTACACCTCAAATTCATGAAATCACTCAAGAACATCAAAATTACTATTTTCTTAACTATAGGTCCGTTTTATACAAAACCAATCCCGATCTTTACCAAATTTTACATACTCAACTTAATCATTATTTCAAACTCGTACCGGGCTCCGGAACAAAGATACGGGCCCGATACCATCAAGAAAATGCATAAATTCACTTCTAAAAACCTATATATTTTCCAGAAAACAATTTTCTTTAAAAATTCATTTCTCGGGGTTGGGACCTCGGAATTCGATTACGGGCATACGCCCAAGTCCCATATTTTACTACGGACCCTACGAGACCGTCGGATCACAGGGGTGGGTCTATTTACCAAGAATGTTGACCAAAGTCAACTTTATTCAATTTTTAAAAGCCAATTTCCATATTTTACTTAGTTTTCACATAAAAGCTTTTCGGAAACGCGCCCGGACTGCGCACGCAAATCAAGGTGAGACAAAAAGAGGTTTTTAAGGCTGCGGAACACAGAATCGACTTGTAAAACAAGTGGGGTCATCACAACTTTAATGTCAAATGGCCTTCTACCGTACATGTTTTGTTGTCAAGTTCATTATTTCTTACGTATGTTAGTGTCACCATATATATAATAGACAAAGTTCAAATTGATCTTCCATTGCATATAGATTTTTGCCCGTCATGCTACTGAAAACTTAGATCCACTGAATAGCTTATGTAATAGTACACATATGGTATATAGAAGTTCAATTTTCATCTTCCGAAACTAAAGAATTGTAACGACCCGGCCGGTCGTTTCATGAGTTCCCGCTCTGTTTCCCCCATTTCATCTTCTTATTGCTTTATTTATCGATTTTATATGTGATCGGGTTGTTGGCTTTGGTTCGGAAAGTTTTTGAGAAGGTTTGAGACACTTAGTCTCTTTTAAGAAAGCTTAAGTTGGAAAGTCAATCGGATGTTGACTTATGTGTTAGAGGGCTTGGACGTGAGTTCTGATGGTTAGAATAGCTTCGTGAGATGATTTGGGACTTAGGAGCGTAATCGGAATGTATTTTGGAGGTCTGGAGTAGATTTAGGCTTGAATTGGCGAAATTGAGTTTTTGGCTTTTTCTGGTTGATATGTGAGATTTGGATATACGGGTCAAAACGGAATTCCAAAAGTTTCAGCAGCTCCGTTATGTCATTTGGGATGTGTGTGCAAAATTTCCGGTCATTCGGACGTGGTTTGGTATACTTTTTTATCATAAGCGGAATTCGGAAGATTTTAGAACCTTTGGCTTGAGAGTTGAAGCCTTTTGGCTGCTGTTATAACCGCATATGTAGTTGAAGGATCGCAGGTGCGACCCCGCAGATGCGGGCGACAAGTCGCAGAAGCAGAAGAGGCCTAGGAAGGTTGTGACCGCAGAAGCGGTTGGTTGACCGCACCTGCGATGGCTATTCTGGTTATCTTCGTGCCGGGCTATTCTGGACTGTCATGCCAAGACAGTGACGTTAGCTATGCTTGGTGTGCCACGGATTGAGTGGCGAGGTTCGACCGATTATGTTCCCAGCAGGGTGATTTCTTTCTTGAAGGCCCAGTGTATGGTTGGGAAAGGTAGTCTTTCGTATCTAGCTTTTGTGAGGGATGTCAGTGCAGAGACTCCCAGTATTGATTCTATTCCAATTGTGAGGGATTTTCCCGATGTGTTTCCTGCAGACCTGCCGGGCAGCCACCGGACAGGGATATAGATTTTGGTATTGACCTGGTGCCGGGCACTCAGCCCATTTCTGTTCCACCATACCGTATGGCACCAGTGGAGTTGAAGGAGTTAAAGGAGCAGCTTCAGGAGCTCCTTGACAAGGGGTTTATCCATCCTAGTGTGTCACCTTGGGGTGCACCGGTTCTTTTTGTGAAGAAGAAGGATGGCACAATGAGAATGTGCATTGATTACAGGCAATTGAACAGGTACTCCCTCTGTTCCAATTTATGTGAACCTGTTTGACTAGGCACGGAGTTAAAGAAAAAATGAAGACATTTGGAATTTGTGGTCCTTAACAAGTTAAAAAGGGGCCTGGAGTATTTGTGTGGTTATAAAAGCTTCTCATGAAGGGTAGAATTGTAAGTTTAAGCTAAATTGTTACCAAATTTAGAAAGGGTTCATTCTTTTTGGAACGGACCAAAAAGGAAATAGGTTCACATAAACTGGAACAGAGGGAATAACAATTAAGATCAAGTATCCTTTGCCTCATATTGATGATTTGTTCGACCAGCTTCAGGGAGCGAGAGGGTTCTCCAAGATTGATCTCCGTTCGGGTTATCACTAGTTGAAGATCAGGGACTCAGATATTCTTAAGACAGCTTGCAGGACCCGATATGGTCATTATGAGTTCTTGGTGATGTCTTTTGGGCTGACCAATGCCCCAGCAATGTTCATGCATTTGATGAACAGTGTGTTCCGGCTGTATCTCGACTCATTTGACATAGTCTTCATCGATGATATTCTAGTATACTCGCATAGTTAGGAGGAGCACATGGAGCATTTGAGAGTGGTGTTGCAAAGATTGAGGGAGGAGAAGCTTTATGCAAAGTTCTCCAAATGTGAGTTTTTGGCTCAGTTTAGTGGCTTTCTTGGGGCACGTGGTGTCCAGTGATGGTATTCAGGTTGACCCGAAGAAGATAGAGGCGGTTCAGAGTTGGCCCAGACCGTCCTCAGCTACAGAGATCTGCAGTTTTCTTGGTTTGGCGGGTTATTATCGCCGGTTTGTTCGGGGATTTTCATCTATTGTATCGCCCTTGACCAAGTTGACTCAGAAGGATGTCCCATTTCAGTGGTCTGATGAGTGCGAGGAGAGATTTCAGAAGCTCAAGACTGCCTTGACCACAGCTCCAGTGTTAGTATTGCCATCAGCTTCAGGTTCTTATACTGTGTATTGTGATGCTTCGAGGGGTTGTATTGGGTGTGTTCTGATGCAGGAGGGTAGAGTTATTGCTTATGCTTCTCGTCAGTTGAAGCCTTATGAGAAGAACTACCATGTTCATGATTTGGAGTTGGCTGCTATTGTTCACGCGTTAAAGATTTGGAGGCATTATTTGCATGGTGTTTCTTGTGAGGTGTATACTGATCATCGTAGCCTCCAGCACTTGTTCAAGCAGAAGGATCTCAATCTGAGGCAGCGGAGGTGGTTGGAGTTGCTTAAGGATTATGACATTACTATCTTGTATCACCCGGGGAAGGCCAATGTGGTGGCCGATGCTTTGAGACGGAAGGCGGTGAGTATGGGGAGTTTGGCGTATATTCCAGTTGGGGAGAGACCTCTTGCAGTTGATGTTCAGGCCTTGGCCAATCGGTTCGTGAGGTTGGACATTTCGGAGCCCAGTAGGGTATTGGCTTGTGTGATTTCTCGGTCTTCCTTATATGAGCGCATCAGAGAGCGCCAGTATGATGATCCTCATTTGCTTGTCCTTAAGGACAGGGCTCAGCATGATGATGCCAAAGATGTGACTATCGGTGATGATGGGGTGTTGAGGATGCAGGGCCAGATATGTGTGCCCAATGTAGATTGGCTTCGGGAGTTGATTCTGGAGGAGGCCCGTAGCCCGCGGTATTCCATTCATCTGGGTGCCGCGATGATGTATCAGGATCTGAGACAGCATCATTGGTGGAGAAGAATGAAGAAAGACATTGTGGGATTTGTAGCTCGGTGTCTCGATTGTCAGCGGGTGAAATATGAGCATCAGAGATCGGGTGGCTTGCTTCAGCGCATGGATATTCCAGAGTGGAAGTGGGATCGGATCACCATGAACTTTGTAGTTGGGCTCCCACGGACTTTGAAGAAGTTCGATGCTATTTGGGTGATTGTGGATCGGCTGACCAAGTCCGCGCACTTCATTCCTATCTGTACTACTAACTCTTCAGAGCGGTTGACAGAGATATATATCCGGGAGATCGTTCGTTTGCATGGTGTCCTAGTTTCCATCATTTCAGATCGGGGCACTTAGTTTACTTCACAGTTTTGGAGGTCTGTATAGCGAGAGTAGGGTACTCAGGTTGAGTTGAGCACATCTTTTCACCCTCAGATGGACGGGCAGTCCGAGCACACTATTCAGATATTGGAGGACATGTTACGTGCTTGTGTCATTGATTTCGGAGGGTCATGGGATCAGTTTCTACCGCTCGCAGAGTTTGCTTATAACAACAGCTACCAGTCGAGTATTCAGATGGCTCCTTATGAGGCCTTGTACGGGAGACGGTGTAGATCTCTAGTTGGTTGGTTTGAGCCGAGCGGGCTAGGCTATTGGGTGCAAATTTGGTACAGGATGCTTTAGACAAGATGAAGGTGATTCAGGAGAGGCTTCGTACAGCGCAGTCGAACAAAAGAGTTATGCGGACCGGAAGGTTCGGGATGTGTCCTACAAGGTTGGTGAGAAGGATTCTGTTGAAGGTTTCACCCATGAAGGGTGTTATGAGATTTGGAAAGAAGGGTAAATTGAGTCTGCGGTTCATTGGGCCTTTTTAGGTACTTCGGAGGATTGGGGAGGTGGCTTATAAGCTTGCTTTGCCACCCAGCTTGTCGAGTGTGCACCCGGTGTTTCATGTTTCTATGCTCCGGAAGTATATTGGGGATCCGTCTCATGTTCTGGATTTCGGTACGGTTCAGTTGGAGGGTGCTCTGACTTATGATGTGGAGCCAACAGCTATTTTGGAGCGTCAGGTTCGAAAGTTGAGATCAAATGATATAGCTTCAATGAAAGTGCAATGGAGAGGTCGGCCCGTGGAGAAGGCTACTTGGGAGACCGAGCGGGAGATGCGGAGCAGATATCCTCACCTATTTGAGGCTTCAGTTATGTTTCTTGACTCGTTCGAAGACGAACGATTTTTTAAGAGGGGGGATGTAACGACCCGGCCGGTCGTTTCATGAGTTACTGCTCCGTTTCCCCCATTTCTACTTCTTATTGCTTCATTTATCGGTTTTATATGTGATCGGGTTGGTTGGCTCGGGTTCGGAAAGGTTTTGAGAAGGTTTGAGACACTTAGTCTCTTTTAAGAAAGCTTAAGTTGGAAAAGTCAACCGGATGTTGACTTAGGTGTTAGAGGGCTCGGACGTGAGTTTTGATGGTTCGGATAGCTTCGGGAGATGATTTGGGACTTAGGAGCATGATCGGAATGTGTTTTGGAGGTCCGGAGTAGATTTAGGCTTGAATTGGCGAAATTGAGTTTTTAGCGTTTTTCGGTTGATAGGTGAGATTTTGATATAGGGGTCGGAACGGAATTTAGGTAGTTTCAGTAGCTCCGTTATGTCATTTGGGATGTGTGTGCAAAATTTCCGGTCATTCGGACGTGGTTTGGTATACTTTTTGATCAGAAGCGGAATGCGGAAGATTTTAGAACCTTAGGCTTGAATTCGATGTGTTTTGGTGGTTTTGATGTTGTTTGAGGTGTCTTGAAGGTTGATATAAGTTTGAATGGTAGTATAAGACTTCTTGGTGCTTTTGGTTGAGGTCCCGGGGGCCTCAGGGTGATTTTGGATGGTTGACGGAAGGTTTGGAAATTGAGTTTGAGAGCTGAAGCCTTTTGGCTGCTGTCATAACCGCACCTGCTGTTGAAGGATCGCAGGTGCGACCCCGCAGATGCACGCGACAAGTCGCAGAAGCGGAAGAGGCCTAGGAAGGCTGTGAACGCAGAAGCGGTTGGTTGACCGCACCTGCGATGGCACATGTGCGGAGTGAGCATCGCAAATGCGATTTTGGCCGTTTAAGTGGAAACCGCAGGTGCGGCGCTTGGGACCGCAGAAGCGGTCACGCAGGTGCGACCTCTGGACTGCAGGTGCGGAAATCCTGGGTAAGAATGTTTATATTTCTTCCTTTGCGATTTTCATAGGGTTTCACCATTTTTAAACACGAATTTTGGAGCTTTGGGCGATTTTGGAGAGGGAATTCAAGGAGACTTCATTGAGGTAAGGTCTTGGACTATGAAAACTCGTTTATATGGTATTAATTCACGGATTAGAGCTGTAATTAAGGTTAGAATTTGAGAAACTAGGGCTTGGAAACTTAGGCCTTTGATTGAGAATTTGAAGGACCATTTGTGGTTGGATTTTGGAACTTTTGATATGTATGAACTCGTGGGGAGATAAGGAATCTAATGACGTAAAATTTATCGAATTCCAAGACGTGGGCCCAGGGGTCGGGTTTGGTTAATTTTGGGATTTGCATTGTTTTTCGATTATTTTCGAGTGGGCTTTGTCCTTTTAGCATATTTTGATGATTATGTTCTGATTTTGGTAGATTCGTAGCATCCGGAGGCCGATTCGAGGGGCAAAAGCATTGCGAGCTAGATTTTGGGCCGGATTGAGGTGAGTAATGATTTTAAATGTCGTCCTGAGGGTATGAAACCCCGGATTACAGAGCGTTAGGCTATGTTGAGGTGACGCACACGCTAGATGACGAGCGTCGGGTCGTGCACTGTTGGGGATTGTGACTTAGTCTATCCCGAATGACTGTTTTACTGCATATTTTATAGCTAATTGTTTGATATTATTATGTTTTGGTCTAAATACCATATTTGGGCTTCGTGCCAACTGTTTGGGCCCTTAGGGGATCTTTACTGATATTTTTCCTCACTATTTGAATTCATACTTGTGCTCAGTCATGCCATATTTTACTGTTTTCAAAACTCAGCCATGTTACTCTGTTTTAAACACTTTAAATGATATTTTTAAAGATATTTTGAGCTGAGCATCATGTTTTCTGTTGCCCGAGGGGCTTATGAGATTCTGACTGAGTAAGGCCGAGGGCTTGTATTGTGAGGTTACTTTTGGGTCGGGTTGCACGCCGCAGCGGTGATATACTGATTATGATAATAAGGCCGAGGGCCTGAGATTGTACGCCACGAGGTGGCTTGTGATTGATATGAGACTGAGAGCCTGTTTATGATGCCACGAGATGGCTTGATATTGCGCTTGGTCCGTAAGGGGCCCCTCCCGGAGTCTGTACACCCCCAGTGAGCGCGGGTACCCATTGTGATAAGAGATATAGCAGGGGCTGGTATTGTTCTTAATTTATGTTGTTCCCGAGGGGCTGTTCTTGATTGTTATTGTGCCCGAGGGGCGGTTCTTATGTGTTTACCTTTTCTAGCTGCATTTCCTTTATTTGTTTAACTGCTTAAAAGGTGCCTTATGGGATTTTACTGTTTAATTGTTTTTACTGATTTTTATCCTGCCTCTTATAGCTTATTGTTGTGTTTAACGTGATTTTATATCGCTCAGTCTTCATTTATTGTTATTACTCACTGAGTTGGAGTACTCACTTTACTCCCTGCACCCCTATGTGCAGATTCGGGCGCTACAGGTCCTGCTAGCGAGGGTTGAGAGCTGTCCAGCAGATTTCCGGAGATTCACTAGGTAGCTGCCCGGTGATTCGCAGCCCAATGCATTCTCCCTCTATCTTATTTCCTTCTATTTCGGTTATGTAGTAGTGGAGTAGACTTTCAGACTTGTAGTAATATGTTAGATGCTCATGACTGGTGACACCCCGATGTCGGGTTGTGTTGGTTTAAATTCTGCAAAAATCATACTGTTCACTGCTTATTTTGGGATTTTATCATGCTAAAGACTTAATATTTATTATTTTGATTGCTTTAAATGAATTGGGAATGTGTCGGCTAGCCTTGTCTTCACGAGAGGCGCCATCACGACCGGGGCTGGGTTTAGGGTCGTGACAAGAATATCCTTTTAATTTTGTGTGAAAATAATTTTCAATATATTTATATTTTTTAGTTATAATAAATAAAACACAAGGACAAACATCCTAAATATTGAACTATATTTATCATAATGTGTTTTCTTACACGAATAACTTTATGTTGCACTCTCAAGAGAGATATCAATATCGACAACAAGAGTTCTGGTTACGGCAGAGCAACCAAAGCATTCGAAGGAAATGTATACAACAAAAGATCATTTATAAAGAAGTGTTCGGTAAGATACCATCACATTAGATACTTTTAAACTACAATACATAATTATCTACTTAACATGACTAAAATTGATCATTCATGTAAGTTCTGATGATATTCTTTCCTTTTGAATTCACGTATAACAATATTCTTCAACATTTGGATGATTGTTGTAGTATTATATATAAAATTTCTCTCATTAATTAAATTTTATTATTTTTTTATAAATAAATATTTAAACCATCATGTTCCATTATTAATGTGCAACGCACGTTTATAGGTACTAGTAATTAAAAAAACATGAATAAAAAGTTGGATTACAAAAATAACCTTTTAATATTAAGGATAATAACTCACAATAAAAGGGCATAATCGAAATTCTAGACATTAGCCTTGTAATCCTTTTAGTTTTAGGACATAATACTACGGGAATTCTACATGATTACCTTTAGGAATCCTATTAGTATTGTCACGACCCAATTCCTCCTATAGGCCGTGAGGGCGCCCAACGCTATCGCTAGGTAAGCAAATAGTGAACTAACCACACGATTATTTATTTTAATATGTTTAAAATAGCTAATTTTTAATTAGTGCATAAATAGGAAGTAAAAACTTAATAAGATGAGAGATAACTAATTTTAAGAGCAAATGAGATAAGTAAAATAACCCAAAAATCATTGTGAGCACGTGATTTTTGCCCTATACATGAATTATTCCCAAAATTCAGACAAAATAATTTGTCTTTCATTATTTTGCATTTTTGTGAATTTTGTGTTATTTTTTGTCAATTGTTTGCATTTTTATTTGCGCAGTATTGACTACACCCCAATTCTGAGCTTCATGTTACTCTTTCCAAGTGACATGTCAGGTCCAGGGCATCCCAATTGGATTGGCTGGGATGACAGTATTTTTATTTCATATTAAAAATATAAAAAAAATATATGCCTGACATTCGCATTTAGGATCTAATTTCATATTTAAGGATTACTTAGTGGTCAAGTTGTTTCTTTTAAGGAAAATAACCAAAAATAGTCCATTTTTTGCATTTTTAATTGATAGTTGTTGAATTGGTCTTGAGTTTACTTTAAATAGGAATTAATTAGCTAAATTTTGGAAATAAATTAGGTCTCATTTTAATCTTTGCATTTTTTATAAAATCAGAAAAAAAATATATATATATACAAAATGAATTACAAAAAATAAACAAAGGAAATAAAAATGAAAACAAAAGCATTTAAAAGAGGGTGCTTTAATAATACTCAATTTTGGGTCATTTCAGTCAAATTAATCAGCCCAAAAGGAAGACCTCTCTCCCAAACCCGGTCTCCCAGTCCAAGCCCAAATCACCCCAACCCGGTCCAGCCTTCACACCCTACCAAAACGACCCCGTTTTCCCCAATTTAATCACAGCCCTCGATCCTTTTGATCCAACGGACGAGAACTGCCTAGGTTTTGTGGTATAAATATGTCCTAACACTACCCTACCCCCCTCAAACCCCCTCACCCTCCCGTCTCTCTCACCTGTTCATCAGAGACGCCTAACCTCGCCGTCCTCCGCCGTCCTCTGCCGCCTGCCGCCGGCCGGAAATCGCCTCCGCCGGCGGCGATCATCCAAATCACCTGAAAATTACACCACTTCTTCATCTCATCTTCCTCGTCACGATTCTAGCCTTATTTCTCCTCGAATCCCACCCCAAAGCTTCGAATATTAGATCGAAGTTTTCCGGCCATGACACAACTTCTCCCAAATCGGCCCAAATTAACACCCTAGGTCCCTCTCCCCTTTCCCTATCCAAATCCCCGGTTAGTTTCTCTCGAATTTGCCCGAAATTGGTCGAACCTCAGTTTGAATATTTTCTGGCCAAGACCCAAAGTATGTCAAATGGTCCCAAATTGATACCCTAGGTTCATCTGAGTCTCCTCTACCCAACCCCCATAGCCACTAGTCTCGAATCTGCCCGGAACGTTACGAATTTTAAGTCCCAAAGCCCGGCAGAACCCTAACTCAGAAATCTTGGGGATTTTGGACCGTAATTTCCCTAATCACGTGTTTTCTTTTGAAAAACACACGATTAGGGATGTTGCGTGTCAAGAATCCCGGAGGATTCACAACAATAGCTGGTCAGAGTTCGCCCCATAGTCAGTCGAGTGCTCAAAATTAGTAAGTTCTGTTCGATGCTGTTTTGATTCTGTATGCTCTTGTTCAAATCTGTTTTGATAATCTTTAACTCTTTAGGGCACTTTTGATTTCAATTTTTCTTCAGTATTTGAGCTTTTACTGTTGTTATTGGTTAGTAGTAATCAATTAGTTTAGTTTAGTTTAATTCAGTAATTGCATTAGTAATTCCATGTTCATGATCTAGCTTAAGTTTTGTTCTTCATGTCAGTGCTGTTCCCAGTAGTCATATACGTTTAAGTGGTCTGATTTTGGGTTCAGTTAGTCGACTCCTAATTGTTTACTGCAGTTTGATTTTAATTGTTCCAACCTCTTGATTAGCTAATTTGTCTAGTTTGATTAGCCCTAGAAATAGATTGCTTGGTTATAGTTAATGGACTGGTTTAACTTAGTCAGTAATTTCAGGGGATTCAAAGGGTAGTTTAGGCATGGAAAAGGGTAGTTTCATTAAGATTGGTAATTGTTGAAGTAAAGTAAGGGTAGAATAGGAATTGTAATGGGTATAGAACCTTCTAGGATGGACTATAGTATAGATTTCAATAGAATAGGTGTAGTTACTTGTGTAACAAGTCAGAAAATAAAGGGTAAAAATAGAATTAGAATAGGGACTAAGGGGTAAAAGGAAAATCTGAAATTGGACCCTAAGTTCACCTATAAATAGGCATTCATTTGCCTTGATTCACAAGTTTTGGAACCTCTAAAAAATTCCCTCGGATTCCTCAGAAGTTTCAGATCTGAAATTTGAAATCCAACTCTCTTAGATCTTAGTCTTCTCAAATTCCCAGAAAAACAACAGAAAAATCAAAAAAAAAATTACTGTTTCATTAATTTTTCCTTAGCTCACTTTCAGATTCCAGTCCTTAATCCAATTTTCTAGCTCGTTAAGGATCAGAAGTAACTTGAACTCACCTGATTTTGCTCGACATTGGTATTTACAAGTTGTTCGAGTCAGATGTGCATGAGATTTGCCTAGTTCGAGTTGATTGTTGGTTGTTTACTGGTTGTATTAGTGCTGGGTTCATTTCTGGCTAGTTGGTGCTATTTTGGGTTGATCTGTGGATTCTGCTTGGTTTTCCAACTTATCCTGAACTGCTGAATACTTTCTGGGCTGTTATACTCATTTATTGATTGCTGCTGGGTTTTAAACTCGTTCCTGAACTACTGCTGGGAGTTGTTACTGCTGCTGACTTCTTCCTTTTCTGTTTGATTCATTCTTCAGGTATTTTCTTATGCTCAAATGATGCTGAAGATTGCCTTCACCTGTAGACTACAAGTTTGAAGTATGAATGATAAAGGAATATGTGCTTGCACCTGAATTTTACTGTTATTGCTCAGTTTAGACTTTCGTGTGACTGATTCATTTGAACCATATTTCAGTTGTATTAATGAAACTGTGGACTGTACTGGACTGTTAGAATTGGACTTCCAGTGTGTTCATTCTAAAATAGTAGCCCTAGTGTAGTATAATTTGGTTTCTCATGAAGCTGTATTTTACAAATGGAAATTGAACTTGAAAATCACCATATAGGTTCTTATCCTTGTTAAAATCCAGGTCTGGTAATCGTTTGTCAGTGATGGCTTCAGTAGTTTAGTTCTAAAATTAAATGATATACGTTTGGTCTCAAGGTTTGAATATAGATGTGGATTGTTTTGTATTAGTTCCTTGCAATCTGACTTTAGGATTGTTAATAATACTGATTGTAGCTAATTGCCTGTAGATTAGAGTTGTTGCATTCTCAGCCTTTGTTTCAAGTTGAAAACTTAAACGTTGGGCCCTGTATTCTTTTGAACTTGGGCCTGCCAATAATTAAGGCTGTTGTAAGTTTAAAAACCAGTAGGTTGAGATTCAAATAGTATCAGTATAAGATCTGGGCTCATTTAGGAGCCCAAACGTAACAGCCTCTGTTTGGACAGTCCTGGGCTTGAATCTGTTTAAAGCCCAACGTTGGTCAGCTCTTCCCCTTTTGCAAGGTTAAGCCATTCTCCGTCTTTGGGCTATTGTGAAGCCCAGTCGGCTGGGCTCTTGTGTGACTATCAAAGCACTTTAATTTAATATTGAGATGTAATTCTTTCAATGATGGTTTAGTAACAAAATAATTAATTAATTAGGGCCTTTCCTTTGCTTTTAGAGACAATACATGATAGAAAATTATAGATTACTCTACGTTTGCCTTTTAGATAATAATGTGAGATGAGCCTCGCCAATAAAAATGCAAAACCACGGGGCCCTCAATAGCTGCTATATAAAATGCTTAGAACTCGGGCGGACCATTTAGCAAATTTCATGATCTTCCCCAAATATAATGAACGCGTAGTTGCTCTAGGCGCGTATTTTAATAGTATTACCCTCCTAAATGCGGGTGCACATTTATGTGACCCAAATCTAAATCTCGACGGAGTCGAAATGCGTCAAAAGCCACGGGTGCACTGGTGTGACGTGGTTCGAGATACATTTTCACGACGTTGCAATTCTTATTAAAAGACATAAAATAAGAGCGGTTAAAATAAAAGGCACATAGGTTAGAATATGTTTTAAAATCAGATAAAAGCAAATACAACAGTTGAGCGACCGTGCTAGAACCACGGAACCCGGGAATGCCTAATACCTTCTCCCGGGTTAACAGAATTCCTTACTCGGAGTTCTGGTTTGCGGACTGTTAATAGAGTCATAATTTCCTCGGATTGGGATTCAACTGGTGACTTGGGACACCATTAATCTCCCAAGTGGTGACTCTGAATGTTAATAATAAATCCCGTTCCGACTGTCCTTTAATTGGAAAAACTCCTTTACACCCTCACAGGTGTAGCGTAAAAAGGGAGGTGTGACAGCTCTGGCGACTCTGCTGGGGTTCAGGGTTCAGAATTCGAGCTTAGATATATTGTTGTATTTGGCTTTATCTGATTTTTCTACATGTTTCATGCTAAATGTGCAAAATATTGCTTTTTACCGCTTTGATATTATCTGGATTGTATATAGACTGTGTCGAAACCCTTCTCTTCTCACCTCCGGGGATGTGCTCACTGGTGGAGACTCCCTATTCTGTTAGTGTCATACCTTAAAATAAGAAAGAGGCCGGACAAGTTACTAAGCCGGATGGCCTTTTGGTACCCGGTACGTAGCCCCCTCCTCGGCTCGAGTTGTCCGCTCGGGTACACAGTCTAGAACACATACCCAGGTTTTGAACCTAGAAGAACTTGACTTTATGCCGGATCCCTAGTAGGAACGCTTATCTGCATCACGTGCATTTTGACTTAGGGGACTCAACACAGGGGTTGGGTCCGTCTAGGACAGGTGTACCCGGAATAATGGACCATCCTGATACATCCTACTTGTGCATTTATCTGTTTTGGACCCGCATGCTGACCGGCTTTGAATATTTGGGAAAAAGTGGAACAACCAAAAAAGAAAATAGCAGTGTAGAGAGTTAATTTCCTATATTAGAAAAAACCAATTAGTGCCGAAATGCTGCCGAATTTTTAAATGAAAAAAAAAAAGAAAAGTTCTTTTTAGTTTGCCAATGGAAAAGAAAAACAAAAAAGATTTTTATTTTCCAATTAGTTTATTTGCCACTGAAAAAGAAAATATAAAAATGAATCTTGCTTTCAGAAATAGTGTATTCGTCAACAAAAAAAAAGAATCTTGTTTTCAAAAATAGTTAGTTTTATTTGCCCGAACTACGCTGGTTTGATTCTCACCGGATGTGAGATACGTAGGCAACCCTCATCGGGTCCAACCTCCCCTTTTGCAAAAATAGCCAAAAATACCAAAATTTTTAATTTCGTCATGAATAAGTCGGGTGATGCCATTCTTGTCAAAAATAAGCCAAATGTCCCCAAAAGGGCGCCGGAAGGCTGTTTTTGCAAGAACAGCCACCCTGAGTCATCTTCTAAACGGTTAGCAGGCACAGCCTTAAAATCTTCCTTATGAAGTGCTGAAAGGCCGTATCCGCAATACCGGCTGTTTGTTTAAATTGGAAATTTGAACAGAGATTGTGCCATTTTCCTCTTTTAGGTCAAAATAAGTGATTAAAATCACCTTAATAAATGTGCAGGATGAGCACGACTCAAAATGAATTATTTTCAATCATGCATAAAATCCCTTTGGAGTTACGTCTGTGGTGGAACGATTTAGGCGGAGAAGGGCAAGATGCAGTCAAGAAACATTTGAAAGGGCTTACCGGTTTGCTCGATATTGTGCCTCGGGGAGATATTATTAGAGCACTGGTTACATGTTGGGACCCAGCACATAATGTGTTCCATTTTTCGGACTTTGAGCTTACCCCGACATTAGAGGAAATAGCTGGCTACATTGGAAAAGATGAGGTTCCGTTGAGGCACAAATACTTGGTTGCCCCCAGAGTTGTAGCCGTGCACAGATTTCTAGACTCTTTGAAGATAGTCAGAACCGTCCATAACACAGATCTGGCAAGTGGCTTTTGTACTCTGAGCTTCATATATCAGCGATATGGCCATATCGGGGGGTTCAACAACCTAGAAAGTAAGATATGTAGCAAAGGAAACCGCCAAAAGTGGGAAGAGCATCGACGTTTCGCCTTTATGGTAGCTTTCCTGGGACTTCTGGTATTTCCAAGGAAGGATGGGAACATTGACATAAAAATAGCTGGGGTCGTCAGCACATTAATTACTCAAGCCAAAAGTACACTTGCACCTATTATATTGGCCGACATCTTCCGTGCTCTTACAGCCTGCAAGGCCGGGGAAGCTTTCTTCGAAGGGTGCAATCTATTGTTACAAATGTGGATGATCGAGCATCTGTGTCATCGCCCTCAGTTTTTGAGCTATGGGTCTCCAGAAAAAACATGCATAGAAGAGTTTTACACGAGGATTAAAGGGGTTGAATTGCCAGAAGGAGTCACAGGTTGGACAACATATTTTCGGTCCCTCACTGCTAGCCAAATAGAGTG
>NC_031999.1:13770329-13778497 GCF_001879085.1 Nicotiana attenuata
TAGCTAAATTTGGAAATAAATTAGGTCTACATTTTAAATCTTTGACATTTTTTATAAAATACAGTAAAAAAAATATATATATATACAAAATGAAATTACAAAAAATAAACAAAGGAAATAAAAATGAAAACAAAAGCATTTAAAAGAGGGTGCTTTAATAATACTCAATTTTGGGTCATTTCAGTCAAATTAATCAGCCCAAAAGGAAGACCTCTCTCCCAAACCCGGTCTCCCAGTCCAAGCCCAAATCACCCCAACCCGGTCCAGCCTCCACACCCTACCAAAACGACCCCGTTTTCCCCAATTTAATCACAGCCCTCGATCCTTTTGATCCAACGGACGAGAACTGCCTAGGTTTTGTGGTATAAATATGTCCTAACACTACCCTACCCCCCTCAAACCCCCTCACCCTCCCGTCTCTCTCACCTGTTCATCAGAGACGCCTAACCTCGCCGTCCTCCGCGGTCCTCTGCCGCCTGCCGCCGGCCAGAAATCGCCTCCGCCGGCGGCGATCATCCAAATCACCTGAAAATTACACCACTTCTTCATCTCATCTTCCTCGTCACGATTCTAGCCTTATTTCTCCTCGAATCCCACCCCAAAGCTTCGAATATTAGATCGAAGTTTTCCGGCCATGACACAACTTCTCCCAAATCGGCCCAAATTAACACCCTAGGTCCCTCTCCCCTTTCCCTATCCAAATCCCCGGTTAGTTTCTCTCGAATTTGCCCGAAATTGGTCGAACCTCAGTTTGAATATTTTCTGGCCAAGACCCAAAGTATGTCAAATGGTCCCAAATTGATACCCTAGGTTCATCTGAGTCTCCTTTACCCAACCCCCATAGCCACTAGCCTCAAATCTGCCCGGAACGTTACGAATTTTAAGTCCCAAAGCCCGGCAGAACCCTAACTCAGAAAACTTGGGAATTTTGGACCGTAATTTCCCTAATCACGTGTTTTCTTTTGAAAAAACCACACGATTAGGGATGTTGCGTGTCAAGAATCCCGGAGGATTCACAACAATAGTTGGTCAGAGTTCGCCCCATAGTCAGTCGAGTGCTCAAAATAAGTAAGTTCTGTTCGATGTTGTTTTGATTTTGTATGCTCTTGTTCAAATCTGTTTTGATAATCTTTAACTCTTTAGGGCACTATTGATTTCAATTTTTCTTCAGTATTTGAGCTTTTACTGTTGTTATTGGTTAGTAGTAATCAATTAGTTTAGTTTAGTTTAATTCAGTAATCGCATTAGTAATTCCATGTTCATGATCTAGCTTAAGTTTTGTTCTTCATGTCAGTGCTGTTCCCAGTAGTCATATACGTTTAAGTGGTCTGATTTTAGGTTCAGTTAGTCGACTCCTAATTGTTTACTGCAGTTTGATTTTAATTGTTCCAACCTCTTGATTAGCTAATTTGTCTAGTTTGATTAGCCCTAGAAATAGATTGCTTGGTTATAGTTAATGGACTGGTTTAACTTAGTCAGTAATTTCAGGGGATTCAAAGGTTAGTTTAGGCATGAAAAAGGGTAGTTTCATTAAGATTGGTAATTGTTGAAGTAAAGTAAGGGTAGAATAGGAATTGTAATAGGTATAGAACCTTCTAGGATGGACTATAGTATAGATTTCAATATAATAGGTGTAGTTACTTGTGTAACAAGTCAGAAAATAAAGGGTAAAAATAGAATTAGAATAGGGACTAAGGGGTAAAAGGAAAATCTAAAATTGGACCTTAAGTTCACCTATAAATAGGCATTCATTTGCCTTGATTCACAAGTTTTGGGAACCTCTAAAAAATTCCCTCCGATTCCTCACAAGTTTCAGATCTAAAATTCGAAATCCAACTCTCTTAGATCTTAGTCTTCTCAAATCCCCAGAAAAACAACAGAAAAATCAAAAAAAATTACTGTTTCATTAACTTTTCCTTAGCTCACTTTCAGATTCCAGTCCTTAATCCAATTTTCTAGCTCGTTAAGGATCAAAAGTAAATTGAACTCACCTGATTTTGCTCGACATTGATATTTACAAGTTGTTCGAGTCAGATGTGCATGAGATTTGCCTAGTTCGAGTTGATTGTTGGTTGTTTACTGGTTGTATTAGTGCTGGGTTCATTTCTGGCTAGTTGGTGCTATTTTGGGTTGATCTGTGGATTCTGCTTGGTTTTCCAACTTATCCTGAACTGCTGAATACTTTCTGGGCTGTTATACTCATTTATTGATTGCTGCTGGGTTTTAAACTCGTTCCTGAACTACTGCTGGGAGTTGTTACTGCTGCTGACTTCTTCCTTTTCTGTTTGATTCATTCTTCAGGTATTTTCTTATGCTCAAATGATGCTGAAGATTGCCTTCACCTGTAGACTACAAGTTTGAAGTATGAATGATAAAGGAATATATGCTTGCACCTGAATTTTACTGTTATTGCTCAGTTTAGACTTTCGTGTGACTGATTCATTTGAACCATATAATGAAACTGTGGACTGTACTGGACTGTTAGAATTGGACTTCCAATGTGTTCATTCTAAAATAGTAGCCCTAGTGTAGTATAATTTGGTTTCTCATGAAGCTGTATTTTACAAATGGAAATTGAACTTGAAAATCACCATATAGGTTCTTATCCTTGTTAAAATCCAGGTCTGGTAATCGTTTGTCAGTGGTGGCTTCTGTAGTTTGGTTCTAAAATTAAATGATATACGTTTGGGCTCAAGGTTTCAATATAGATGTGGACTGTTTTGTATTAGTTCCTTGCAATCTGGCTTTAGGATTGTTAATAATACTGATTGTAGCTAATTGCCTGTAGATTAGAATTGTTGCATTCTCAGCCTTTGTTTCAAGTTGAAAACTTAAACGTTGGGCCCTGTATTCTTTTGAACTTGGGCCTGCCAATAATTAAGGCTGTTGTAAGTTTAAAAACGAGTAGGCTGAGATTCAAATAGCATCAGTATAAGATCTGGGCTCATTTAGGAGCCCAAACGTAACAGCCTCTGTTTGGACAGTCCTGGGCCTGAATCTGTTTAAAGCCCAACGTTGGTCAGCTCTTCCCCTTTTGCAAGGTTAAGCCATTCTCCGTCTTTGGGCTGTTGTGAAGCCCAGTCGGCTGGGCTCTTGTGTTGACTATCAAAGCACTTTAATTTAATATTGAGATGTAATTCTTTCAATGATGGTTTAGTAACAAAATAATTAATTAATTAGGGCCTTTCCTTTGCTTTTAGAGACAATACATGATAGAAAATTATAGATTACTCTAGGTTTGCCTTTTAGATAATAAAGTGAGATGAGCCTCGCCAATAAAAATGCAAAACCACGGGGCCCTCAATAGCTGCTATATAAAATGCTTAGAACTCGGGCGGACCATTTAGGAAATTTCATGGTCTTCCCAAAATATAATGAACGCGTAGTTGCTCTAGGCGCGTATTTTAATAGTATTACCCTCCTAAATGCGGGTGCACATTTATGTGACCCATCGACGGAGTTGAAATGCGTCAAAAGCCACGGGTGCACTGGTGTGACGTGGTTCGAGATACATTTTCACGACGTTGCAATTCTTATTAAAAGACATAAAACAAGAGCGGTTAAAATAAAAGGCACATAGGTTAGAATATGTTTTAAAATCAGATAAAAGCAAATACAACAGTTGAGCGACTGTGCTAGAATCACGGAACCCGGGAATGCCTAATACCTTCTCCCGGGTTAACAGAATTCCTTACTCGGAGTTCTGGTTCGCGGACTGTTAACAGAGTCATAATTTCCTCGGATCGGGATTCAACCGGTGACTTGGGACACCATTAATCTCCCAAGTGGCGACTCTGAATGTTAATAATAAATTCCGTTCCGACTGTCCTTTAATTGGAAAAACTCCTTTACACCCTCACAGGTGTAGCGTAAAAAGGGAGGTGTGACAATCATCATGTGTCTACTAGCATAATTTTCAGGACTTGGTGTCACAAGTGTATGAGCTACTAGTAGAATATACAAAAAAATACTACACTACTGTTTGAAGTGAAATAGACAGAAAGTAAAAACAAAAGGAAGACTTCGGGTGCTGTAGAACGGGCTCGGAAGGCAGCTCACCGCTTAGTCTCGAGGAAGTCAAGGATGCGTGTCGGACTGATAACCAAATCCACCTGCCTCAGATCCTACACGATTAGTGCAGAAGTGCAGCGTGCATACATAAACAACTTGTACCCTGTAAGTATCTAGTTTAACCTCGAAGAAGTAGTGACGAGGGATCGACTTCGACACTTACTATGGGCTAACAATAAAATACTGAAGTATAACTTAGCATGGACTATATAAATACAACTGAAAACTCAATAACAAGAAATAAATGAAAAATTCTTTCACTAATAGTAAATCCCAAATTAGTTTCCTTCATTTAACGAATTAATCTCTCAAGCCAATGAAACAATATTAACTATAATTGGGCTCCAAGAATTATTACGCACGCATTATGCCGAGATCGTACGGCCCCATCCAGCATATAAATATATAAACGGTGCACTGCCAAGGGTCGAACGGCATGAACCATAGATGCATCTATTCTATTACCGAGGCGTTCGACCCGCTCCATAAGAAGAGAAAATACTTTATAAACAATCGATTCAAAGATTATTAAGAGCCTAATAATTTAAGGAAACATCAATTCTCATTAACGGTTAAGTAACCATTCCAAAACTCAAGTAAATGAAATTCGACCTATTACAATTCCTTTATCAAGTTCCAATATGATTTAAGCATTTAAATTAGCAAGTAGGGTGCAAAATATCGCAAGTATCACACGATTTAGGTCCTAAACTACCCAGACATAAGCGTAATTAGTAGCTACGTACGGACTCTCGTCACCTTGTGCGTACGTAGCCCCCACAAATGGAAGCACATATTGAATCAATTCACCTATGGGGTTAATTCCCTCTACAAGGTTAGAAAAAAGACTTACTCGTCTCAAAGCCTACTTCCCGGTCCACATTTGTGCTTTAAACCCTTAATTCGGTGCCAAACGACTCGAAACTAGTCAAATGTTAAATAAAATAGTCAATACATGTTCAAAAGTTGATATCTAACTATTAGAGTGATTACCCAATCCCAATTGAAGAGTTCCTCAAATTCATCCCAGGGCCTACGTGCCTGGATTCAAGAATTTTTTGAAGAATGTTGTTACCCATAGCCTTACGAACTCAAATATATAATTTTCGCCCCATTCCATAATTATTTTCGTGGTTAAATCCCATTTTTATCAAACCCTAGGTTTTCCTAAAAATCCCATAAATCCCACAATTTTCCATGTTAAATCTACTTATGATTCCTGTATTTAGCTAAAGAATCGATAGGGATCACTTACCTCTTGATGTTAATGGAACCCCTCTCAAAAATGCTCTCAAAATCGTCCAAGACCAAGTGGGAAATTAGGGAATAAAGCTAAGTTCCACATTAAAAGCTATTGCACAGGTCGCAGATGTCACATTTGCGACACCTAGTTCACAAATGTGAAGTCGCAAATGTGACAAAAAGGTCGCTAAGGCGAAGGCTGGCGATCTCTGCCTTGGTGGCAAATACAACCAAAATCGTCGCAAATGTGAAGAGGGGCAGTTCGCAAAAGCGGTAGAAACTTCACAGTTGCGAACTCCACAGTGCCTTCCCATCTTCGCAAATGCGATCAAATCTTGGCATTTGCAAGACCTGCAACACCAGCCCAGAAACCAGAAAAAACTGAAGTCCTTCCACCCCTCCGAACGCGTCCGAAACTCACCCGAGCCCTCGGGGCTCCTCATCAAACGTCCACATAAGTCTAAAAACATCATATGAACTCGCTCACATGATCGCAACACCGAAATAACATCTAAAAATCACGAATCGGATGCCAAAACGCATGGATTAACTCATGAAACACAAAAACTTCTACAAATACTTCCGCGCGTCCGATTCCTATCAAATCACGTCCGATTGACCTCAAATTTTACACACAAGTCCTAAATGACATTACGGACCTACTCCATTTTCGGAATCAGAATCCGAACCCGATATCACAAAAGTCCACTCTCGGTCAAACTTCCCAAAAGCCTTCAAATTTCCAAATTTCGCCAAATGACCCCGAAACGACCTACGAACCTCCAAATCCACATCCGGTCGCGCTCGTAAGTCCAGAATAACCATATGGAACCATTTCCAGGCTCAAAATCCCAAACGAACGTCTATAACATAAAAACCCTTTGCAACCCAAACTTATGAAATTCACCCAAAATGCCAACTTTCACTATTAGGTGCCGAAACGCTCCGGGGTCATCCAAAATCCGATCCGAACATATGTCCAAGTCCAAAATCATCATATGAACCTATTGGAACCGTCAAATACCAATTCCAAGGTCGCTGACTCAAAACGTTGACCAAAGTCAAACTTAGCCTTTTAAGGCCAACTTAAGTAACCAAGTGTTCCGATTTCAACCCAAACTCTTCCAAATCCCAAACTAACCATCCCCCCAAGTTATAAAACAGTAAAAGCACATATGGGGAGTCTTATTTAGGGGAACGGGGTTCTAGAAGGCAAAACAACCGGTCGGATCGTTACAAGTATAATTATTTTTGGTCATAGATATTAACCTTGTAATCCTATATCTTTTAGGATATACTTCTTAAAAAATTTCTATTACTAAATTAATTTGAAAACATATTATATTGTCCAAATTTATTTAGAAACAAGAGAGCATATATTATTATAAAAGCACGAATATAATATTGATAGACCAAAATAGCTCTAAAATATTAAACAGAAGAACTCATAGGGAAAAGACATAGCTGTAATAACTTATTCTTTTGGACTACAATACTTCTATATTAATTTTTTTTAATATTTAAGATTTTAAAATTAATACAATCTTGTCTATTGAATTCTTATTAAAAATATGTAGGAAGATTATAAAATCAATTTCATAAGAATCCTCCATATTGGTAATACATTACCACTCCATAATATTCAATACCAAAAAAAAAGTAATGCTAAACGGACTGCTTAAAGCGTTGAAATTGAAAAAAATTCCCCATGATTATACATTATTATATTATGTTTGAACTGCTTTCCTACTTAAATAATATTTTTTTTGTTATTAATTTTTCATGTAATATAGAAAATATACCTAATTATTAAAGAAAAACTAATTTTTTAAGAATATAAATGTGTGAGAAAAGAAAGAATATTGGTAAGAGCCAATACTACTAATAATTTGGCAAACATAAAGATATAAAAGTGGAATGTCGTCGATCTTTTTACTCTTTGAAAATAAAATTTATCGTGGATAAATTATAATCACGATTAAATATTCAAACATGAGATGAACTAATATTAAATATCTAAATCAACAAGAAATAAATTATATTTTATCTTTAGACCAAATTCAAATCTTTCAATTTATTATTTAGAAAGAGAATCCAATTAAATTATTTTTTAAATTCATCATACGAGTAAAAAAAATTTCAAGTTAAAAAAAATTAGGGTACATAAATTTATTCCATAAATAGAGTGTTAGAGATTAAAAAAATAAATCACAAAGTAATAAAGATTAGTATAATATTAAGAAGGCCATACAAGTGTTTGAGGAAGCACAATCAGAGCTAAATCCTGAACAAAAATAAGCTTTCAAAATAATATTTATCACGACCCAAATCCTCCCTTTGTGATATGTCGTGACAGCGCCTAGTCTCTACGACTAGGTAAGCCTAACATTTGCGGAAATAACTAACAATGAAATAAAACCTTAACAACTAACAGCCACAGATGATTTAAATAGATGATAGAGATGCCGCTCGGCATATACAATAATCAACTCTCAGATATACACAAAAATCCTCCCAATACCCGGAACACCATAAGTCACAAGCTTCTACGAATTTGTCAAACTTCCCTATACATCAGAATTTAAGAAATAAAAGGAGAAATCAACACAAAAGAGATAGAGAGGGACTCTGAGGTCTGCGGACGCGGCACATGTACCTTGAAGTCTCCGGAGCAGCAGCAGATATGCGACAAAAAGCGAGGCTGGTAGGAGGTACCTGGATTTACGCACGAAAACATGTGCAGAAGAGTAGCATGAGTACACCACAACGGTACCCAGTAAGTGCCAAGCCTAACCTCGGTTGAGTAGTGACGAGATCAGGTCAGGACTCTACTGGTATATATATATATGTATATA
>NC_031999.1:13778515-13838581 GCF_001879085.1 Nicotiana attenuata
TATATATATATATATATATATATATATATATATATATATATATATATATATATATATATATATATATATATATATTTATAGAAGACTGAAATTTAACGAGAAGGAGAAATCACAGAAGAATAACAATACAGTATACAGTAATAACAATAGGGAATCTCCCAAGATACCGTCTCGTAATCCCAATATTAAATGTGCAGGGGGATCTCCCGAGATACCGTCCCATAGTCCCAAAGTAAATATGCAGGGGGATCTCCCGAGATTCTGTCCCGTAGTCCAAAGTACATATGCAGGGGATCTCCTGGAATATCGCTCCGTAGTCCCAGGGAATCTCCCGGAATACCGTTCCTTAGTCCCAAAATAAATATGCAGGGGGATCTGCTGGATTACCGTTCCATAGTACCAAAATAAATACGCAGCTCAAACAATGGATAATTCCGTTACAACAAGAAATCCTACAGTTTAGGCTAAGTACAAGTGAAGAAAAAAGCAAGAAATCCACTAAGCATGCTGCACAGAGTTCAGATAAGCATTTAAGGCACGTAAACATGCTATTCTAGGCTAAACAGGATAACTACACATGCTGGTATAACTCAAATAAGAAGAAAACAGGTTATTACTCAGTAAAAATAGGATTTTTACAATGAATAGCCCGTGTACGCACTCGTCACCTAGCGTACACGGTGCTCACATATCAAACAGTACCAAATCCTAAGGGAAGTTTTCCCACACAAGGTTAGGCAAGCCAATTACCTCGAACTAAGCTCAATCAATCGGTGACAATGCCTTTTCCACGAATATCCAACTCTGAATGGCCCAAATCTAGCCAAAAGCAATTACATATCATAAATACAACTATAATAGACTAATCTAATTAATAAAATCAAGACTTTAATAAGAAATTCGAAAATCGCCCTAAAAAGTCGAACCGGGCCCACGTCCCGGAATCAGGTAAAAGTCACAAAATATGAACACTCATTCACTCACGATTTCACTCGTATCAAAAATATCCAAATCCAATATCAAAATCTCAATCAAAACCCCAAAATCTTAGTTGATGAACTTTCTAAACTTTTCCCCAATTTTCTCAACCCAAATTTCTTAATTTATGAAGAAATCAACTATAGATTAGTAAAATATAACCATAAGGGAGTTAGGAATTATTACCCAAAAGCTTCCTATGAAAATCTCTCAAAATATCACCCAAATTCAAGCTCCCAAAGTAAATGGGATAAAACACTCGAAATCCTCTTTTTCTGCCCAACGATTTCGCATCAGTGGGCCTATAATCACACCCGAGATGCCGCACCTGCGAAATTTCTCTCGCAGGTGCGGAAATGACTTAAAGGGCTGGGGACGAATCTGCGATGAAGGGGGCCGGACTTGTGAGTGTGCGCCTGCGGAATTGGTCTGCTTTTGTGGTCTCTCTTCGCACCTGCGCTGCCTAGGCGCATCTGCGGGCATCATAGATGCGGAATATTACCTCGCACTTGCAACCCCTGAGCTCCCATCCCACTCCGCTTCTGCGCTAGACCTTCCGCATGTGCGATCCCGCACCTGCGGTCTCCCCACTGCAGGTGCAAAAACACTAGAAACCAGAAAACTTCAGCAACTGCATAAGTCCAAATTTCAATCCGTTAAGCATCCGAAACACACTCGAGGCCCTCGGGACCTCAACCAAACATACCAACAAGTCCTAAAACTGTCACAACTCGAAATTCCCACCATCCGAACCGTGATGGCGCCTAACATCGCACTCGCTAGGCAAGCCAACATTAGAGTTTTATTCACCTTTTCCTTTACATTTCATTGATTAAAATTAACAAAGCTCAATCAAGTTGAAATAAATGCGGCAGTACTTAATTAGCCTGTCATCTACATGCTATTATCGATACCATAACTATTACTACCCAGAAACTGGTGCCACAATCCATGAACATACTATGAATTACTACAAATATTGGTCTGAAAGGAATTACATCTATTTGAAATGAAGGAAAAACAGAAATGTAGAAGGGGATGCCAGGGCCTACAGACGCCAGCATGACTACCTTGTGTCTCATAGATGAAATGCCTGCAACCGACCTCTCGATCAGCCACTACCAGCTCCAATATCTGCACAGAAAGTGCAGAGTGCAATATCAGTACAACCGACCTCATGTACAGGTAAGTGCCAAGCCTAACCTCGACGAGGTAGTGACGAGGCTACGGTCAATATAACCTACATACAGTATATAATAAAGCGAAAGAGAAGTACGGGACAAAATAAAACATTAAACTTGCATAAAAAATGAATACGGAACTCAAATATCTTATCAGTACCCAGCTATAACCAATCCTTAAGTGAGATACAAAACTATAGAATAAATTCACAGCAGAAGAAGGATACATAAACAATAAACTGATGTGGCGCGCATCCTGATCCCACCATATAAATAGTAACAATATGAACATTCACCCTTATTACTCCGTATCAATCCACCCTTATTCCTCCTGTTGCGGCATGCAACCTGATCTCACCGTACAATAACAATCAACCCTTATTACTCCTCAGTATATCACCCTTATTCCTCTTGTTGCGGCGCGCAACCCAATCCCACCAGACAATCACATTTCACCCTTATTCCTCCTTAATATATCACCTTTATTCCTCATGTTGCGACGTGCAACCCGATCCCACCATATCATTAACAATCACACAATAAGCACAGAAATTTCACAAATTGGCTCAAAACTCCTCATGGTATTTAACCTCAACTAAAACAAACGGAAAACGGTAAAATTATGAGACTTCACTCGAATTATGCTACTACGCGAAACCAATCCAAAGTACACTAATAAACACTGAAAGCCAGCCCAACCAATAATAGGAAACAGTAAAACCACGTAATATCCAATACTTTTAACAATGAAAACAATATTCGACAAGTAGCAACTAAACATGGAAATATCAAATAAACAGGTAGCAGTTAAGGTAGGGAACAATATTTTAAGAACGGGAAGGGAACAGTCAAAAACAGATAAATTGGCGGCGCATAGGTACTCGTCACCTCACCTATACGCCACACACATGGATTTTCACATAGCAATTAAGTCGAGGATCCCTAATCCCTTGATTCAAAGTTAGACACAACACTTACCTCGATTCCCAAGCCATTCACTGCTCAATTACCGCTTTTCCTCTAGTTTCCACCTCCGAACCACTCGTATATAGTCATAATTAACTTAATAACATCAATTATCGCTAAAGAAATCAATTCCAATGCATAATCATAAGTTTCCCAACATTTCCCCCAAAAAGTCAAAAATCAACCCGGGCCCACTTGGTCAAAACTCATGGTTCGTACCAAAACCCATTCACCCATTCACCCCCAAGCCCAAATATGTAATTAGTTTCGGAATTCGATCCTAAATCGAGGTCTAAATCCCCAATTTATAAAAAACCCCCAATTCATCCAAAAATCCCTAATTCTACCATGAAAGAACAAGATTTAGGCCTACAAATCTAATGGGTGTTGATGGAAATTGAAGGAAATGAGTTAAAGAACACAAACCTATGATTTGGTGTTGAAATCCCTCTTCAAAAATCGCCCTAGGTCGAGTTCTAGTAAAAGAGTTGTGAATTATTTTGAAAAATTTCGTGCTGGTTCTGTTCTTAAAACACTGGACAGGTCTTCATCGCGTTCGCGATTGCGATGCACAGCGGCCAGAAAGGCCTTCGCGTTCGCGAAGAGTTGCATGCGTTCGCGATAGTCTGTCCCCCCTGACCATCGCGTTCACGGGCAAAGGACTGCGTTCGCGTAGAACAACTCATTGAATACCTAGCCCACCTGCAGTACACTACGCGTTAGCGTAAGGCCGGTCGCGTTCGCGAAGAGCTAACCCCCTAGTGCTTCGCGTTCGCGACCGAAGCCTCGCGTTCGCGTAGGAGAAATCCCTCCCCAGCCCAGCTTGCACTTCTTGATCGCGAGAGTTGCTTTGCGATCGCGAAGAACAAAGTAGCAGCATACCAGAAACAACAAACACACTAGATTTTCAAAGTGCAAATCATCCCGTAGCCTATCCGAAACTCACCCGAGCCCTCGGGGCTCCAAACCAAACATGCACACAAGTCTTAAAACATCATACAAACTTGCTCGCGTGATCAAATCGCCAAAATAACACCTAGAACTACGAATTTAGCACCAAATTTCATGTAATTTTCAATAAAGTTCTAAAACTTCTATTTTCTCAACCAAAGGTTTGAATCACGTCAAATCAGTCCCGTTTACCAAATTCCACAGATAAGGTATAAATATCATTAAAGACCTGTACTGAGCTCCGGAACCAAAATACGGACCCGGTACCAACAAGATCAAATATTAACCAAATTTTTAAAATCTTTATAATTTTAGTCTTACAATTTTCATCAAAAATTCGTTTCTCGGGCTAGGGACCTCAAAATTTGATTCTGGGAATACGCCTAGGTCCCATATTTCACTATGGACCTACTGGGACCGTCAGAACACGGGTCCGGGTCTGTTTACCCAAAACATTGACCGAAGTCAACAAAAATCAACTTTTTAGGCCAAAAATTATTATTCCATCAGTTTTCCACATAAAAGCTTTCCGGAAACACGCGCAGACTGCACACGCAAATTGAAGAGAGATAAAACATAAGATGACCCTTTGGGTCATCACACTCCACCTCTAAAACAACCGTTCGTCCTCGAGCGGACACAAAAAAGTACCTGAGTTGGTGAAAAGATAGGGATATCTTCTCCGCATATCGGACTCGGACTCCCAGGTAGCTGCCTCAACAGGCTAACCTCTGCACTGCACTCGAACCGAAGGATAACTCTTCGATCTCAACTAATGAACATGCCTGTCTAGAATAGCTACCGGCTCATCCTCATAGGTCAAATCCTTGTCCAAATGGACTGTGCTGAAATCTAACACGTGGGATGGATCGCCGTGATACTTCCGAAGCGTGGACACATGAAACACTGGATGTACCGCTGATAAACCTGGGGGCAACGCAAGTCTGTAGGCCACCTCTCTCACTCGATCAAGAATCTCAAAAGGCCCGATAAACCTAGGGCTTAACTTGCCCTTCTTCCCAAACTGCATCACACCCTTCATGGGTGACACCCGAAGCAACACTCTCTCTCCAACCATGAATGTCATATCACAAACCTTACGGTCGGTATAACTCTTCTGCCTGGACTGAGCTGTACGAAGTCTATCCTGAATGATCTTAACCTTATCCAAGGTATCCTGCACTAAATCTGTACCCAATAACCGAGCCTCCGCCGGCTCAAACCACCCAACCAACGATCGACACCGTCTATCATATAATGCCTCATAGGGAGCCATCTGGATGCTCGACTCATACCTGTTGTTGTAGGCAAACTCCGCTAACGGCAAGAACTGATCCCAATAACTTCCAAAGTCAATAATACAGGCACAGAGCATATCCTCCAAGATCTGAATAGTACGCTCGGACTGTCCGTCCGTCTGAGGATGAAATGTTGTGCTCAACTCGACCCGTGTAACCCAACTCACGCTGTACTGCCCTCCAGAATTGTGAGGTAAACTGCGTACCTCAATCAAAAATGATAGATACAGGCACACCATGAAGACGAACGATCTCACGAATATACATCTCTGCCAACCGCTCTGAGGAATAGGAAACTGCCACATGAATGAAATGCGCTGACTTGGTCAGCCTATCCACAATAACCCAAATCGCATCGAACTTCCTTTGAGTCTATGGGAGTCCCAAAACGAAATCCATGGTGATACGCTCCCACTTCCACTCAGGAATCTCTATCTTCTGAAGCAAACCACCAGGCCTTTGATGCTCGTACTTTACTTGCTGACAATTCAGACACCGAGCTACATATGCAACTATATACTTCTTCATTCTCCTCCACCAGTAATGCTGCCGCAAGTCCTGATACATCTTGGCGACGCCAAGATGTATAGAATACTGAGAAATGTGGGCCTCCTCTAGAATCAACTCACGAAGTCCATCCACATTAGGCATACAAACACGACCTTGCATCCTCAAAACTCCATCATCTCCACCTGCTTGGCATCATCGTGCCGCACTGTTCCTAAGGACAAGCAAATGAGGGTCATCATATTGTCGATCCCTGATATACTCAAACAAGGAAGATCAAGCGACTGTGCAAGCTAAAACACGACTGGCCTCAGAAACATCCAACCTAACAGACTGATTGGCTAAGGCCTGAACATCTAATGCAAACGGTCTCTCACCGACTGGAATGTACGCAAGACTGCCCATACTGGCTAACTTCCTACTCAAAGCACCGGCTACAACATTGGCCTTCCCGGGATGATACAAGATGGTGATATCATAGTCATCCAATAGCTCCAACCACCTGCCTCAAATTGAGCTCTTTCTGCTTGAACAAATACTGCAAACTCTTATGATCCGTGAATACCTCACACGATATGCCATATAAATAGTGCCTCCAAATCTTCAACGCGTGGACAATGGCTTCTAATTCTAAGTCATGAACTGGATAATTCTTCTCGTGAACCTTCAGCTAACGCAAAGCATATGCAATAACCTTGCCACCCTACATCAATACCGCACCAAGTCCAATACGAGATGTGTCACAATATACTGTATATGGCCCTGAACCTGTGGGCAACACCAACACTGGCGCCGTAGTCAAAGCAGTCTTGAGCTTCTGAAAGCTAGCCTCACACTCGTCCGACCATCTGAACAAGGCACCCTTCTAAGTCAACCTGGTCAACGGGGCTGCAATAGATGAAAACCCCTCCACAAACCAACAGTAATAACCCGCCAATCCCAAGAAACTATGGATCTCTATTGCTGGAGTAGGTCTAGGCCAATTCTGAATGGCCTCAATCTTCTTAGGATCCACCTGAATACCCTCTGCTAATACAACGTGACCCAAGAAAGCAATGAACTCAACAAAAATTCACATTTCAAAAACTTAGCATATAACTAGCTGTCTTTCAGAGTCTGAAGAACGATCCAAAGATGCTGCTCATGCTCATCTCGACTGTGGGAGTAGATCAAGATATCATAAATGAAAACAATCACAAAGGAATCCGGATAAGGCTTAAACACCCGGTTCATCAAATCCATAAATGTTGCTGGGGCATTTGTCAGCCCGAATGACATTACTAGAAACTCATAATGCCCATACCGAGTCAGAAAAGCTGTCTTAGGGACATCAGATGCCCTAATCCATAACTAATTGTAGACATACCTCAAATCGATCTTTGAAAACACCTTGGCACCCTGAAGTTGATCAAATAAGTCATCAATCCTCGGCAATGGACACTTGTTCTTGATGGTGACTTTGTTCAACTGCCGATAGTCTATGCACATCCTCATCGACCCATCCTTCTTCTTTACAAACAACACCGGCGCACCCCAGGGCGAGACACTAGGTCTAATAAAGCCCTTATCAAACAAATCTTGCAATTGCTCCTTCAATTCTTTCAACTCTGGCGGGGCCATGCGGTATGGTCGAATAGAAATGGGCTGAGTACCCGGAACCAAATCAATACAGAAGTCAATATCCCTGTAGGGTGGCATACCCATCAGGTCTGCAAGAAATACCTTAGGAAACTCCCGAACAACTGGTACAAAATCCATGGAAGGAACCTCCGCACTAGAATCACGAACATAAGCTAAATAAGCCAAACACCCCTTCTCGACCATACGTCGAGCCTTCATATAAGAGATAACCCTGCTGGTAGAATGACCAGGCATCCCTCTCCACTTTAACCGAGGCAACCCCGGCAACGCTAAGGTCACGGTCTTGGCGTGACAGTCCAATATAGCTTGATAAGGTGACAGCCAATCCATCCCCAAAATAACATCAAAATAAACCATATATCGAGAAGTAGGAGGTCTACGCTAGTCTCAACGCGATCTACAACAATAGAATCCCCCACCGGCGTGGACACATACATAGGAGCACTCAAAGAATCACAAGGCACAACCAAATATGAAGCAAAATAAGATGACACATAGGAGTATGTAGACCCTGGATCAAATAGAACTGAAGCATCTCTACTGCAAACCGAAATAGTACCTGTGATAACAACATCGGATAACTCAGCCTCAGGCCTGGCTGGGAGAGCATAACATCGGGGCTGGGGCCCACCACTCTAAACCATATCCTTGGGATGGCCTCCTGCTGGCTGGCCTCCACCTCTAGCGGCCTGGCCTCCACCTCTAACGGGCTGACCTCTACCTCTGGCTCCCTGACCCCTACCTCTAGCTCGCTGAGAGGGCGGTGCCGGGATCATGGCATGAGAACCCTGCTACTGTGACTGAACACCCACTAATCTTGGACAGGTCCTCCGGATATGCCCATACTCACCACACTCGAAACATCCATCCTGATACTACAGTTGAAAAAACTGAGACTAACCTTGACGGACCGACTGACTGCAATAATAACTTTGAAGAGGAGGTGCTCTGATAGGAGCTGGCGGTGCACTATAAACTGGTTGCCCTGAAGGAGGTACATAAGGACCACGACTCCCCATGGGATGTCTGAAGTGCTGAACGAAACAGGAGGATTACTCCTACCAAAAGTACCCCGGCCTCCAGATGAGGCTCCACTGAATCCACCAGAGTGACGAGGCCTCTTGTCAGACCCCTGACCACTCCCCTGAGCTAAAACCATCTCAACTCGTCTGGCCACATTGGCTGTATCCTGGAAAGAAATCTCACTCCCTGTCTCCTTAGCTATCTACAATCTGATAGGCTGAGCAAGTCCCTCAATAAACCTCCTCACCCTCTCTCTCTCGGTAGGGAGTATAAGAAGAGCATGACGGGCCAAATCAACAAATCTAGTCTCGTACTAAGTGACAGTCATAGAACCATGCTGAAGGCGCTCGAACTGCCTCCGATAGTCCTCTCTCTGAGTGATAGGAAGATACTTCTCCAGTAATAGCTGAGAGAACTGGTCCCAAGTAAGAGCTGGCGATCCAACTGGTCTGGCCAAACAAAAATCCCTCCACCATTTCTTGGCGGAACCTGACAGACGAAAGGCAGCAAAGTCCACCCCATTGGTCTCTACTATCCCCTTGTTCCGTAATACCTCGTGACATCTGTCTAGATAGTCCTGGGGATCCTCTGAAAATGTACCGCCATAGGTAGTGGTGAAAAGCTTGGTAAACCTATTTAATCTCCACAAAGCCTCAGAAGACATAGCTGATCCATTGCCGGTCTGTGCTGCAACACCCGACGGAACTACCCCAATGGGCTGAGCTGCTGGAGTCTAAAACTGAGGAGCCATCTGCTCCGGATTATAGGTAGCGGGAGCTCGGGCTCCTCCCCTAGCCTGAGAGATGGTTGGTGCTACAGGAAATGTGTCGTCCTATGCAACACTCTCCATAAGGCCCACTAGACGGACCAAAGCATCCTGAAACACCGGGGTAGCGATGAACCCCTTTGGAACCTGAGTTGGCCCTACTGGAACGGTCTGGGCTGGAGCCTCCTCATCAAACTCTACATGAGGCTCCGCCGCTGGTGCTGCTGCTCGAGCTCTGGGCTAAGCCCTGCCCCTGCCTCGGCCTCTAGCACGGCCTCGGCCTCATCCTTAGGAGCTGCCACTGGGGGCGCTGGCTGCTGCTCGGCTGAAGAAGCGGTACGTGTTCTCGCCATCTACGAAGGAACAAGAGTAGAGAGTTCAAGTAGCATTTAGACACCAAATCGTAGGATAGAAGTGAAATTGTTCCTAACTCTGTAGCCTCTGGGGATAAGCATAGACGTCTCCGTAGCGATCCCTTAGACTTTACCTAGGTTGTTCGTAAATTGTGAGACCTAGGCAACCTAGTGCTCTGATACCAACTTGTCACGACCCGAAATTTCCACCATCAGGGCCGTGATGGCGCCTAACATCGCACTCGCTAGGAAAGCCAACATTAGAGTTTTATTCACCTTTTTCCTTTACATTTCATAGATTAAAATTAACAAAGCTAAATCAAGTTTAAATAAATGCGGAAGTACGTAATTAACCAATCATCTACATACTATTATCAATACCATAACTATTACTACCCAGAAACTGGTGTCACAATCCACGAACATACTATGTATTACTACAAATTTGTCTGAAAGAAATTACATCTGTTTGAAATGAAGGAAAAACATAAATGTAGAAATATAGAAGGGGACGCCAGGACCCGTGGACGCTAGCACGACTACCTTGGGTTTCCTAGATAAAATGCCTGCAACCGACCTCTCGATCAGCCAATACCAGCTCCAAAATCTACACAGAAAGTGCAGAGTGCAGTATTAGTACAACCGACCCCATGTACTGGTAAGTACCGAGCCTAACCTTAACGAGGTAGAGACGAGGCTACGGCGGGGCAATAATAATATAACCTGCGTACAGTATATAATAAAGCAAAAAAGAAGTACAGGACAAAATGAAATAGTAACTTGGAGGAAAAATGAATATGGAACTCAAATATCTTATCAGTACCCAGCTATAACCAATCCTTAAGTGAGATACAAAACTACAGAATAAATTCACAGCAGAAGAAGGATACATAAACAATAAAACGATGCGGCGCGCATCCCGATCCTGCCATATAAACGGTAACAATATGAATATTCACCCTTATTACTCCGTATCAATCCACCCTTATTCCTCCTGTTGTTGCGTGCAACCCGATCCCACCGTACAATAACAATCCACCCTTATTACTCCTCAATATATCACCATTATTCCTCCTATTGCGGAGCGAAACCTGATCCCACCAGACAATCACATTTCACCCTTATTCCTCCTCAATATATCACCCTTATTCTTCCTGTTGCGGCGTGCAACCCGATACCACCATATCAGTAACAAGCGCACAATAAGCACAAAAATTTCACAATTTGGCTCAAAACTCCTCATGGTATTTAACCTCAACTAAAACAAACGAAAAATGGTAAAATTATGAGACTTCACTCGAATTATGCTACTCCGCAAGACCAGTCCAAAGTACACTAATAAACACTGATAGCCAGCTCAAACCAATAACATGAAATAGTCCAATACTTTTAACAATGAAAACAATATCTGACAAGTAGCAACTAAACATGGAAATATCAAATAAACAGGTAGTAGTTACGGCAGGGAACAATATTTTAAGAACGGGAAGGGAACAGTCAAAAATAGATAAATTGGTGGTGCATAGGTACTTGTCACCTCACCTATACGCCACACGCATGGATTTTCGCATAGAAATTAAGTCGGGGATCCCTAATCCCTCGAGTCAAAGTTAGACACAACACTTACCTCGATCCGCATGCCACTCACTGCTCAATTACCACTTTTGCTCTAGTTTCCACCTCCGAACCACTCGTATCTAGTGATAATTAACTTAATAACATCAATTATCGCTAAAGAAATCAATTCCAATGCATAATCATAAGTTTTCCAACATTTCCCCCAAAAAGTCAAAAACCGACCCCGAGCCTGCTTGGTCAAAACTCAAGGTTCGGACCAAAACCCATTCACCCCCGAGCCCAAATATGTAATTAGTTCCGGAATCTAACCCTAGGTCTAAATCCCAAATTTATAAAAAAAAACCCAATTCTTCCAAAAATCCCTAATTCTACCATGAAAGAATAAGATTTAGGGCTAGAAATCTAATGGGTGTTGATGGAAATTTAAGGAAATGAGTTAAAGAACACAAACCTATGATTTGGTGTTGAAATCCCTCTTTAAAAATCGCCCTACGTCGAGTTCAAGTGAAAGAGTTGTGAATTTTTTGAAAAATCCCATGCTGGTTCTGTTCTTAAAAGACTGGACAGGTCTTCGCGGCGTTCGCGATAGACCTGTCGCAATCGCGATGCACAGCGGCCAGAAAGGCCTTCGCGTTCGCGAAGAGTTGCACGCGTTCACAATGGCCTGTCCCCATTGACCATGGCGTTCACGGGCCTAGGACCGCGTTCGCGTAGAACAACTCATTGAATTCCCAGCCCACCTCCAGTACACTACGCGTTCGCGTAAGGCTGGTCGTGTTCGCGAAGAGCTAACCCCCCAGTGCTCCGCGTTCGCGATCGAAGCCTCGCGTTCGCGTAGGAGAAATCCATCCCCAGCTCAGCTTGCACTTCGCGATCGTGAGAGTTGCTTCCGATCGCGAAGAACAAAATAGCAGCATACCAGAAACAACAAACACACCAGATTTTCTAAGTGCAAATCATCCCGTAGCCTATCTGAAACTCACCCGAGCCCTCGGGGCTCCAAACCAAACATGCACACAAGTCTTAAAACATCATACGAACTTGCTCGCATGATCAAATCGCCAAAATAAAACCTAGAACTACGAATTTAGCACCAAATTGCATGAAATATTCAAGAAAGTTCTAAAACTTCTATTTTGTCAACCAAAGGTCCGAATCACGTCAAATCAGTCACGTTTTTCACCAAATTTCACAAATAAGGTATAAATATCATAACGGACATGTACCGGGCTTCAGAACCAATATCAAACCCGGTACCAATAAGATCAATTATTAACCAAATTCTTAAAACTTTTATATTTCAGTCTTACAATTTTTATCAAAAATTCATTTCTCGGTCTAAGGACCTCAGAATTCAATTACGGGCATACGCCTAGGTCCCATATTTTACTACGGACCCACCGGGACTGTTAGAACATGGGTCCGGGTCCGTTTACCCAAAATATTGACCGAAGTCAACAAAAATCAACTTTTTAGGCCAAAAATTATTATTCCTTCAGTTTTCCACATAAAGGCTTTCCAGAAATACACCCGGATTGCGCATGCAACTCGAGGAGAGATAAAACGAGGTTTTTAAGACTTTGGAACACGGAATCGAGTTCTAAAATATAAGATGACCCTTTGGGTCATTGATCAATCGCGCAGCGGACTCAACCTTAGGAAGAGTGGGCGCTAATACTTTTACCCAATAGTGGTATCGGGGTCAATTTCCACAGGGAGCTAGAAAGGGAGTTGTATATTTGTTTAGCCTAGAAATGCGTGCTTGCTTCTAATTGATCTTCTATCATTTTTGGGTTTTTATGATTATTAACTACAATTTAACAACTACTAATTATAACTAAATTATGCTAAGAGATTAATTCTAGGTTGTATGCAAGATAGAGAAAGGCACTAGGGTCGTGGCATTTACCTAGGTGGTCAACTAACGGGTAGAGATTCCTAATACAAGAATGATGATTATGGGGCTTATGCTATAACCGTTGCACGATTGCACTCACTCTCACACCTCTCGGTAGAAAGAGTGATTATGCCCAAGTGACTCTCTCGAGACCAATTGGGTAGGCTAACAAACCAAGCAACTTAGGGTTCATGTTGGGTAATTACTCTCTCGAGGTTTTACCCGTTAATTGGGACTACCATTCTCATGGGTCTATCCCAATTCCTTGTTGGGTTAATTTTGGAGTCATAGACACTCAGAAGAGTCAAGACCCACTAAGCTAGAATTAGTGTTTGCAACCACCAAATCCTAGTTAAAACATAAAATTAACCCAAATATCAAGCACCCAACATCATTCAAGCATTAAACAATCACACCCATTAATTACCCACACTAGGGTTGAGCCACAACCCTAGCTAATGGGTTTAGCTAGCCATAATAACAACAGAAATTGAAGAAGAAGTAGATAAAATCAACATATTAATTAACTAGGATGTTAATCTACACGAATCCACGTTAAAACAAGATTAAAGTGCCCAAAATAGGCTAAAACTTGAGTCTCACGAGTGCTGCTGCTATCTGATGTCTAAAACTTAACCTAGAAATAATAAAATATTCTATTTATACTATGCCAGAAAAATCGGACAAAAATACCCCTGCGGGGCTGGCGCGGACCGCGCAGAAATGCAGCGGGGCCGCGTAGAGGTCTTGGCCTTCGATCATTCACTTCTGAAGCTGGGGACGCGGACCGCACAAAGAGGTAGCGCGGCCGCGCAGGCTAATGGGCGCGGACCGCACAACAATGAAGCGCGACCGCGTAGACACCAGCGCTGACCGCGTAGAAAAGAGCGCTGACCGCGCGTGGAGACTCCTGAAATGGGTGCTCTCTGAATCTCCTAGCGCGGCCGCGCAGCAAATCAGTGCGGTCCGCGCTAGGTCCTCCTGTCCCTACTTCAATGATTTTTGATACTTGAGCAGGTTTCACTCCGTTTCGAGCCGATTTTTGACTTTCGTCATCTTGTCGCTCAAACCTGCAATCAAGCGCACTTTGTAAGCATTCTGGGTCTATTTTATGACAATTCATACATAAGGCATAGGCAAGTATGGGCATAAAACGTGTTAAAATCACAGTTATCACCGGGCGCCGCCAAGAAGTATCAGGATTTGCGGCAGCATTACTGGTGGAGGAGAATGAAGAAGGACATTGTTGCATATGTGGATCGNTTTTTAGTCTTTTAAGAACTATGGATCGAATGTGACACGAGAGCATCAAGGGTTGACTCATTTCATCAAGGCGCTTTTCTCAAATACCTTGGTCTTTGTGGAATCCAAACTCACACATCCTCAACTCTCCCTAAGCGAACCTCACTTTTTAGAGTAATGACACACAACCTGAAGTTGATGGATTTTTGTTTTCACTCATTTCTCTCACAAAGAAGGTCATAAGTCCAGCTTTAGGTACCATATGCTTGCCCCTTATGTAAGTATCCACTAATGTAGGCTTCCCTCAACTCAAGATCATATAGGGCTTTTGAGGAGTCTTTGTGAAGGCTTTTGGGTGAAGGTAGGGTATGTTTTTGTTCATTTAGGTTCAATCTTCCCTTTAGCACTTCTTTTGATTCATTATGGCATACTTTTTGACTCATTTGAGTATTTCACTTCTTTCAATTCTTTCAAGGGGTTAGAGAGACACATTGTCACTCTTTCTTTTGCAATTCAAACCTTTCTCCTTTTTCTACTTTTACACAACCTTTTTCACTTTGTTTTCTTTGAATCCCCTTTTCCGGTTCCTATTCACTTTTGTATTTCTTTTTGTCTTTTTCTCTTTTTCATTGCCTCCCTTTTCTTTTGCCTTTGTGCCTCTTTATCGCATTGAATCCTTTCTTGTCTCAACCCCCCAAACTTAGGTATTTGCCATCGCTCAAGGGAAGATTTGGGTGCCAAGAGAGGGTCTCATTGAGAACGGGTATAGGCTTGTAGCTTTGGTTCATGAAAGAAGAACGTTAAGGCTCAAAAGGGTTGAACTAGGGATCATTTCATAGGTAGGTTATGGAAATTGTTCAAATTTGGAAGTTCAGACCAAGGAGGGCCTATATTCACTTCTCAAGTCAAGTTTCACCTATGATTTCGCCTCAACAAACATTCAGGGAAAGTTCTAGACCATCGGCTTGGAGCTTAGACTCATAATTCAACTTCTCACCATACACACACACTCAGGGTTTGCTAAAGACATCGAGTTGAGAGCCCACAACGACCTTAGTTCCAATTCAAGCGCACAATGGCCCCACACGACCATATGATGATTGTTTGATCAACACAAGAGTCTCAAGGCCACAATTTTCACCATCCTAAACACAACATTATGTCTTTGACCATGGGATCAAAGGCAAATGTGTTAGGCCCAAGTGAAGCTTGTCTGAGGTCCTCTTAACTACAAAATATTGAAAATCAAAAGAAGAAAAATCAAAAACGGACTCAAACCCTTAAGAAGGTTGTCACGCCATCTATCATTGGGAAGAGCCACCCGGTTCGCACAACACACTACCCTTGGAAAGATCTTTGACATTAAGAAAACCAAGGGCTTATTGAAAACACTAATACCGAAACAAAAGGCTACGAGCCTCACTACTAGGCTAAAAAATGAAAAATTTGAACGAAAATTAGAAAAACCGAATGAATATGTACAATGGGGAGTAGAATATACAACGGGATGAATATATACATAAGAGTCTAAAAGTAGCCAAATTTAAAAGTTATATACAGGCCAACTATTTAAAAACCAAAAAACAATCCAAAACATAAACTAGAAATGAAATAAATATATACAGTCATCCAATGTATCAGAATCAAAATGGTAGGGCGCACCCCCACGAATAAAAGCTGGCATTGTCCCCAATGCCAACTACCAAGATAAGCTCAAAAACATAGTAAAAGGATATAGGAAGGCCCCTCAAGCCTAGTCCACATGCGTGGGGTCTCCTGTCGTCCCTGGATCCTCTGTAGTAGCCGGGACCTTAGACTGGTCTCCGACCTGTTGCTGCTGTGCTGCTGGGACATGAGCTGGATCAAGAACAGGCTGAACCACCGGTGGAACACTGGATGTACCCTCATGTACCTGGGCCACCTTTATCACAACTCCCTCAGTGCTAGGGAGTTTCCTCTTCTTCCTCAGCCTGGGGGTCTCCTCCTGCTGTGGTTGAACTGCTGCTGGATCTACAGTTGGCTCCCCGAAAAGTAAGTCAAGTGGCATCTGATCCGCCAAAAGCTTATCCACATCCTCCCTCAACTTCATCACTGACTCCTTGGAGGCCTTCTGCTTCCTCAATTTCCTGTGCTCCCTAGCAAGTTTACCCAGTGCTGTGTTGTGTGCTCCAACTGCCTTAGCCAAGGCATTCTGTGTCTCCATCATCTTTTCCTGGTTGGCCAGGATCTTCTTCAGTGTCTCTTCAATAGAAAGAGGGATCTCAACTGTGGAAGGGGCTGACTGTGCCTGAACTACAGTGGCCAAGTTTGACAACTTGGATGTCGCAGCTGATATCCAGTTGTTCAAACTGGCTAGAGACTGAGCAAGCTAGTGGGCAGTGAACGTGTGGGTCTTCGATGAAGGGACATCTGGGTCAGCTGCAGTAGATGGACCAGCAACAGAAGAAGGGCCATGAGGCAATATCTCACTGGAAGCAGGGATAGTGGAAGGCTCAGTGGACTCCTCAATAACCGCTGGCTCCTCAGACTGGACAGGTGCGGTGGAGGTGGATGCTTGAGGCTTTTTTGACCTCTTTGGGTTGTCGGGACCCAAATGACTGTACCATGAGTAGGGGGCCACTGGATCTACCTGGACATCAAATTTCTTCTTCTTTACCTTCAACTCTCTGAAGTACAAGGAAAGAGTGTTTGGGAAGGGGTAGTTTGTGTTTGTCTCCTGCCCTACCGTAGAAATCACTCTTGACATGATGTTGCCCACATTCAAAGGAAAACCAGCCATAATGGAAGCTACTAACACTGCATGAGGAATAGGAACTGTGTGATCATGAGTTGAGGGGTCAAGCCTACTACACACGAAGGTCAACCACCCCTTTGCTTCAAAACTGAACGTGTTTCTCAGAATCTTCTCTCCTGCTTTCAACCAAACTGGGACAGTGCCCGGAGCTGCCAAGTGCTGGGCCAACCACGGGCGAACCTCTTCTTTCATTGCCAACTTTTCTAAGTATTGGGTTTCATCCTCTTCGTTGAACCCCAAAAATTCGTTCAGAGACTTCCCATCAAACATCACCACTTTGTCCCTCACTTGTGTCACCTTTGAATCTTTTACCACATGATAGACATTACAGTAAAATTCTTTCACCATATGTTTATTTGCAACTATGCAACGTTCCTTGAAGAACCATCAACCCTCTCTAGTTCGGAATTGTGCTTGCACATGTGGGTTTAGAGGAAGAAGATCAGAATTAATAAATTGCCTCTCCGGAATCAACTTTCTTTTGGGCCACCACTCTCGAAATCTGTGGAAGGCTATTTCACTTACAAATCTATCAGCCCATGCTTCCGGTTTTCTTGTTCTCTCAATACCACCAACTTGGGGCTCACCCCCCTCGCCGTACCCTGCACTCTCCCCAGACAATGAAGCTGTGGGGGAGGTGGAGTATTGTGCCTCACTTCTATCCTCGGACTCATTACACGAGTCCAAAACTACATTCACCGGTTTCCTGAGGCTTTTATCAGTTGGTCCCTTGGAGGTAGGTGAAGCTGAGGGAGAGTCATGCAATTGGAGCGAGAGACATGTGGGTTGGAGCAGATTCAGAAGTAATACTCTGGGATGGGGCGTACTCACTCCACGAAGAATGGGAGGCAGCTCTATCAACTTCCCGTATTATCTTGCGGTCTTTTTGATATTCTCCTGAGTCTGGGGAGTGAGTTTAACAACCCGCTTCCCTTTTCCCCCTCGGGAGGAGCCACCCCTCCCGGGTTGTTGGTCTTTTCCTCCTCGTTGCTTTACCATGATCTGCAAAGAAAAGTCTAACATTGTTAGTTGAAGCATATGCAGTGAATTGTATGGTACAGTTGAAAGCATGGGTTGAAAACAGGGTGCAGAATGAGGGGGGTCACGGACCGCGCAAAAGAGCCACGCGGACGCGCTGGTAGCGCGGCGCGTAAAACTGAGCGTGGACCGCGNTGCTTCCGGTTTTCTTGTTCTATCAACACCACCAACTTGGGGCTCACCCCCTTACCATATCCTGCACTCTCCCCAAATAATGAAGCTGTGGGGGAGGTGGAGTATTGTGCCTCACTTCCTGCTACGGACTCATCAGACGAATCCGAAATTACATTGACCGGTCTCTTGGAGGTAGGTGAAGGTGGAGGAGTGTCATGTAGTTGGAATGGGTCAGAGGTGTGAGTTGGGGCTGATTCTGAGGTGATGCTCCGGGAGGGTGCATACTCACTCCCCGAAGAGTGGGAGGCAGCCCTATCAGCAGCCCGTATCAGCTTACGGGTCTTTTTAATGTTTGCCCGGGCCTGGGGAGTGAGCTTAGCAACCCGCTTTCCTTTTCCCCCTCGGGAGGAACCACCCCTCCCGGGTTGTTGTTCTTTTCCTCCTCGTTGCTTAACCATGATCTGCAAAGAAAAGTCTAACATTGTTAGTTGAAGCATATGCAGTGAATCGGATGGTACAGTTGAAAGCATGGTTTAGAAACAGGGTTGCAGAATAGAAGGGGCGCGGACCGCACAAAAGTGCCACGCGGACGCGCTGGGGCAGCGCGGACCGCGTAAAACTGGAGCGCGGACCGCGCTTAAAATGTTCCAGTGAAACCCCTCTCTGAATCTCACCAATGCGGTCCGCACTGATTTGGACCGCGGTTGCGCTAGGCTGGCGCGGACCACGTAGAAAGGACGCGCGGCCGCGTAGGGCAGACAATGAATTGAGTATGGGGATTTTCATTTAAGTCCAATTTATTGTTCAAATTATGGGTCCTAATTGTCCCTACTCAGTTACTAATCAAGAATTCATGCCCATTGTTTCACATAAACAAACAAAATCTATCCTAACAAGTAAAACTAAGAGAGAAAGAAGAAAATAAGAAGTTATACTAATAGAAAGCAAATAAAAATAAAAAGATTAAACTATGAATGAGATTAGTGAGGAATGTTACCAGGGGTTGTGAAAGTTTTAACTACTTGAAGTAAATTCTTTTGATGCACAGTGAAAATTGAGAGCTCAGGTAGAAAATTGGCGAAAAGGTTAAAATGAAGCCTAGGTCTCTATTTATAGAAAACACTATGGGACCCATTACTTACCCACCAGCACGGCCGCGCAGAAATGGCCGCGGACCGCGGTGGATTTCCAGCATCCTTAATTGCCTGAACAACCCACGCGGACCACACTGTTTTGGTGCGCGGCCGCGTGGGAAACTTCAGAGAGTATGTAATTTGGACTTCTCCTGCGCGGACCGCACAAAAATGTCACGCGGACCGCGCAACAAACTTCAGAGACTCAGCTCCCATTTCACCAGCCTACGCGGACCGCACTATTTTGGTGCGCGGCCGCGTAGGCAAACTTCAGAGACCTTGAAATTTTTGCTACTTTTGCCCTGCACTGGTCCAACATCAACCCTGCAACATCTCACAAACCATGAGTTGAAAAATCCTAATCTACAACGGAAAAATAGAAAGAAAAAGACATGGGTTGCCTCCCAAGAAGCGCCTGATTTAACGTCGCGACACGACGCATTTTACCACAATATCACTTCAAATGAAGGAGTGCCACCACGTGGCTGTCATCAATCTTCCCCAAGTAATGCTTCACACGATGCCCATTGACTTGGAAAACTTCACCATTTTTGTTCTTGAGATCAATAGCACCAAATGGGGTCACCCCAACAACTTCAAATGGACCACTCCACCTAGACTTGAGCTTTCCCAGGAATAACCTCAACCGGGAGTTGAAAAGAAGAACCATGTCACCCACCGTGAATTCTTTACCCTGAGCATACTTGTCATGGAGGTACTTCATCTTGCCCTTGTACAAAGACGAGCTGGAGTAGGTATGAAATCTAAACTCATCAAGCTCATTCAATTGCTCCACTCGGAGATTGGCTGCAACATCACATTCCAAGTTCAACTTCCTCAATGCCCACATAGCCTTGTGCTCAAGTTCCACCGGAAGATGGCAAGCTTTACCAAACACCAACCGATACGGAGACATACCAATTGGAGTCTTGTAAGCCGTCCGATAAGCCCAAAGAGCATCATCCAATTTCTTCGACCAATCGGTCCTATTAGCATTCACCGTTTTGGACAGAATACTCTTTATCTCCCGATTTGAGACTTCCACTTGTCCACTAGCTTGTGGATGATAGGGGGTGGTCACTTTGTGATTAACTCCATACTTAGCAAGCAATGAATCAAAAGCCTTGTTGCAAAAATGGGACCCCCCATCACTAATAATGGCTCGAGGAGTACCAAATCTCGTAAAGATACTCTTCTTCAAAAATGCTACAACACTTCGGACTTCATTGTTGGGAAGAGCCACGGTTTCCACCCATTTTGAAACATAGTCCACCGCCACGAGAATGTAAGTATTACCACAGGAGCTCACGAACGGACCCATGACATCGATGCCCAAACATCAAAAATATCCACCTCAAGAATTGTATTGAGGGGCATCTCATCCTTCTTGGAAATACCGCCGGCTCTTTGACATGCATCACATCTCTTCACCAATTCACTAGCATCCTTGAACAACGTGGGCCAATAAAAGCCACAACTCAAAACTTTTGAAGTTGTCCTCACCCCCCCCCCCTCCCGGTCGATGACCACCATAGGGAGGAAGAGTGACAAGACCTCCAACTATGCTCATTTGTTTCACTTTTTCCGGTACACATCTCCTTATCACTCCATCCGTGCAAATTCTAAACAAATACGGATCATCCCAATAGAAATCCAAACTATCCCGCTTGAGTTTCTTCTTTTGGTTGGAAAAGAGCTCACACGGGACGTTACCAGTCACAATGAAGTTGGCGATGTCCGCGAACCATGGCATTTCACACATAGAAACGGAAAGAAGCTGCTCGTCAGGGAACCTATCATTAATCTCAATACCATCACTTGGTCTCCCATCTTCCTCTAATCGGGACAAATGGTCGGCAACTTGATTCTCGCTTCCCTTTCTATCCACAATCTCTAAATCAAATTCCTGAAGGAGTAGCACCCATCTCATCAATCTTGCTTTCGAATCCTTCTTAGTCATCAAATACCGAAGGGCTGCATGGTCCGTGTGTATGATCACCTTTGCCCCCATAAGGTAAGGTCTAAATTTCTCCATCGCGAACACAATAGCCAATAGCTCCTTTTCTGTCACTGTGTAGTTTCTCTGGGCCTCATTCATAGTCTTGCTAGCATAATACACAGGATGGAACATTTTGTTGATTCTTTGGCCTAGCACCGCCCCAACCGCTACATCACTTGCATTGCACATAAGTTCAAAAGGCAAATCCCAATTAGGAGCACTTATTATAGGGGTTGTTGTCAACTTGTGTTTCAGTAACTCAAAAGACTCCATGCACTTCTCATCAAAGATAAACTTGACATCCTTCTCTAACAACTTGCAAAGCGGGTTCACAATTTTGGAAAAATCTTTAATGAACCGTCAGTAGAACCCGGCATGACCAAGAAACCTCCTCACCCCTTTGACAGAAGTAGGGGGAGGGAGTCTAGAGATAACCTCTATTTTTGCCTTATCAACTTCAATTCCTTGCCTTGAGATTTTGTGACCCTATACAATTCCCTCTTGCACCATAAAGTGACATTTCTCCCAGTTGAGCACAAGGTTGGTTTCTTCACATATTGCCAAAACCCTATCCAAGTTCACCAAACATTCTTCAAATGAATCTCCCACCACACTGAAGTCGTCCATGAATACTTCCAAGATATCCTCCACCATGTCGGTGAAGATTGCCATCATGCATCTTTGAAAGGTCGCTGGGGCATTACATAATCCAAATGGCATTCTCGAGAACGCGAACGTGCCATAAGGACATGTAAAGGTTGTCTTCTCCTGATCATCTGGGGCAATGAGAATTTGATTATACCCCGAGTAGCCATCTAGAAAACAATAAAAGGCCCGGCCCGCAAGACGATCAAGCATTTGGTCCAAGAATGGTAGTGGGAAATGATCTTTTCTTGTCACCCTGTTCAGCTTTCTATAGTCCATACACACTCTCCAACCCGTAACTGTCCGAGTAGGAATCAACTCATTATTGGCATTGGTCACTACCGTCATTCCACCCTTCTTTGGCACACATTGGACCGGAGAGGTCCATGAACTGTCTGAGATCAGGTAAACCACACCGGCGTCAAGCCACTTGATAACCTATTTCTTTACCACTTCTTGCATCACCTCGTTGAGTCTCCTTTGATGTTCAAGAGATGGCCGTGCATCCTCCTCCAAGATCATCTTATGCATGCAAAATGCGGGGCTTATTTCCCTGATGTCCGCCAAAGTCCATCCTATTGCCCTTTTTCGCTTTTGGAGCACCTCCACAGTGGCCTCAACCTGCAAGTTAGTAAGGCAAGAAGAAAGAATAACAGGAAGAGTTAGAGCCCAAGAATTCATACCTGAGGTGTGGAGGAAGTGGTTTCAACTCCAACACCGATGGTTCCTCAATTGATGGCTTGGTTGGTGGAGTTTTGCGATTTTCAAGATCCAAAGATAGTTTCCTAGGCTCATATGAATATGAACCCATTCCATGCAATGCATTCACGCACTCCACTCTACCGGCATCATCATTGGCATCCATGTTAAGAAGCACAGCTTCAAGAGGATCTTCAACATTGATCAAGGCACTTGTGTCATCCACTATCACCGCCGTGACAATGTCCACAAATGAACACACCTCCGTACTATTGGGTTGCCTCATTGACTTGCACACATGAAATACCACCTTCTCATCTCCCACACGGAATGTTAACTCCCCTGCTTCCACATCAACCAATGCCTTCCCCGTAGCTAGGAAAGGTCTTCCAAGAATGATAGGCACTTCGAAATCCACTTTGCAATCCAATATGACAAAGTCGGCCGGCAATATGAATTTGTCCACCCGGACAAGCACATCGTCGATTATACCTAAAGGCCTCTTCATCGACCGGTCCGCCATTTGAAGTCTCATGGAGGTTGGCCTAGGTTGCCCAATTCCCAAAGTCTTGAAGACTGAGTACGGCATCAGATTAATGCTAGCCCCCAAGTCACATAGGGCCTTAGCAAAGTCCGCACTTCCGATAGTGCAAGGAATAGTGAAAGCTCCAGGGTCCTCTAGTTTCGGGGCCATAGAATGCACAATCGCACTAACTTGGTGCGTCATCTTTATTGTTTCACACTCCATAGAACGCTTCTTGGTGACTAAATCCTTCATAAATTTTGCGTACCCAGGCATTTGTTCAAGTGCCTCCACTAAAGGAACATTGATTGTGAGGCTCTTCATCATGTCTATGAATTTCTTGAACTGATTGTCGTTCTTTTGCTTTGCTAACCGCTGAGGATATGGTGGAGGTGGTCTAGGCAAGGGTGCCTTGGCCTTGGGCACCGCCGGCTCGGGTATATCAATAATGTGTTCCCTAGACGGGTTCACGGTATCTTGAGTCTCTACCCCGGCCTCATCATCAATATCAATCCGCACATCATTTGTCACTATTGGTTCAACCACATTGTCAACATTCAAAGGTGCATCATCATCATGCAACTCAATTTCATCATTCACAACTTGATTCTCAACCGAGGCATGCACATCACCGCCTCTTCCACTCCTAGTTGTAACCGCCATCACATGATTGTTACCCCCCTTCAGTATCACTTGGTAGTGCACCTTTTGGTCGGGTATTTAAAGCTTGAGAGATTTGTCCTATTTGCACCTCTAGGTTCCGGATACACGTGTTATGCGAAGCCAATTGTGCGTCAGAATCTTGGTTCTTTTTCATCATCTGCTCGAACATCATTTCTATCCGTCCCATATCACTTCCAGAAGAACTGGGCCCTTGTGACTGAAAGGGGGGTGGATTGTTTGGTTGTTGGAACATGGGGGGCCTTTGAAAGCCTTGCCCCCTACCACCATTATTCCACCCTCCTTGATTGCTATTGTTGTTGTTCCCGTTCCAATTGCCTTGGTTATTACCTTGATTACCCCAATTGTTGTTCTGATTGTTATTGTTCCAATTGTTACCACCTTGTTGTTGATTATTGTTATTCCAATTGCCGCCTCCTTGTTGATTGCCCCAATTGCCTTGGGGGCGCCATTGTTGATTCCCTTGATTTCCTCTATTTCCTTGGTAGTTATTGACATATTGGCATTCCTCACTTTGATCATCAAAACACTCGTTCGAATAACCACCACCATCATTGTTGTTATCAAACTTCTCACCATTACCTTGAGGTTGTTGCCCTCTTTGCCTCCTTTTTAGCATAGAAACATTCTCCATTGCATTGACTTGGCGCGGGTTTTGTACTTGTTGCAATTGCGCCTTCGCCAACTGATATTGTTGTTGTAGGTTCGGCAATAGCTTGGCCATGATCACTCAACTCCTTGTGCAAATGGATGACCGTGGGGTCACCTTGGGGTACATTCGCTCGGCTTTGCCATGCCGAAGAGGTGTCCGCCATTTCATCAAGTACATCACATGCCTCTTGGTAAGAAAGTTTCATAAAGTTCCCACCGGCCAATTGGTTCACAATGCATTGATTTGTGGTGTTGATGCCCCTATAGAAAGTCTGTTGGATCATCGCCTCAGTCATGTCGTTGTTAGGGCATTCCTTCACCATTGTTCTATATCGCTCCCAGATCTCATGCAAGGGCTCCGTTGGCATTTGCTTAAAGGCTAGAATCTCATCCCGAAGAGCCGCCATATGACTTGGAGAAAAGAACTTTGCAATAAATTTGTCCGCCAATTCATCCCATGTGGTGATAGAATGATTTGGTAACCTTTCTAACCAGTCCAACGCTTTGCCCCGAAGAGAAAACGGGAAAAGCCTCAATCTCAACGCATCCTCTGACACGTTTGTTTGTTTGCTGCCCCAGCAAGTATCTACGAACCCCTTCAAGTGCTTGTATGCATGTTGGTCGGAGGCGCCCGTAAAATATCCCCTTTGCTCGAGCAAGGTCAACATGACATTTGTGATTTGAAAGTTCCCCGTCCGGATTCGGGGAGGAACGATGGCACTTGCGTACCCTTGATTAGGAAGAACTCTTGGGACCGCTCTTGGTGGTGGCGGAGGAGGGTTTGGAATAGGATTGTTGTCATGTACATTAGCATTGGCATTTCGACCTCTCCGTGGTACTTGAGGTACCGGAAGCTCATCTTGCTCAACATCTTCAACCTCCTCCTCCGCCAAGGCATTGCCAAGAGGGTCATTTCCGTTTAGAGCCATGTGTACCTGATGGATCAACACAAATAAAATTAGTAAAAAGAAGGAAAGAGAAGCAAAACACAAAACTAGCTACACAAATAGTCAACACTGTAAGCTCCCCGGCAACGGCGCCAAAAAGTGATCAATCGCGCAACGGACTCAACCTTAGGAAGAGTGGGCGCTAATACTTTTACCCAATAGTGGTATCGGGGTCAATTTTCACAGGGAGCTAGAAAGGGAGTTGGATATTTGTTTAGCCTAGAAATGCGTGTTTGCTTCTAATTGATCTTCTATCATTTTTGGGTTTTTATGATTACCAACTACAATTTAACAACTACTAATTATAAAAATTATGCTAAGAGATTAATTCTAGGTTGTATGCAAGATAGAGAAAGGCACTAGGGTCGTGGCATTTACCTAGGTGGTCAACTAACGGGTAGAGATTCCTAATACAAGAATGATGGTTATGGGGCTTATGCTATAACCATTGCACGATTGCACTCACTCTCACACCTCTCGGTAGAAAGAGTGATTATGCCCAATTGACTCTCTTGAGACCAATTGGGTAGGCTAACAAACCAAGCAACTTAGGGTTCAAGTTGGATAATTACTCTCTCGAGGTTTTACCCGTTAATTGGGACTACCATTCTCATGGGTCCATCCCAATTCCTTGTTGGGTTAATTTTGGAGTCATAGACACTCTTTCTCAAGAAGAGTCAAGACCCACTAAGCTAGACTTAGTGTTTGCAACCACCAATTCCTATTTAAAACATAAAATTAACCCAAATATCAAGCACCCAACATCATTCAAGCATTAAACAATCACACCTATTGATTACCCACACTAGGGTTGAGCCACAACCCTAGCTAATGGTTTAGCTAGCCATAATAACAACAGAAATTGAAGAAGAAGTAGATAAAATCAACATATAATTAACTAGGAAGTTAATCTACACGAATCCACGTTAAAACAAGATTAAAGTGCCCAAAATAGGCTAAAACTTGAGTCTCACGAGTTCTGCTGCTATCTGATGTCTAAAACATAACCTAGAAATAATAAAATATTCTATTTATACTATGCCAGAAAAAACGGACAAAAATACCCCTGCGGGGCTGGTGCGGCCGCGTAGGGGTCTTGGCCTTCGATCATTCACTTCTGAAGCTGGGGACGCGGACCGCACAAAGAGGTAGCGCGGCCCCGCAGGCTAATGGGCGCGGACCGCTCAACAATGAAGCGCGACCGCGTAGACACCAGCGCTGACCGCGTAGAAAAGTGCGTTGACCGCGCTTGGAGACTCCTGAAATGGGTGCTCTCTGAATCTCCTAGCGCGGCCGCGTAGCAAATCAGTGCGGTCCGCGCTAGGTCCTCCTGTCCCTACTTCAATGATTTTTGATACTTGAGCAGGTTTCACTCCGTTTCGAGCCGATTTTTGACTTTCGTCATCTTGTCGCTCAAACCTGCAATCAAGCGCACCTTGTAAGCATTCTGGGTCTATTCTATGACAATTCATACATAAGGCATAGGCAAGTATGGGCATAAAACGTGTTAAAATCACAGTTATCAGTCATCACAAAAATACCATACGAACTTTGTCGAGCACTCAAAACACGTCAAACAACAACAAAAACACGAATCACACTCCAATCCAAACTTAATGAACTTGAAACTTTAAATTTCCACAACTGATGCCGAAACCTATCAAACCACATCCGATTGACCTCAAGTTCTGCACACAAGTCATAAATGACACCATGTACCTACTCGAACTTCCGAAAATCCAATCCGACCCCGATATTAAAAAGTCCACTACCGATCAAAATCTCCAAAAATTCAACTTTCGCCATTTCAAGCTTAAATCAGCCACAGACCTCCAAAATACAATCCGGACACGCCCCTAAGTCAAAAATCACCCAACGGAGCTAACAAAACCGACGGAACTCCATTCCGGAGTTGTCTTCACACAGTTCCGACTACGATCAAAATCCTAAGACTTAAGCTTCCGTTTTAGGGACTAAGTGTCCCAAAATACTCCAAAATCAAAAACAAAATCTGCCGGCAAGTCACATAAGATGAAAAAGATACGGGGGAAGCAGAAAATAGGGGATCAGGGCTATTACTCTCAAAACGACCGGCCAGGTCATTACAATATTATAAAAAATCGACTTTGATATAGCATGATTATCCTTTGTAGATGCCTCTGGCGGAATCGAAACAATATTCCTATGTCATGCATTACTTGCAAATGTCAGATCAAGAGACATAATATTGTTAACAATAAGAACAAATGGTGTACCAGCAACGGTTTTATTATAAGGTCGTACAACTCGCTTTAGATTTGATATACCACTTCAAATAACTGAAATAACCATCACAAATATATCAAATCAGAGCAATAGTGCTAAGTTTATAAGGAAAGCAAAAGTGATAATATGGATGAAGCGCTTTTGGCTAAGCGTCAAATGATCGAAACAATCACCCAGAGTTTTAGAGATATATTGGATATCGTTAAACCGTTTGGTCGAAAAGTAATAATTTGGGAGGTATTTTCTGTCAAGTACGATATGTAGTTCCATAATTGACCAAAGCAAAAAATGTAAAAGTTAGCTTGCCAAAATTATACTTATGACCTCAAATGAAAAATACTAAAATAACAAGAAATATAAAAGTAAGAATAGATCCAGCATTCAGTGACTTCTTGCTTCGTGTCGGAAATGAAGAAGAGCATCCAATAAAAGATGATTTGATTCATTTAGAACACTTGGTTATCAACCTCAATGGTAATAATAGTGCATTTAATAAGGAAAATATTTTCATCATTAGATTAAAATGCAATTTGTACATATTATATGATAAAAATTAAAGAGTTATCTTAGCTAGCAGAAATGAATATGTTGATCAACTAAATAAAAGGTTGATTGCTAAGTTTTATGGTAAAACAAATTTTTTTTAAGTTTTACTCAGCAGAAGATGATACCAACAATAACTACTAAGAAGAATACATAAATAGTGTAATATCAAATGGTCTTCTACTGTACATGTTTGTTGTCAAACTTATTATTTTTTACGTATGTTAGTGTCACCATATATATAATAGACTAAGTTAAAATTGATCTTCCATTGCATATAAGTTTATTTTGAAGAAACATATGTCCGTCATGCTACTGAAAACTTGGATCCGCTGAATGGCTTATGTAATAGTACACATATGGTATATAGAAGTTTTGACAATAACGTCATACATGCAGTACTTATGATAATGATCAATGTGCTTGTAAGTATGTGTTTATCCCCGAATTCAACTTTTGTCTTCTGAAACTAAAGAAGATCCTTTTAAATTTGTGTGAAAATAATTTTTAGTATGTTTATGTTTCGCAGTTATAATAAACAAAGCACAAGGACAAACATCCTAAATATTAAACTATATTTACCACAATATGTTTTCTTACACGAATAACTATATGTTGCACTTTCAAAAGAGATATCAATATCGACAACAAGGGTTCTGGTTATGACAAAGTAACCAAAGCATTAGAACGAAACATATATAAAAAAAACACCGTCTATAATGCATTCGGTAAGATACCATCGTATTAGATACCTTTAAACTACAATACATAATTATCTACTTAACATTACTAAAATTGATCATTTATGTAAGTTCTGATGATATCCTTTCATTTTGAATTCACGTATTATGCTAATGTAACAATATTTTTCGGCATTTAGATGATCGTTGTAGCATTATATATAAAATTTCTCTCATTAATTAAATTTTATTGTTCCTTCATATAAGCAAATATTTAAACCACTATGAGCCATTATTAACGTGCAATGCACATTTATAGATACTAATATTTAAAATGCACATTACGAATATTTTATCTAATTTAGCATTGGAGCACATTATCTTAATAGAGAGTTTGAAATTTTTCATCTTATTTAAAGACACTAAATTTTTCTCTTATTTTCTTTAAAATATTTTAAAGAAAGAAATAAGAAGTCTTCGCTTAATTTTTTCTTCCATTTTTTACTCTATGGACCGTTTCCTCTGCTTCTCGTTCCTTTATTATACCTCAAACATAGGATCAGGAGATGAGGGTAGTGTAAGGAGTAAACCATAAACTTTGAGGCTTTGCCTCTAAAGTTGCTAATAGTAGTAGTAAGTCTTTTGGAATAAATCTCGTTTGGCCAAAAGGTAAAAGAAAAGAAAATAGTCCATTATTTGCGGCCAATCACGAAAATAGTCCCAAAATTCCCAAAACAGGTTGGATTCGGCAAAGTGCGCCACAAGTTTTTTAGCGTAAAACTAACTCTAGCTTTGTTCGGCACTCTGTGTGTGTGTGTGTGTGTGAAGCAGCAATAATCCGTCATGCAGATCTTCGTGAAAACCCTAACGGGAAAGACCATCACCCTCGAAGTCGAGAGCAGCGACACCATCGACAATGTCAAGGCCAAAATTCAGGTTCCTTTTTCTTTTCAATCCGTTTTGGATTTTGCTTCAATTCTTTTCAGCTATGGATTTTAGTTTTCGGCCTTTTCCTTTTGTTTTATTTGATATCTCTTTGGTTGCTATTTGTAAATATCTCGCTCTAGTTGTCACATGTTATACGAATTCCCACATATTGCTCTAGTTTTTGCTATTTAGGGTTATGGCCTTTTAAGTTCTTCCCTAGGTTAGCTGTTCGGCTAATAGGTGCACACCTTACAATCTTGAAAAGGAAGAAGGGTCATGAAAATCAGAAGATAAATGGGCGCTATTATCTGCACTCCCAATTTTATGTCTTGATTAGCTTAAGCGTTAAAATACGAATGCATCTATTTGCATTAAGTTTCGAACCGTGCACCATCAGCGTCGGGGATTTCTTAGCTATTAGAAAAAGGCATTAATAACTTTTCTTCTTCTGTTCTTCAGAAGTAGTTTAGTCATTCATTCAACTCTAATAAGGATTAAGAATGTACCCGAAATAATTCTACTTACATGGAGAAAGGAACACAATACTAGATGTCCAATCCAGTTGGAAAGTGTCTTCCTTCCGAGGGAATTGGAGTGTCCTTTCTGATATATTTGGTATAATGGAAGAACCCCATTCATTCTTCTATTTGTTCTATTTAACACTAAAGGAACAATTTAAAGACTAGAAAATTCGAAAGGGACATCCTGTTGGTGTTCAGGGGATTTGTATTAGTTCAAAATTTTAAAATATAAACAACACTACTGTTCCAAAGTAGTTGGGGTCAGCTATATGAATCTTTATATCTATTACTCAGTTTATCTCAAACTAGCTCTCTAACTAGGGATTCTCCTTTAAAAGAAATGGATCATGATTGGGTTGGTGGTTGACACACCTCATTTTGTTTTATGACTTGTGTTGCATCCCTGTTTCGCTTAAATTCATAATCCTGAAGTTTGGTTACTGTGCACTGCTTCCTCTCTTATACTTTCCCAAAACGTGCTAGTTTGATACATATAGTGATGGTGAACAATTGACTTAGTCTTTCAACCCCAAAAAAAGAAAATAAAGTATTGCCTTAGGCTTTCCCTTCTCCTGCTCCCCACCCCCCACCCCCCACCCCACCCACCCACCCAAAAAAAATGGCAGTGTTCTTTAATTTCTGGGTTTAATGCTTGCTTGTAGTAGTGAATATTATACTATTAGGCATTGGCTGATGAGTAGCTGGATTTGTTGCTTGCCAGGACAAAGAAGGGATACCTCCTGATCAGCAGAGGTTGATTTTTGCTGGAAAACAGTTGGAAGATGGTCGAACTCTGGCTGATTACAATATCCAGAAAGAATCAACACTTCACCTGGTTTTGAGGCTCAGGGGAGGAACTATGATTAAGGTGAAGACTCTCACTGGAAAGGAAATTGAGATTGATATTGAACCCACAGACAGCATTGATCGAATTAAGGAACGGGTTGAGGAGAAAGAAGGAATACCGCCTGTGCAGCAAAGGTTTGCTTCTCTTCTGTTTTACTTGGTTTTTCACTGTGTATTTGTGGTCTTTATTGTACATTTGCTCCTCTTAACCTTGTGGCCGAAAAGAAAAAGTATTTGCTGTTTCTATAATACTGTGTGCCTGGCCTAGAAGCTTGTTGGTAAAGTTCTTTCTGAGGGTGTAGTGTTCTCTCTGGTACTTCTAGCATCCCTTTAACGATAATTTTTGCAATGCTATATTTTCTACTTGTAGTTATGTACCTGTTTCCTAGAATTATAACCCCCATGCTTCTCTCAATTGACAGTGAATGCAAGATAACAATAGTCACTAAACATAGGATATTAACATGTAGATATCTGTATGATTTTACTTGGATACTTTTGGATATGGATGTTTGGTTGTAGTGTTCTCTCTGGTACTTCTAGCATCCCTTTAACGATAATTTTTGCAATGCTATATTTTCTACTTGTAGTTATGTACCTGTTTCCTAGAATTATAACCCCCATACTTCTCTCAAATGACAGTGAATGCAAGATAACAATAGTCACTAAACATAGGATATTAACATGTAGATATCTGTATGATTTTACTTGGATACTTTTGGATATGGATGTTTGGTTGTGAAATTGAATGTGAACCTCTCAATTAAGTTTTTTATGCTACTCCCTCCATCCCAATATATGTGATGGTGTTTTACTGGGCACGAAGTTTAAAAAAGAAAGACTTTTGAAACTTGTAGTCTAGAATAAGTCATATATAGTTGTGTGGCTATGAATCATCTCATTGAAGATAAAATGGGCATTTTAAAGTTAAATTTGTTACTAACAAATTTGTTACTAAATATGTCATTCTTGTTGTGACCGATGGAAATGGAAAGAGTATCACATAAATTGGAACGGAGAGTATGTTGTTACTTATAAGTTAAATTCTAGTAAGTCTATGTAGTGTTTTAACTTAAAAACTCAAGTATGGCTTCAAAGCTGGTAAATTGAACAAATATGTTTAACCAAATTTCTGATATTGGCAGTTGGGATTTGCTTCTTTGCTGTTGAGGACCAGTACATGTAATATTCAGAACTGGCCTTACAGACCTGAACTGGCCTTTTAAGAGCGTTGTCTGAAAAATTCAGCAATATCTTTAGCCATTTCCTAACAGGCTAATTTTCATCTAGGGGTGGCAAAACTAACCCAAACTTATTTGACCCGCCCAAGATTTAATGGGTTTGGGCTAGTACAGTTTTGAAGATGGGCTGTTTTGGGCTAGCCCAAGTTAACCCATCAAAAATCATTTGCCCAAATGGACCCATGATGATGCCTAACCTTGACCCATGAAAATGTTCAATCTTAAAGTTCTACCTTGACCCATGTTCTGGAAAATATTTTCTAATTTTTTCATGTTTGGTTGGTTTAAATACTTGAAAAATATTTTTTTTATGAATTTGTTTTTCTCCAATTAGTGAAAAATATTTTCCGTATCAAGAGAAGGGAAATTTTTTTTCACAACTTTTTTTCAACCTTCCCCATCTCAACCAACCCCCATCACCCCACCCACCACCCCTATCCTACCCCCATCCCCACCTCACCCCCACTCTCACCCAACTCCTACCCCACTCCTATCCCCACCTCACCCCCCACTCTCACCCACCCAACCCCACCTCTACCCTAACCCCATCCTAAATACATGAAAATATTATTTAGAGTGCTTTCTTTTCATGTTGTAGAAAAAGTATTTTCTTTCATATCAATAAAATGAGTATTTCCTTTTCATGACGTAGAAAAAGTATTTTCTTTTATTTCAACAAAATGAGTAATTCTGTGAAAAAGAAAATACTTTTTATACATCATGAAAAAAATACTCTTTTTGCTGAAACAAAAGAAAATACTATTTCTACAGTATGAAAAGAAATTACTCATTTTGTAAAAAAGAAAATATTTTTTTTAAATCATGAAAAGAAAGTACTCTTTTTGTTGAAACAAAAAAAATATTTTTTCTACAACATGGAAAAAAGTACTCATTTTGTGAAAAAGAAAATACTTTTTCTACATCGTGAGAAGAAAGTACTTATTTTATTGAAATGAAAGAAAATATTTTTTCTACATCATAAAAAGAAAATATTCATTGTCTTTGAAATAAAAATAAAAAAAATACTCCATCTACAACATTAAAAGAAAATACTTTTTCTATAACAGGAAAAGAAAGTACTCATTTTGTGAAAAAGAAAATACTTTTTCTACATCATGAAAAGAAAGTACTCTTTTTGTTGAAACAAAAGAAAATATTCTTTCTACAACATAAAGAGAAAGTACTCATTTTTTTTAAAAAGAAAATACTTTTTGTACTTCAAAGAAAATAATTTTTCTACATCATAAAAAGAAAATATTCTTTTTGTTGAAATGAAAAAGAAAATACTCTATATACAACATTAAAATAAAGTACTCTAAATAATATTTTTGTTTAGGGTACGAGTGGGGGTTCGAGGATAGGCTGGGGGTTGGGGTAGTGGGAGGTGGGTTGGGGTTGGTGGAAAGTTCTAATTTTGCTACTTTTTTATTATTCTGATCTTTGTTATTATTATAAGATGAAGAACTATCAAATAAAATTCTTAATCCAAATCGAGGAAAGAAATCATTTGGCATGAATTGACATGTATTCCAAAATGTAAGATAATTTTTATATCTGATTGTTTAAAAGTTAAGAATATTGCAATGATTTGGATCAATTTGGGCGGGTTGGGTTACAACCCATTGTTTAGCCCATCTTGACCCAACACATCTTAACCCAAGTGAACTTTGGGTATGGTTGGCAATGACCCATTTAATGAGTCAGCCCATCATGACAAGCCCAAATCAGCCCAAACTGCCTATTTGCCACTTCTATTTTCATCGTTGACCACTGTCATTCACCAAACACAATGATGGGCATCCGAGTTAGTTGATTACAGTCTCGTATTTGTTCCTTGGAAATGAAAGAATGCATGGGAATTTTGCATCTTTAAAGGTCTTGCAAGTGAAGTGTTATATTTTTTATAACAACAACAACCTAGTAAAATCCCACAAGTGGGGTCTTGGGAGGGTAGTGTGCACGCAATGCTTACCCCTATCCCAATGGTGCAGAGGTTGTTTTCGATAGACCCTCAGCTCAGGAAGACGGAAAGAAAACGAGAAGAGACAATATATCAGTAACGTCAATGGAAACCATAGAAATAGTAACAGCATCATAAAAACCATAAAATAGATAACATGCAATAACAATAACCAGTAATTAAGGCCCGGAGTTATGAAAACAGAAGGATAGTGTGGACACAACATTAACCACTAGCCGTCTATGAACAACCCTATCAAACTAGCTTCACCCCCTGTAGGAAGTAGAAAAAAGCTCGACTACCTCTTAGCCTACCACCCTAATGCTCGACCTCCACACCTTCCTATCAAGGGTCATGTCCTCGAAAATCTGCAGTCATGCCATGTCCTGCCTGATCACCTCTCCCCAATATTTCGCCAGAAATGTTATATTTTTTATAATATGGAAAATGTCGACTGCTTTGTGCTCCTTTTCTTTGTTTTGTTTTATGATTCTTTTGTTGGTAATGACAGTGAGTGCCGTTATGAAAGGCCTTTGCTACCTTTCTTTCTCGCCCTCCATCTGTTTTCAGGTTTGATATAACATAGAGGATGAGAACTATCATGAATCTCATCTTCGGCAATTTTTTTACAACTTATGGTGCTTTAATGATCATTAACTAGTACTTTATGGACTGGGAAGCACCATATTCATGGTTTATAGAAATCCGCGTGTCTGTATTTGAAATTTTCACCAGATTTAGCTCTATCTTAGTTTCTTAGTTATAAGTGCAAAAAGCCAGCAACTATGGGAGTTTGATCTGATGTTATTCGATGTAAATATTCATGCCAGCTTCTTAATTTACCTGTACTGCTAGCTGCACTGGTTCTACGGTCATTGTGTTCTTACCAACTTCTTAATTAACTTATAGTACTAGATATGCTGGTTTCCCCATTTATCTATTTGAGGCAATTGTTATACCAGTCATATCTGTGGTTTATTGCAGGCTTATTTATGCCGGAAAGCAGCTAGCTGATGACAAGACCGCTAAGGATTACAATATTGAAGGAGGTTCTGTTCTTCATCTCGTTCTTGCATTGAGGGGTGGTAGTCTTTAAGATTGCTCCAAATTTGGGTAAAAATGTGCAACCTTTATCCATGAATTTATCATGACAGTTCTCTTTTTGTTTCCTTTTTACCTTTTCTCATGTAAAACATGAAAACTTGGTTAAAGCTGACTAGCTGAGATTAGTTTCCCCTTACAAACGTGGAATGGTGCTTGCTTTCTTATTTTTAGATCCCATGGCACTGGTTGCATCAATTATTGAGATGTTTGGGCCCCCAATAGGTAATAAGTGGATACTTAGTGAGCCATGTCGCCCTAATTCACCATACCAATCCTTTAGAATGAAAATCCCCTTGTCCGTTTTGGTTTGACTGTAGAGGGCTGGCTTCTGAAATATCTTTGTGAAACTGCTCAAAGATATTGATCACTTATGTGCAGAAGGCCTTTGAATCCAAATTTATACGGGAAAACCCCCCTCCCCTAGTCGCTATCATGGTCGGTGAAGAGAATGATATGGTCTCCTCCTCACTTTGTTCAACAACTCTTGAAATAGACTGGCCTTTTTTGTTCATTCAGAAAATTTCAAGTATTTACGACATAGTACCTAAGTGTATCCACTGTGCACCCAATGAAAAAGTACAATCACCCCAACAACAAGAATACGGGGATATCGTACAAGTGTTTGGCCCCTCGGGGGGGGGGGGGGGGGGGGGGTGAGGGCAACGGGGCTGCATTTCCTACCTACCGATCAACCTAATAGGTTAAGTGAGGCGCACCCCATAGTACGACAATTCCGATTCAGTACATTTGCTTGCCTGCCAAATTTATGTCAGATGAAACTGCTACGCCGTCTGATTTAATTTATTTGACATGATTTGACTAGATACCGTGTTTAAGAAGAAAAAAAGATCTTAAATATACGGTAACATTTATGTTGCTATAGAATTTTGAAACCTGTGCGTTATTCTTAACTATTGTACTCCAGTAAAGATAACTTGGCTAAACAATCGTCGCTGCTGCTTCTAGACTGTGTGGCAAAATGATTTTGCAGAATTGTTTGGAACTGGGACCCACAAAAGCCACATGTACGAAAATAAAAAAGCCTCCTACAACTAGTGTATTAATGCACATAATAAAACTTTTTAGCTACTCCAGTTAAATAGTAAGAAAAACAATTGACGGGCATGATTTCTGATGTATAAGATTTTGAGGGTCTTTCGCTAGCTTACCAACGCGTTTACAATTCATAATATGGTCACTCCCAACTGATCAATTTTTTTACTTGTAAGCACTTTAGTTCGACAAAATTTACGATTCTATCCCTAATACTTTCTCTGTTCCAGTTTATGAGAACCTATTTCCTTTTTGGACTGTTCCAAAAAGAATGATCCATTTCTAAATTTGGAAACAATTTAGCTTAAATTTTAAATTCTATCCTTAATAAGAAACTTTTATAACCACACAAATACTCTGGACCCCTTTAGAAATGGGAAGAAAGGTGAAATAATTGGGGTTGGTGTCATGACCCGAAATTCCACCCTCGGGACCGTGATGGCGCCTAACATTTCACTTGCTAGGCAAGCCAATGCTAGAATAGTTTTTAGCCATTTTTGACAATTCAAATTAAATAATAACCAAGAAACTGAATAAACTGAAATAGAGTGAGAAAATCATAACAACATCGATATCTAGATTCAATCCCGGAACTGGTGTCACTAGTACACGAGCGACTAGAGTAATACACATAATGTTCTGATTGAAAACATGAATGTCTGAAATGAAATAAACAGCTAGATTAAGGTAGAAGGGGACTTCAGGGCTGTGAACACCGTGTAATTGTACCTCAAGTCTCCGTCGAGCAATCAATCCGATCAATCTACTAACCGCAGCTAGGACTCACTCCAAAATCTGCACAAGAAGTGCAGAGTGTAGTATGAGTACAACCGACCCCATGTACTATGTAAGTGCCAAGCCAAACCTTGACGAAGTAGTGACAAGGCTAAGGCATGTCACTTACAATAACATGTCGCAGTATAATAATAATAACAGGAAAGGAACACCGGAAAAGTAAGGCAGTTAACTTATGAAAATAAACTCAATCCTCGAAACCAATAAAATCAGAAACATCAGTCCTCAGAATCTCGTATGAAAACACTGAAAGCTAACACAATGCAACAATTAATACCTAACACACAATTCGTTGTGGCGCAATCCGATCCCACCATAAAAACACAATCCTACCTTATTTCACCACATCAATATCAAGAATAACATGTAAAATTCATTGCGGCGCACAACCCGATCCCGCCATATAATCAGAATCAATATTATAATCCTCCCTTATTTCACCATATTAAGGAATGCTATAATTAATACAAAGCAACATGACAAGCCATATATATGACAATTAAAGTGTACAAATAAGATAAGTAAGGCAAATAGCAATTAATCATGGAATCATGGAAGAAACAAGCATTTTAATACAAGAGTAAATAGATGACAAGTAACAAGATACATCATTGAAGCAATTAAGACATGTAGCAGTTAAACCATGAAATGAGATAATTAATGAAATACGGGAAAGCATGAAAACAACTATTTTGAGGGCGTATATACACTCATCACCTTGCATATACGCCGCTACACATGTAATTCACATAACACATAGCTCAAGGGTTCCTAATTCTCTCAAATCAAGGTTAGACCCAACACTTACCTTGCTCCGCAATCAAATCAAAGCTCAACCGGGGCTTACCTCTAAAATTTGCCTCCGAACCAACCAAATCTAACCAAAATCAACTTAATAGCATCAAATAATGCTAGGAAAATCAATTACAATACATAAAGTTAAGATCTTTACTCTTTTTCAAAAAGTTAACAAAAGTCAACCCCGGGCCCGCTTAGTCAAAATTCGAGATTCGGACCAAGACCTGTTTACCCATTCGCCCCGAGCCCAATTATGTGATTAGTTTCAAAATCTAGCCTCGAATTGAGGTCTAAATCTCAATTTTTACAAAAACACTCAATTCTACCCAAACCCCTAACTTCTACCGTAAAAATCCTAGATTTAATGTTGAAAATACTTGGAAAGTAGTGGGTAATTGAAAAGAAATAGGTTGAAGTTGCTTACCAAAGTTTTGGGAAGAAACTCCTCTTAGAAAATCGCCTCTAGGGTGTTTAGGGTTGAGAGTTTGAAAGAAATGAGCTAAATCCCATCTTCTCGGCTTTTTGTCCAGGCGTAAGTGTCGCAAATGCAACCTGGGGTTCGCATGCGAACCCCACAAATGCGAAAAAGTCCTCGCAAAAGTGAACTTCCCTCACCTCTGTTGGCATCACAAATGCGACGCTTTGTTCGCAAATGCGAACTGGGACCTTCCGCAAATGCGACCAATTTGATCGCAAATGCGAACTAACTCCCCCTAGCCCCCAAACGCAAATGCAAAGAATCCGTTCGCAAATGCAAACATGACATAGCTCACCTACTATCGCAAATGCGATCCTAACCTCACAATTGCGAGGTCTGAGCCTTGTGCACAAAACTAGTAAAATCCTAACTCCTTCAAACACTCCGCCACTCGTTCGAAACTCACCCGAGCCTCGGGGCCCCAAATCAAACATGCGCACAAGTGTAATGACATCTTACAAGCTCGCTTGTGTGATAAAAATACCAAAATAACACCTATAATTATGAATCATACATCAAAATGATTGATATTTGTAAAAAAACATAATGTAACTTTACAACCGGATGTCCGAATCACGTCAAATCAATTCCGTTTTACACCAAATTTTGCAATCAAGTCATAAATACTAAAATAAACGTATTTCAAGTTCCGGAACCAAAATCCGAACTCGGTAGCAACAAAGTCAACCTACGGTCAAACTTATGAATTCTTTTAGCCTTTAAGTTACCAGCTTTTAACAAATTACGTTAAATCAAGTTATGGGACTTCCGAATTTGATTCTGGGCATACGCCCAAGTCCTAAATAACGATACGGACCCACCAAGATTGTAAAAACATTGATCCGGGTCCTTTTATACAAAACGTTGACCGTAGTCAACTCAAATGAGTTTAAGGTAAAATTTCACATTTCCATCAATTTTTCACATAAAAATTCTCCGAAAAAAGGCACGGACTACACAAGAAAATTGAGGAAGGCTAAACAGAGTGATTCGAGGTCTTAGAACACAGAAATGAAGGCAAAAAGTGAAATTGACCTATCGGGTCAACACAGTTGGTGAGTTAGGAAAGTCTAGTTCTCACTCTATTGAGAATGTTTACTTAATAGATTGATTGAAGTACAGTCTAATAAGTGTATAAAAATTGTGTGATAGAGGTAACATGGTTGCTTTTACCTCTACAAAATTCTTTGTGATAAATCTTACCACAAACAAGATAGTTTTGCAGGGAAAAGGAGTGAATAACATATATGTGATGGATCTATCCACTCTTTCAGATAATGAACTCAACTTTTTTAAGTGTGCTGGACAATGATCCTCTCCTTTGGCACAAAATACTTGGACATGCAAGTCTAAACCAACTCAACAAACTAATCTATAAGGACTTGGTGATAGGGCTGCCTAACATTAGTTCAAGGAAGATAAAGTTTGTGAGGCTTGTGCAAGGGGGAAGCAGGTAAGATCCTCTTTTAAAAGCAAGAAAATCATAAGTACTACCAGGTGGAACTGGTCCATATGGTTCTGTGTGGACCAATGAGGACAATGATCAGAGGTGGTAAGAGATATGTTATGGTGCCTGTTGATGATTACTCTAGGTTTACTTGAACACTATTTTTAACATTTAAAGATAAAGCATTTGACATGGTCACTTCATTTGTTAGGAAAACTCAGAAACAACTTGTCACACCCCAAAACCGAGGGACATGACCGGCGCTCGACCGGGTAGCCCCAGTCAAGCGGACCTGGGTGCCTTTCTTATTCCACGTGTTACCCCGTGTTTTCATTACTCATTGATCAAAAGAAATAGCCATTATAATTAAAACACCTTTTTACGAAATATACATAACACATGGTTACTTAGCGTGGTTTACAACTTACATCGCCCAACATACAAAAATACATATTACATAAGTTCATAACCTACATTTTCTGTCTACGTAGCCTCTAAGGATACAAAAGGATGATACAATACTTGCCGGTAACAAGGCTCTGGCTATACCTTACACAAATACCAAAACAAGACTTCCGGAATAAAAGCAGCATGAGCCACGCAGGGCCCCGAGAGGAAAGGAGCTCACCAATTCAGCTGACGAGAAGTGAAAGGGAGCTACGGTCGGTGGACTGGAGTACCTGCTATGGATCCACCTACAATCATAACACGAATGTAGCGCCCCCGGCAAAAGGGACGTCAGTACATTTGAATTGAACTGGTATGTGTGAACAAACTTTACCCCAAGTAAACTCAACCATACACAAGTAACGAGCAGTAATAGAATCAACAATCAAATACACATGAAAGGAACAGTCAAGCCAAACAAGTTTACAATCTCTCCTTTTTCCCCTTCAACATTATCACATCAATGATTTCACAATGTTCTCATATTTTCATTTCAATAGTGATTTCGATCACTTTCCGCCCTTATTTCCTCGGCCACCCTTATCACCACAACCTACACCTTATTACTTCGTGTTGCGGCACGCAACCCGATCCCACCGAACAATCACAATTCACAAACAACAACAACAACAACAACAACAATTCACAAAGAACAACAACGACAACAACAACAATTCACTAAGAATTTCCATAACCATCACTACCATTTCCGTCATGTTCAACATCTCATATGCAATTTAAGTCACAACAACAATTACCCGTGACAAGCCATATATGTTATTATCACATTTGTTTCGATTGCATCAATTTCGATTTCTTTCCATCATTTGTTTCCCAGCTCTTACCACATAATTATATTCACACACACACACATATTTGGTTTGTTGCCAATTACTTGCACCATTATATCGGGAGACTTAACTACGAACACCCAAAGCATACCAATCACAAGAATTCCACAAATAATCCACATAGATATCACATACCAAATAGTCGTACACCAAACAAAGAGACTTTACCAAGGTCAAAGTTAGTCATACATACCTGGAGCCGAATTCCCTTTTAACTTCTACTTTCAATTCACCAAACAGTCTAGCAACGTCAATCTAGTGCACAAGTTAACACATATATCTTAGAATTGAAGCTCACAATTACTACCCGAACATATTTAGGTTATCAGCCCTTCTTTTGCAAACCTCTACTTCTACCCAATTACCCTTACTAGGTTTTAGGTTTTAAAAGACATGCATGTATGTTTCAACTTTGTTTTCAAGAACCAATGCATGAGAATCCCGCTTTATGTTTAAATCTTAAATTCAATGAATAAGGGTTGGGGGATTTTACCTGCAAGAATGGAGAAGAAGACAATTACTTGAAATTCCCCGGCCCGGATAGTTTTGAAGAATCAAATTGATGAAGATGACCTTCTCTCTCAAGAACCCTCTCTTTCCTCTCTCTTATTTTGTTTAGAAAAATCGTTAAAATGAGGGGTTGGGGTGTTTTATTAAAAAGGGGGTCGGGTTTAAAATTTAGAAAAATAGAAACCCGAGTCAGGTATGCGGTCACATTTTGCGATCGCAGAGACAAAATGCGGTCCGCAGAATGGACCGCAAAAGTACTCCAAAAACCTGATCCTACTGTTTGGGTTTGCGGCGGAAATACGGTCCGCATACCCGATTTGCGATCGCATAATGCACCGCATTTTTGACCTCAAATTTGACTGACACATTGACTCACTTTGCGATACAAATGCGGTCCGCATATCAGTTATGCGATCGCATAATGGACCGCATTTTGACTTCAATTTTAACCAAACCACTGACTCAATTTGCGGCAGAAATGCGGTCCGCATACTTGATTTGCGAACGCATTCTGGACCGCAAAATAACACTTTTTTGGAAAACTTTTATTCTTTGATTTTTGAATGCTCGCCGCGAAGAATTTTACACATTCCCAACACATATTCGGAACCTGACCCTACGAGCTACTAGGTTTTGAGCACAAATTTTCACGGGGCCTTACATTCTCCCCCACTTACAATCATTCGTCCTCGAATGAGGATCTTGAAAATCAGTTGGTTTTGGAAAACATGATATGCAGACTCCCAAGTTTCACTAACTCCCATATATTTTGAAAACTTTTTCCAGAGTTTGCTTTGTAATTAAGCTTATCTACCTGTCAGAGAGCCCCCGAAATATATTTCCAAGCACCATTACACAATTCCAACTATCCCTACAACTGGTATACAATTCATTACCTTAACAATTTGCACATATTCAATCACTTGCTACACTTTGCACATAAATTAGTCACTTCAATGAGTCTCATACAATTTAACCACTTCAACATACTATATGCATTTCAATTTAATCATTACCAATCTACACTACCATTAGTTGTTCACTTATCACATAAGTCTTTATAAAGCTTTCATTTACCAAAAAGGGTTTCACATGACTTAAACAATCACAACACATACAATTCTTGTACAACTTGAGGAATTTCAATAGTAAAGCATTTAGGAAGGAAAGATGGGGTGTCTTTGCACCAATTTGGACACAATATCAGTTTGTTTAGAGATAAGAGTTCGCACGATTACTGCTAGACTTGTTCAAACAGGTGGGGATATTTTTCCTTCATTTCATTTTCCGCTTCCCATGTGGCTTCCTCAACTCGTTGACTTCGCCATAATACTTTAACTTAAGCAACTTCCTTATTTCTCAATTTACAGACTTGCCTATCAAGAATAGCAACCGGAACCTCTTCATACGACAACTCTTCATTAACCTCGATGGTCTCGACTGGCACAATGGTGGATGGATCTCCAACCACCTTCTTTAACATAGACACATGAAACACTCGGTGCACTAATGACATTTCAGTAGGCAATTCCAGCCTATAAGCCACATGCCTTATCCTTTGAGCGATCCGATACGTCCCGACATACCTAGGACTCAACTTCCCTTTCTTCCCGAATCGCATGACTCCCTTCATAGGAGATACTCTCAAGAAAACCCAATCATCAACTTGAAATTCCAATTCTCTTTGACGAACGTCCACATAGGATTTCTGGCGACTCTGAGCAGTTTTCATCCCTTCCTAAATGACTTTAACTTTCTCCATAGGCTGGTGCACGAGATCTGGCCCTATCAATTCTGCTTCACCCACTTTAAACCATCCAATCGAAGACCTACACCTCCTTCCGTACAATGCCTCAAATGGGGCCATCTTAATGCTAGCATGAAAGTTGTTATTGTAGGCAAACTCTATAAGCGGCAAGTGATCATCCCAATTACCTTTGAAATCCAAGACACAAGCCCGCAACATATCTTCAAGCGTTCAGTCTGTGGATGGAAAGCCGTGCTAAGATTTACCTGAGTACCCAAACCTTGCTGAAATATCTTCCAAAAATTAGCTATGAACTGGGCCCCTCGATCTGAGATAATAGAAAGTGGAGTGCCATGAAGCCTTACTATTTCCTTGATATACAACTTAGCATACTGTTCTGCAGTATCGGTGGACTTAACTGGCAAGAAGTGAGCTGATTTGGTGAGTCGATCCACTATTACCCAAATTGAGTCGAATTTGCGCTGAGTGCGAGGTAACCCTACCACAAAATCCATGTTGATCGTCTCCCATTTCCACATTGGTATTTCCATAAGCTGAGTTAACCCACCGGGCCGCTGATGCTCAGCTTTTACTTGCTGGCAATTCGGACATTTAGATACAAAGTCCGCCAAACCCCTCTTCATACCGTTCCACCAATAAATTTCCTTGAGATCATGATACGTCTTCGTAGAACCTGGGTGCACAGAATACCTGGAATTATAAGCCTCCGCTATTACCCTCTCCCGAAGCTTATCCACCTCCGGAACACATAGCCTACCCCGACATCGCAATACACCATCCTCGCCGCCGAGTGAAAATACCGAAGTCTTGTTATTCAAAACTGCTCCCTTCATCTGAGCCAATGCTGGATCAATAAACTACTTTTCCTTGACTTCTGCTACAAGTGACGATTCTGCCCCATTAGGCACCATAATATCCCCCTTGTCTGAGGCCGAAATGCAAACCCTAAGACTGGCCAATTGATAAACCTCTTGAGCCAAGGGCCTTTGATCCGCTCCCAAATGAGCCAAACTACCCATAGACTTCCGACTGAGAGCGTCGGTCACCACATTCGCCTTCCCTGGATGGTACAAAATATTCATATCATAATCCTTGAGCAATTCTAACCACCGCCGCTGCCTTAAATTTAGCTCTTTCTGCTTGAACAAATATTGGAGACTCTTGTGGTCTGAGAACACATCCACATGGACCCCATAAAGATAATGCCGCCATATTTTCAAAGCAAACACAACTGCTGCAAGCTCCAGATCATGCGTCGGATAATTCTTCTCGTGACTCTTGAGCTGCCTAGAAGTGTACGCTATAACCTTCCCATGTTGCATCAACACACACCCCAAACCAACCCTAGAGGCATCGCAATAAACCACAAATCCTTTCGATATTGGCGCCGAGGTCAACCTTGACTTCGATTCCTGAAAACTTTTCTCACAAGCGTCGGACCATTGGAACTTAACTGCTTTCTGCGTCAACTTAGTCAATGGGAAGGCGAGGGTAGAGAATCCTTCCACAAACCTCCGATAATACCCTGCTAAACCTAAGAAGCTACGAATCTCCATCGGGGTCGTGGGTCTACGCTAATCTTTCACTGCTGCAATCTTCTGGGGGTCTACCTAAATCCCTTTACTAGAAACGACATGACCCAGAAAGGTAACGGACTCCAACCAAAATTCACATTTCGAAAATTTAGCATACAACTGGTGCTGATGAAGAGTCTGTAGAACTGCCCTGAGGTGACCGGCATGATTCTCCCGGCTCCGCGAATAAACAAGGATGTCGTCAATGAAAACAATCACGAAGGAGTCTAGAAATGGCTTGAAGACCCGATTCATAAGATCCATAAAAGCTGCCGGGGCGTTGGTTAGCCCAAAAGACATGACCAAGAATTCAAAGTGACCATAGCGAGTTCTGAAAGCGGTCTTAGGAATATCCTGCTCCCTAATCTTCAATTGGTGATACCCCGACCGTAGATCAATAACCTTGCACCTTGCAATTGGTCGAACAAGTCATCTATCCGAGGCAAGGGATATTTATTCTTGATGGTAACTTTGTTGAGCTGCCGATAATCAATACACATCTAGAGCTACCCATCCTTCTTTCTTACAAAGAGAACCGGAGCACCCCACGGCGACACATTCGGCCGTATAAACCCCTTTTCTAATAAATCCTTCAACTGCTCCTTTAACTCTCTTAACTCTGCTGGAGCCATTCTGTATGGTGGAATAGATATTGGCTGCGTATCTGTCAATACATCAATCCCGAAATCAATCTCCCTATCTGGCGGAATACCTGGAAGCTCGTCCGGAAACACTTCAAGAAACTCATTCACGACTGGCACGGACTCGGGGGTAGACACTTCTGAAGTGGTGTCCGCCACCCGAACCAAATGATAGTTACACCCCTTCTTGATCATCTTCGAAGCCTTAAGGTAGTAAATAAACCTACCCTTCGGCACCACACCATTCCCTTCCACTCGATAACCGGCTCATTAGGGAACTCGAGTCTCATGACTCTCGTTCGGCAGTCAAGTTTAGCAAAGCACGAATAAAGCCAGTCCATACCCATAATCACATCAAAATCCACCATTCCAAGCTCGATAAGATCGGTCGTGGTAACACGACAACATACCGTGACAACGCAATTCCTATAAACTCGCGAGGCTGTGATAGAATCACCAACCACAGTCGATACGGAGAACCGCTCATGAAGCTGTTCGGGTTCTATCCCAAAACTTGAAGCAATGAATGGGGTGACATAAGACAAGGAGGACCCCGGATCAATAAGAGCATAATAATCAATAGCCTGAACGGACAAGATACCTGTAACCACATCTGGAGGAGCCTCTGCACTCTGGTGACCACTCAAAGCATAAAACCGGCTGGGTCCACCTCTACCACGAGCTCCACCCCTAATAGCACCACGCCCTGCTGGGGCTGGAGGACGCACAGATGATGTGGGGACTGAAGAACCGGATGACTGAGCAAATCCCCTACCCATGCCCTGACTGGGCACACGACAGTCCCGCTGGATATGACCTCTCACCCCGCATCTAAAACACATCGGGATATCCAAATAACAAGTCTTTGTATGGAATCTCCCATACTTGGGGCATGGAGCCCTCCCCTGCTGCTGTGATCTCCCTCCCGAATGGCCGGACTGATGGGATCCCCTACTGTCTGAACCTGGTCTCAAGTGGCTGCTCTGCGGATGACTGTGTACAGATGGTGGTGCGCTTGCTGAGGACTGAGCATATGACTGGGATGGCCCTGGTGGCCCTCTCCCCTGAGCTGGTCTCCCTGAGTGATCCACTGATCGGGCCCTGCTGCTACGCTCCCTTTCCGCCCATATATTTAACTTTCTAGCCTCTGTGGCCTGAGCGAATCCCACAATCTTCCCATAATTCATATCCGAGTGTAAGGCCGTTGTAGCAGCCTCATTCACCACCAAGGGACTGAGATCCTGAACGAATCGCCGAACTCGAGCATCCATGGTCGACACTAACTGAGGAGCATACTTGGACAATCTCACAAACTCCATGTGGTACTCCCAAACATTCATACTGCCATGCTTGAGGACCTCAAACTTAGTGGCACGGGCTGCCATTGTCTCGGCAGGCAAGAAATGGTCCATAAATGCATCTACAAACTCATCCCATCTAGCCGGAGGTCTTCCCTCCCCACGGGAATTCTCCTACATCTCGAACCACGAATACGCTGCTCCCCTCAACCTGTATGAAGCCAATTCAACTCCCTCCGTCTCTGAAGCCTTCATTACTCGAAGGGTCTTGTACATTTCATGAAGGAAATCCTCCCACATCTCCACGGGAATCCTCCCCATGGGAATCCTCCCACATCTCGAACCACGAATACGCTGCTCCCCTCAACCTGTATGAAGCCAATTCAACTCCCTCCGTCTTTGAAGCCTTCATTACTCGAAGGGTCTTGTACATTTCATCAAGGAAATCCTACGGGTCGGCCTCTGGGTCTGTGCCTGAGAACTCTGGAGGGGCTAACCGCAGAAACTGGTTGACTCTGGAACTGGCGGAATCTCCCTGTTCGCTGGAGGATACAGGGACATCATGAGATCTCTGGGCATGAGCGGCCACTAACTGGGCCAACATGCGGATGGCTCCTCTAAGGTCCTCATCAGGAATCCCGGGACCGGAAGCTGGAACTGCATCAGAATCAGGAATATCGGCGGGGGGGATGGTAGCACCCTCTGCCGCAGCAAGAACCGGAACACTTTGGTCTGGGATAGACGGGCCAGGTTGATTCAAGACCGGGGAGTCACTCTCACCTACGGCATCAGGTACATGATTCACAGCCTCACTTGGGGTGGCATTGGCCTCAAGGCCGAGTCTAGCTCTCTTCTTAGGTGCCATTACTGAAAAATTCGGAACAGAGCACGAGTTAGACATAGATACTTCCACTTTACCGCACGATATAAAATAACAAGGAAGAGGGTAATTTCCTAAATGTCCATGCAGCCCCCAACTTATAGATGTGGTCGACTACACACCGATAAGAAGGGCTCTACTACACACGCCTCCGAGACATCCTAGGACTCGTTTAAAACCTTAGGCTCTGATACCAAGTTTTTCACGCCTCAAAACCGAGGGACATGATCGGCGCTCGACCGGGTAGCCCCATTCAAGCGGACCTGGGTGCCTTTCCTATCCCACGTGTTACCCCGTATTTTCATTACTCATTGATCAAAAGAAAAAGTCATTATAATTAAAACACCTTTTTACGAAATATACATAACAAACATGGTTACTTAGCGTGGTTTACATCTTACATCGCCCAACATACAAAAATACATATTACATAAGTTCATAACCCACATTTTCTGTCTACGGAGCCTCTAAGGATACAAAAGGATGATACAATACTTGTCGATAACAAGGCTCCGGCTGTACCTTACACATATACCAAAACAAGACTTCCGGAATAAAAGCGGCATGAGCCACGCAGGGCCCCGAGAGGAAAGGGGCTCACTAATTCAGCTGACGAGAAGTGAAAGGGAGCTACGGTCGGTGGACTGGAGTACCTGCTATGGATCCACCTACAATCATAACACAAATGTAGAGCCCCCGGCAAAAGGGACGTCAGTACATTTGAATTGTACTGGTATGTATGAACAAACTTTGCCCCAAGTACTCAACCATACACAAGTAACGAGCAGTAATAGAATCAATAATCAAATCCATATGAAAGGAACAATCAAGCCAAACAAGTTTACAATCTCTCCTTTTTCCCCTTCAACATTATCACATCAATGATTTCACAATGTTCTCATATTTTCATTTCAATAGTGATTTCGATCACCTTCCACCCTTATTACCTCGGCCACCCTTATTACCTCGGCCACCCTTATCACCACAACCCACACCTTATTACTTCGTGTTGCGGCGCGCAACCCGATCCCACCGAACAATCACAATTCACAAACAACAACAACAACAATTCACAAGGAACAACAACGACAACAACAACAATTCACTAAGAATTTCCATAACCATCACTACCATTTCCGTCATGTTCAAAAACTCATATGAAATTTAAGTCACAACGACAATTACCCGTGACAAGCCATATATGTTATTATCACATTTGTTTCGATTGCATCAATTTCGATTTCTTTCCATCATTTGTTTTCCAGTTCTTACCACATAAACACATTCACACACACACACATTTGGCTTGTTGCCAATTACTTGCACCAATATATCGGGAGACTTAACCACGAACACCCAAAGCATACCAATCACAAGAATTCCACAAATAATCCACATAGATATCACATACCAAATAGTCGTACACCAAACAAAGCGACTTTACCAATGTCAAAGTTAGCCATACATACTTGGAGCCGAATTCCCTTTTAACTTCTACTTTCAATTCACCAAATAGTCTAGCAACGTCAATCTAGTGCACAAGTTAACACATATATCTTAGAATTGAAGCTCACAATTACTACCCGAACATATTTAGGTTATCAGCCCTTCTTTTGCAAACCTCTACTTCTACCCAATTTCCTTTACTAGGTTTTAGGTTTTAAAAGATATGCATGTATGTTTCAACTTTGTTTTCAAGAATCAATGCATGAGAATCCCCCTTTATGTTTAAACCTGAAATTTAATGAAAAAGAGTTGGACATTTTACCTGCAAGAATGGAGAAGAAAACGATTACTTGAAACTCCCCGGCCCGGATAGTTTTGAAGAATCAAATTGATGAAGATGACATTCTCTCTCAAGAACCCTATCTTCCCTCTCTCTTATTTTGTTCAGAAAAATCGTTAAAATGAGGGGTTGGGTGTTTTATCAAAAAGGGAGTCGGGTTTAAAATTTAGAAAAATAGGAACCCGAGTCAGGTATGCGGTCGCATTTTGCGATCGCAGAGACGAAATGCGGTCCGCAGAATGGACCGCAAAAGTACTCCAAAAACCTGATCCTACTGTTTGGGTTTGCGGCGGAAATGCGGTCCGCATACCGATTTGCGGTCGCATAATGCACCGCATTTTTGACCTCAAATTTGACTGACACATTGACTCACTTTGCGATACAAATGCGGTCCGCATATCAGTTATGCGATCGCATAATGGACCGCATTTTGACCTCAATTTTAACCAAACCACTGACTCAATTCGCGGCAAAAATGCGGTCCGTATACTTGATTTGCGACCGCATTCTGGACCGCAAAATAACACTTTTCTGGAAAACTTTTATTCTTTGATTTTTGAATGCTTAGATCAGTACAAAGGGTCCAGACCGTGGCGAGCTTGCGAGGAAGAATTTTACACATTCCCAACACATATTCGGAACCTGACCCTACGAGCTACTAGGTTTTGGGCACAAATTTCACGGGGCCTTACACAACTAAGTAATCAACTTGTATCAATTAGGTCTGATCATGGTACTGAATTTGAGAATGCTAAATTTTCTGAATTTTGTGATGAGCATGGCATTGATCATATTTTTCTGCTCCTAGAACTCCACAATATAATGGTGTAGTTGAAAGAAACAATAGGACTTTGGAGGAAATAGCTAGGACTATGCTACTTGCTAGTAAATTGCCTCGTAGCTTCTGGGCAGAAGCCGCGAACACTACATGCTATATCATAAATAGGTGCATGTAGGGGTGGGCATCGGTCGGTTCGGTTCGGTTGTGAATATTATCGGCTTGGCATATCGGTTATCAGTTTATAAATATGCAAAACCGATAAGCGAACCGATAAGAAATTGGTTATCGGTTATCGGTTAATCAGTTATCAACCGTTATCGGTTCAGTTATCAGTTTACCCGATAAAATAACTCGCAACTAAAGATTTCTTACTTTTTTAGTCATTTAGACATAATATGTCAAAATGTAGCTAATTAGGAGTGGAACAACAAATAACAAACAACCATAACCATAGGATAAGCTTAGCGACAGGTACTTGAATTAGCCAAAAATATATAATAATGATATACTAATAACAATTAGTAGCAGCAAAATTCCATTCATTACCTCCACGTATTGTAATGGAATGTCAACAACAAGTTGTGCCACTACACTAACTCCTCCTATCCTATTCATGTTCAGTACCTTTTTAACAGTGTTTGAAACTCCAAACACTGTAGAAAATAGTAATAATAGTCTAATACTTAAATAACAGTTATCCAAAATTAAGAAATAAAAATAATAAAATATGAGCACAAAATAAAGAATATTTAATAGTCAAAATCCATATATGAAGATGAATTTTGTTATAAAAACCTATTGTATAAGACTTACGCTAGGAGTAAGGTCTCTGAAGATGAAGACTTTAAGACAATGAATTGAAGAGTGCGGCTAAGTGGGAATATGAGAGAATGAAGCCCTAGATTTATGTATATACTTAAAGGTAAATTCGTAATTTTATTAATTCTTATTGGGTTATCGGTTAACCTATTAACAAAATTGGCAAACCGAGGCCCGAACTGATAACCCAATAGTAAAAAAATTCTAAACTGTTACCGAACCGTTAATCCAACAACTCGATACCGATAACCCAATAAACTTTTTTTGGTTTGGGCTATCGGTTTTACTCGATATATGCCCAGCCCTAGGTGCATGACTAGACCTCTTGTTGAGAAGACTCCCTCTGAGTTACTTAAAGGGAGAAGGACAATATATCCCGCCTTAGGGCATTTGGATGCAAGTGCTTTGTGCACAATAATGGAAAAGATTCCCTAGGTAAGTTTGATCCATAAGTGATGAGAGAGTATTCTTGGGATATTTTTCACATAGTAAAGCTTATAAAATATACAATGAAAGAACTATGTGTGTAGAAGAAAGTATGAATGTTGCCTTTGATGAAACTAACATTTTCTCTAAGAGGCCTCAAGATGATGAAGAGATTGGGCTGACAAGATATTCAAATGCTAAAACAACAGTCCAGCCAGAAGCTGTATCACAAGAAGGAATAGGTGGTGGACCAGATCCTTCTACCTAGGGCAACCTGACAGGGGGAGCTGACCAAAGAGAAACTGATCCTCAAACTTCGAGGGAACCCGTCCATGAACCTATTGCTCAGCAACAAAACCAGGAAGGAAAATTCAAAAAAATTGTCACTCCCGTTTGCAACAACCATAAAATTGGATTTGGATGAACCCGATTCATCCGTTGATCAGAAAATGTACAGGGGAAATATTTGTTCTTTTATTATATCTCACTGCTAGTAAGCCTGCCATTGTTTTCAGTGTACGCATTTGTGCCAAATTTTAGGCAAATCCAAAGGAATCTCCCTTGAAGGTTGTCAAGAGGATCTTGAGATACTTTAAAGGCACAATTGATATTTTCCTATGGTACCCAAAAGGTAGTATTTTTGATTTAGTGGGATATGCTGATGCTGATGTAGGTTTTCTTATGGATATAAAGAGTACTTCAGGTATGACAAACTTTCTTGGCTCATGCCTTGTATATTGGGCCACCAAAAAGCAAAACTATGGCTTTGTCTATTGCTGAAGCTGATTATGTGGTTGATGCCTCATGTTCTGATCAATTGTTGTGGATTGAATAACAATTAATGGAATTTGGAATTAATGTAGGTTGTATCTCTATCTTTTGTGACAATACAAGTGCAATCAGTATGACCAAGAACCAGGTCCATCACAAAAGAACTAATCACATAGACGTTAGGCATAATTTTCCGAGGGATAACTTTGAAAAAGGTTTGATCACTGTGGAATTTTGTGCTACTGATAAGTAAATAGCTGACATCTTCACAAAAGCTTTGAGTAGAGATCACTTCGAAAGGAAGAGGTTAGAATTAGGGGTGATTAACATCACCTAAAAGAAACTGGTTCTAACTCAATGATTAGTTAGATAATTTGTGAATTTTGTAAATAGTTAGATTAGATATTACTCAGTCCCATACTTTTATTAGTATACTCTTGTGACATATGCTAAAATGTCTCACTGATGTCTAATGATATTACTCTTATTTTCTTGGAAAAAATCAGTCTTACATAAGAGAACTTTCAGTGAAGAACTTGGTTCATCGAGCTTATAAAGTATGTATTCTACTCTCCGCATAATTATAAATAATTGCATATGAGTCATGATCTGAAAAGAGTCTCACATTATCCCAAACTCCTTTTGAACCAATCAGTTACGAACGAACCAGTTCCACCTATTAACCCACGTGCCATAATTGCGGAGATTTTTGGGGAAGAGTCCGACGTTTCTTCAAACTGAAACTTCCGAGATGAAAAGACTTCTAACCTTCAAAAAGTTATTTTTAAACACTCAACCTTTTTCTCTTTAAATGGATCTGACCTTACCCTCTTATCTCAAATTTTTTCGAAAGACAAAATCACCATAGACTCAAAATTCTCTCCATTTCTCTCAAGTTTCTGAACTGATCAAATGGAAAATACCCATGAGAATCTCAAAACTCTAAAAACCCTTCCTCACCACCAAACAAACCTTTACCCACACTTTCAACATCCCAAACCCCCAAGAAAAAGCATATCAAAATGATTGCACGTAAAATAGTAACAAGCAAAGAACAAGCGAAGAAATTGAATGAGAAGCTACAAGCCAGTCAAGCTGAAGAACCACAAGATTATGATGATTCTTTCTGGCTTGCGACTAAGGGGGAAGAACCAGTTTCTTTTGAAACTGAATAGGTAATCTCTAAGTTTCTTACCTTTGAGTTTGGTTCTGAAATTGCAGAAAATCTTAATAATCGATTTATTTTGGTTGGGTCTATGGATGTTATTGAAAAGGGAAATGTTGTTACAGAAAATATTGGTGGTAAAAATGAAATTTAAAAATAACGAGAGAGCGAGGGTGTTGAGGCTGATGCAAGGGGAAAAACGGAAGAACACGCGACTGGATTTGATTTACCTATTGGTTATGGATTACATGAGGAGACTATGAATGAAAGTATGGGGATAGAATCATAGGAGATAGGTGATGGTTCTGGTGATAGAAGTGCAGGAGATGGGCTGGTTAGGTTAAGGAAATATTTTCATGAACCAGTTCTTTCTCTTACTAAAATAGACAAGAGTCCTGATCTGCTGAAGGTATCAGATAGTTACAATCAAAATAAGAAGAGCAAAGTTGGAAAGACTGTAAGAAAGGGCATGGGTGGCGCTAAGAGAAAGAATGCTCTTTATATACCTGTAGCAACTCCTCCCACAAGAGAAAGAACTACAAGGAGCCAAAAGACGCAGAGTGAGGCCAATGTAAAAAGGGCCTTTGCTGAGAGTGCCAAGAAATTCACTTGGAAAGGAAAGGAAAAAGGATGGTAAGCCAAGTAGACTAATCCAGATTGAGGAGATGACATGGTTCTTGAAGATGAATGTGAGGATGTGGAAGTACTCACACCTAATTCCAAAAAGAGAAAGACTTCTTAAAAGAATTCTCAAGAAATAAAGGCTGAGGCAGAGGGCTATAAAAAACTAGGTATGCCAAAAGGAGAAGGAAAGCTCGAATAGTGGAAGAAAATGGCTAATAATGCTGAGATTGAAAGGCTGAAGAAACGATTGGCTGAAGCAGGGGCTACAAGAGAAGCTCTCAAGTGTGAGATTGCAAAGTAGAAGGAGAAGAATGATGGTATTCTTCAAGATATGCTGAAGCTGCTTCAAGCCAAGAACCCGGTCCTTCCTAGTCCTAAATCCTTCCCATCCCAATTATAACCAGCGATCCAAGTGGGATTTCTCTATTTTTTGCTCATGGTTCTATATTTTTATTTCTTTTTATGCTTTGTGGTAGAATCTTATCAATAATATTCACTACTTTTGCTCTAATTTTTTGATGGCTAATATCCTTAGATTGATAAGAGAAAATTGAATCCATGATTGCATTTGAAGTAGCCCTAGTGGCCATGAGTAAGATCTGCTAAAATCTTGTTACTTAACTTAATTATGTAACTTTTTAATTATGCCAAAAGAGGGAATATAGGTTTCGCTTTTGCTTTGGACTGTGATGTTTATAACCTAATGAACCTGGTCCTTGATGATTTGTTACTTTAAATGGAAAGTATTCTAATATTGTGTTTGATGTTGAGCTGAGTTAAAACAGGTTCCATGCTTCTAAAAAGTACAGAGTTTGTCATCATCAAAAAAGGGGAATTTGTTGACCTAAGTGGTTTTGGTTTTGATGATTGACAAAGGAACACTTGCATGAACCAGGTCCAAGGACAGTGTACACATGTCACGGTCAGATTTAAGCACAAGGCATGCACGTGAATGGGATAAATATAAGTGGTTATATCTGATATTCCTTGAAAGAAAAGGTTGCATAATTGATAAGGAGCAGGACTCCTTAGTTGAAGAGAATTCTATCCAAGATAAGGGAAGAGTTAGAAGTTGAAGTTGACTAGAACTCTTCCACCAAGGAAGAGTAAAGCATTAGAACTCTAGTTAATCCTTGTTCTACTAACTCTATAAATATCGGTTGTGTTCTCTTTTACTGGTGATCACATACATATAGAAGTGAAAGCACGAATTGAGAGCAAAATAGCAAGACATTTTGTGAACAATTCCTTTGAGACTTAAGAGTACGAATCTGAAGCTGCACGAACCAAATTGAACAACCAGTTCCATAAAGAGTTTTATGTGATGTCTTTACTTCTCGTTCAAAGTGTATAGTCATTTTGAGTTGTACCTTTCAGATCTCTTAGAAGCAAATTGTACTAGGTACTTGAGTTGTATTGTTCAAGTTAGAGTTAAGTTGAAGCAGTCACAACAACCTGTGGCGCATTGCTAAAAGGGTTAGAGTTAATCCTTAGGTGCAAAAGGTTGTAAACTCGAGTTACATCTTTCAAGTTAGAGTTAACTTGAAGTAGTCGCAACAGCTTGAGGCATGTTGCTACAAGGGTTAAAGTTAATCCTTATGTTTGCAAGAGGTTGTAAACTTTATTTTTGGCTCAGAGTTGTAGTGAAGTGTTTGAGAAAAGCCTACTGGAAAGTATGTCGTGGTTTTTTCACCGCATAGATGAACCAGGTCCTTCGATAATTCAGTGCACGCGAAAATTGGGCACCACACAAATTATGTGGTTTTGAAATATAACACATCATATAATCTTGTACTAAAAATAAAATGAGACATAATTATTTTGTATGTGAATCTATCAATCTGAAATTTAAAATCTTGTAAAAGTCACATACTATTTTAAGGGCATTTAAGGTATTTTTTTTCAGAAAAATGTGTTTATCTGTATTTGTTTGCCAAACACTTCAATTGCGTATTATAAATTTCAACACTTTTTATCCAAATACATAAGTACTCATTTATTAAATTAGCTTCAGTACCTTAAAAATACTTTTCAGAACTTAATCCCGATCAACTGCTTTATATGAGCAGCTAAACAGACTCTTACACATCTTTTGAAAAATAAAAATACGAACTTGCTACTATATTGGTTATTTGTAAAAATAATATTTCAGACGTATATAATATAGAATGTGGGTAGCAGAAGCTTGATGCATGTCTAAATAGGGAATCCCTTGGTCAAACAGTGAGACTCACGCCCACCTAACCAAATCCCTATGTTATGTAATACTCCCTCCGTTTCAGTTTACGTGAACCTATTTCCTTTTTGATCTCTCTAAAAAAGAATGACCTCTTTCTAAATTTGGAAACAATTTAGCTTAAACATACAATTCTACCCCTAATAAGAAGCTTTTATAGTGGTTGCAAAATGGTTAAAAGAAAACGATTAACCACTCATATTATCCACTAAAAAATGGGTTGGATAATGAACTTTTTAAAAATGGATCAAATATGGGTAAGAATCATATTATCCCATTTAGAAAACGGATAACCAGTGGATAACTAATGGGTTTAACTTTTACATTTGTAAAGCCTCAAATTGGGGATTCCTCAAGTTTAGGAGACTAGGAATTCTCCCAAACGTGATCATATTCAAGAAGTCATGGATAATATGATTATCCATATTATCTGGCGGTTAACCTATTTTTTATCCGTATTAAATATGGGTTGGGTCGGATAATTTATCCATTTTTTCATTACCCGTTTTCGACCCGAACCATATCCGACCTGACCCGCCCGTTTGCCACTCCTAAACTTTAATAACCACACAAATACTTTGAACCCCTTTTTGGCTTGTTTAGGACCATAAATTCCAAAAGTCTTTATTATTTTTTAAAATTCGTACAAGTCAAACAGGTTCACATAAATTGGAATGAATGGGAGTAACTAACTTTCCTATGCTTTTAATTAAGACTAGTATCCGTACATGCACGATGCGGGGGGGAATTATAAAATTAAAAAATAATAAGAAATATTACTTGAAATGGTAATGAAAAGTGATCAAAAATCATATTTTATTGGTTAATGAAAGTAACAACCTCTACTTCTTAAACCGTATTTGGAACAAAAAAAAAAATAGTCACAATCTTTAAGACTCTACAATATATGTAACAAAATCACTGTCTCTGTTCAATTAGCTTAAATTTATTACATAAAATAAAATAAAATAATGAGCTTTACGAACAAAGCATTATCGTCGAACTCCATCTTTCTCTGGAATATAAATTTAAGCAAATGCAAACTGAACTCACTTTTTACAACAAATTCCACGAAATTGTTTGCTTTCTCTGGCTAGAAACTTTATCTGATAAATGAATTCATGTAATGATCAAAGATCGAACATCAAAGATCAAACTTTGGATAAACTTGTACGATTTCTGTCTTCAAAGTTGTTGTTTCTCGATGTATGACTTTACACTTCCTGAATTGTTAACTCGATGCGAAAAACTCAACAAAAATATTACAACAATGATGAAGACAGAATTTGGCAAAGAATACGGGCAATGTTACATTCACATATGTAAGATCATGCCTAAACTAACTGAAAGGGTAATGTTTCTTTGCATTTAGAGTCGCGCAAATTACAAATTTTAATCCATGTAGTTTAATCATTCCTAATACTTTATGAGTTTTAATGAGAATACTTCATTTTTAAAAACAACCCCATCTGCTAAGAATAAAGGCTAAACTAATATGAAAGAATTCTAGAAAAAAAAATCTTCCTTTCACTATTTAAATCGAGGAAACAAACAAAAACTTAAGAAATTCTTTCTTGTGTTTTAAAGATTTTAAAGAAGGAAAAAGTTTTATGTATTACGTTGATAAAAACAAAGTATAATACAATAGTATTGAATTTATATAAAAGATAGATCCTAGTAAATTGAATAACTTAGCCTAGTTATAGAGAATTAATTTTAAAAATGAAGTATCAGATCTTTTGGCCGAAAATATTCTTAAGCTGCCAAAATCTATGCAATATCCTTAAGTATCCATGTGGACAAAGGATATCCATAAATCTTATCAAAGTGAACAGATCTTTAATTGCACACTTTAAAAATCAAATAAAATCCACAATCATTGTGCATGACATCCCACTGTCATACTAAAGATATTAATTGTTTGATCCCTCAAATTTTGTTTATAAACTACATATATACATCAACGTATTTATTATATACATCAACCTATTTGTTATATCAAGTTGTATTTCGTTAGACTGTAATGAGCCACTTGACAACATAATGTTAACTCAAACTGAAGCACTTACCTGGAGTAGTTTTGAATGCTAAAATTAGTGTTTTGATGCTTCCTTCAGATTCATGTTCTTATAGCTCTGCCTTCTCGGCAATGTTCAAGAAGACTTCTTAGTATTGTAAGACATATGGATGTCCCATATGCCAAACTCTATTTAACTAATTTCTATCTCAGCAAAGAGCTTCTGATGCAGACGTGCACACATACACACACATCTAAACAGAATATCAGAAATGTTATAATATTAATACGTCTTCTGATTCTCCTTGTCGTGAGGAACAACAAATGCCAAGCATGACTTATCTTCCTCTTTTGGTGTGACATCTAAGTCAAGTCAAACAAAAAACTTAAGTTAGGAGCATGAGTTTATTAGTATTAGAAAATATCAAGAAAAAATTCTTGGTAAAAGGACATGTCTGAAGAATTGTTTGACAATCTCAATACATTTCTTGTCTATCATATTACTTGTGGAATTCACATCATCAAGACAGTAAAGTATGCCCTTTTACATAACTCCCTTTTGATAAAATAAAATATTAACTTCCTCCATAGAATGTGTTGTCGAAATGATTGAGCTCACTTGCTTTATAGCGCCAATAACACTTGAAATGCTATGCCTATTAAAAGTGTCGAAGACTTTTGTAACCTTAGATTCGGTATGATGTTTGACTTTAGAGTTGGCTACATAATTAAGTATGATATCGACGAAAATAGTTTTAGTTTTTGTAAAGATTGAATTGTCACATGATAATGTTATTACCTATTAGTATCTCTTACTTTATTATGTAAAGTATTCTGTCCTTGCATAATTTTGTCACAATATGCTTCAGAGTTAAGTCTCAATGTGATAATGTCCCATTCCTACTTTGAGTTAAAAACTTGATAGTGTTAAAAACTTTAATCTGAAAGGCTACCTTCAAAATGTTTATGTGTATCCTGTTTTCAAATGGCGATGAGGACTTCATGAACAAACTGGAGATTGATAGCATGATTTTTCCCACAAAACGCTAATCAAGATTAAATACACCAGTGCCCAGCAAAGTTAGCGCTTACTCGTATCCGTCACTTCCTGATGAGTTAAGTCTCAATGTCCCAATCCTACTTTACGTTAAAAATATGTATGTATGTATATATATATATATATATATATATATATATATATATATATAT
>NC_031999.1:13838833-13839046 GCF_001879085.1 Nicotiana attenuata
ATATATATATATATATATATATATATATATATATATATAAGGAAAAAGTCAAAAGCAGAAGGAAGTACATCACCTAAGATGCATAATTGCAAAATGATGATTAGATGCTTAGCAATTTACTCATAGAACAACGAAAAATCACAAAGAACGATTTTGGATGAAATTTTCCCCGGCAAATTTTCGGTGAAAGAAAAAAGGGAACTATACGTTTTT
>NC_031999.1:13839071-13873667 GCF_001879085.1 Nicotiana attenuata
ACGGTCCTTTGATGATTTGTTACTTATAGATGGAAAGTATTCTAATATTGTGTTTGATGTGAGCTGAGTTAAAACAGGTTCCATGCTTCTAAAAAGTACAGAGTTTGTCATCATCAAAAAAGGGGCGAATTTGTTGACCTCAGTGGTTTTGGTTTTGATGATTGACAAAGGAACACTTGCGATGAACGCAGGTCCCAAGGACAGTGCACATGTCCACGGTCAGATTTAAGCACAAGGCATGCACGTGAATGGGATATAATATAAGTGGTTATATCTGATATTCCTTGAAAGAAAAGGTTGCATAATTGATAAAGGAGCAGGACTCCTTAGTTGAAGAGAATTCTATCCAAGATAAGGGAAGAGTTAGAAGTTGAAGTTGACTAAAATCTTCCACCAAGGAAGAGTAAAAGCATTAGAACTCTAGTTAATATCCTTGTTCTACTAACTCTATCATAAATATCGGTTGTGTTCTCTTTACTGGTGATCAACATACATATAGAAGTGAAAGCACGAATTGAGAGCAAAATAGCAGAACATTTTGTGAACAATTCACTTTGAGACTTAAGAGTACGACAAGTCAATATGAAGCTGCACCGAACCAAATTGAACAACCAGTTCCATAAAGAGTTTTATGTGATGTCTTTACTTTCTCGTTCAAAGTGTATAGTCATTTTGAGTTGTACCTTTCAGATCTCTTAGAAGCGAAATTGTACTAGGTACTTGAGTTGTATTGTTCAAGTTAGAGTTAAGTTGAAGCAGTCACAACAACACTGTGGCGCATTGCCTAAAAGGGTTAGAGTTAATCCTTAGTGCAAAAGGTTGTAAACTCGAGTTACCATCTTCAAGTTAGAGTTAACTTGAAGTAGTCGCAACAGCTTGAGGCATGTTGCTACAAGGTAAAGTTAATCCTTATGTTTGCAAGAGGTTGTAACTTTATTTTTTGGCTCAGAGTTGTAGTGAAGTGTTTGAGAAAGCCTACTGGAAAGTATGTCGTGGTTTTTTCAACCGCATAGATGAACCAGGTCCTTCGATAATTCAGTGCACGCGAAAATTGGGCACCACACAAATTATGTGGTTTTGAAATATACACATCCATATAATCTTGTACTAAAAATGAAAATGAGACATAATTATTTTGTATGTGAATCTATCAATCTGAAATTTAAAATCTTGTAAAAGTCACATACTATTTTAAGGGCATTTAAGTATTTTTTTTTTCAGAAAAATGTGTTTATCTGTATTTGTTTGCCAAACACTTCAATTGCGTATTATAAATTTCAACACTTTTTTATCCAAATACATAAGTACTCATATTATTAAATTAGCTTCAGTACTTAAAAATACTTTTCAGAACTTAATCCCGATCAACTGCTTTATATGAGCAGCTAAACAGACTCTTACACATCTTTTTGGAAAAATAAAAATACGAACTTGCTACTATATTGGTTATTTGTAAAATAATATTTCAGACGTATATTAATAAGAAATGTGGGTAGCAGAAGCTTGATGCATGTCTAAATAGGGAATACCCTTGGTCAAACAGTGAGACTCACGCCCACCCTAACCAAATCCCTATTTATGTAATACTACCTCCGTTTCAGTTTACGTGAACCTATTCTTTTTGATCTCTCTAAAAAGAATGACCTCTTTCTAAATTTGGACAAACAATTTAGCTTAAACATACAATTCTACCCTAATAAGAAGCTTTTATAGTGGTTGCAAAAATGGTTAAAGAAAACGATTAAACCACTGCATATTATCCACTAAAAAATTGGGTTGGATAATGAACTTTTTAAAAATGGATCAAATATGGGTAAGAATCATATATATCCATTTAGAAAACGGATAACCAGCTGGATAACTAATGGTTTTAACTTTTACATTTGTAAAGCCTCAAATGGGGATTCCTCAAGTTTAGGAGCACTAGGAATTCTCCCAAACGTGATATCATTCAAGAAGTCATGGATAATATGATATTTATCCATAATTATCTTGGCGGAAGCTATTTTTTATCCGTATTAAATATGGTTGGGTCGGTATAATTATATCCATTATTTTCATACCCGTTTTCGACCCGAACCATATCCGACCTGACCCGCCCGTGCCACTCCTAAACTTTAATAACCACACAAATACTTTGAACCCCTTTTTGGCTTGTTTAGGACCATAAATTCCAAAAGTCTTTTTATTTTTTAAAATTCGTACAAGCAAACACAGGTTTCACCATAAAATGGATAATGAATGGAGTAACTAACTTTCCTATGCTTTTAATTAATACTAGTATCCGTACATGCAACGATGCGGGGGGAATTATAAAATTAAAAAATAATAAGAAATATTACTTGAAATGGTAATGAAAGTGATCAAAAATCATATTTTATGGTTTAATGAAAGTAACAACCTCTACTTCTTAAACCGTATTTGAACAAAAAAAAAAAGTTCACAATCTTTAAGACCTACAATATATGGTAACAAAATCCACTGTCCTCTGTTCAATTAGCTAAATTTATTACATAAAATAAAATAAAATAATGAGCTTTACGAACAAAGCATTATCTCGAACTCCATCTTCTCTGGAATATAAATTTAAGCAAATGCCAAACTGAACTCACTTTTTACAACAAATTCACGAAATTGTTTGCTTTCTCTGGCTAGAAACTTTATCTGATAATGAATTCATGTAATGATCAAAGATCGAACACAAAGATCAAACTTTGGATAAACTTGTACGATTTCTGTCTTCAAAGTTGTTGTTTTATCGATGTATGACTCTTAACACTTCCTGAATTGTTAACTCGATGCAAAAACTCAACAAAATATTACAAACAATGATGGAAGACAGAATTTTGGCAAAGAATACGGCAATGTTACATTCACATATGTAAGATTCATGCCTAAACTAACTGAAAGGGTAATGTTTCTTTGCATTTTAGAGTCGCGCAAATTACAAATTTTAATCCATGTAGTTTAATCATTCCTAATACTTTATGAGTTTTAATGAGAATACTTCATTTTTAAAAACAACCCCATCTGCTAAGTAATAAAGGCTAAACTAATAATGAAAGAATTCTAGAAAAAAAATCTTCCTTTCACTATTTAAATCGAGGAAACAAAAAAAACTTAAGAAATTCTTTCTTGTGTTTTAAAGATTTTAAAGAAGGAAAAGTTTTATGTTATTACGTTGATAAAAACAAAGTATGTAATACAATAGTATTGAAGTTTAATATAAAGATAGATCTAGTAAATGAATAACTTAGCCTAGTTATAGAGAATTAATTTTAAAAATGAAGTATCAGATCTTTTGGCCGAAACATAGTCTTAAGCTGCCAAAATCTATGCAATATCCTTAGTATCCATGTGGACAAAGGATATCCATAAATCTTATCAAAGTGAACAGATTTATTGCACACTTTAAAAATCAAATAAATCCACAATCATTGTGCATGACATCCCACTGTCATACCTAAAGATATTAATTGTTTGATCCCTCCAAATTTTGTTTATAAACTACAATTATCATACATCAAACGTATTATATATACATCAACCTATATTGTTATATCAAGTTGTATTTCGTTAGACTGTAATGACCACTTGACAACATAATGTTAACTCAAACTGAAGCACTTACCTGGAGTAGTTTTGAATGCTAAAATTAGTGTTTTTGATGCTTCCCTTCAGAATTCATGTTCTTATAGCTCTGCCTTCTCGCAAATGTTCAGAAGACTTCTTAGTATTGAAAGACATATTGGATGCCCATATGCCAAACTCTATTTAACTAATTTCTATCTCAGCAAAGAGCTTCTGATGGCAGACGTGCACACATACACACACATCTAAACAGAATATCAGAAATATTATAATATTAATACGTCTTCTGATTCTCCTTGTCGTGAGGAACAACAAATGCCAAGCATGACTTATCTCTTCCTCTTTTGGTGTGACATACTAAGCCAAGTCAACAAAAAACTTAAGTTAGGAGCATGAGTTTATTAGTATTAGAAAATATCAAAGAAAAAATTCTTGGTAAAAGGACATGTCTGAAGAATTGTTTGACAATCTCAATACATTTCTTGTCTATCATATTACTTGTGGGAATTCACATCATCAAGACAGTAAAGTATGCCCACAATTTTACATAATCTCAACTGGATGAGGACCTGCATTCATGATAAATAAAATATTAACTTCCTCCATAGAATGTGTTGTCGAAATGATTGAGCTCACTTGCCTTTATAGCGCCAATAACACTTGAAATGCTATGCCTATTAAAAGTGTCGAAGAACTTTTGTAACCTTAGATTCGGTATGATGTTTGACTTAGATGGTTGCTACATAATTAAGTATGATATCGACGAAAATAGTTTTAGTTTTTGTAAAGATTGAATTGTCACATGAAATGTTATTACCTATTAGTATCTCTTACTTTATTATGTAAAGTATTCTGTCACTTGCACATAATTTTGTTCACCAATATGCTTCAGAGTTAAGTCTCATGTGAGTGAATGTCCATATCCTACTTTGAGTTAAAAACTTGATAGTGTAAAAACTTTTAAGTCTGAAAGGCTACCTTCAAATGTTTATGTTGTATCCTTGTTTTTCAAATGGCGATGAGGACTTCATGAACAAACTGGAGATTGATAGCATGATTTTTCCCACAAAACGCTAATCAGAATTAAATACACCAGTGCCCAGCAAAGTTAACGCTGACTCGTATCCGTCATTCTGATCAACTAATATATATATATATATATATATATATATATATATATATATATATATATAATATATATATATCAGCATTCACACATGGAAGGAAAAAGTCAAAACCATAAGGGAGCTACATCACCTGAGATGAATAATTGCAAAATGATTCGATTCAGATGCTTAGCAATTTACTCATCGAACAACAAAAAATCATAAAGAACGATTTGGATGCAATTTTTCCTCGGATAAACTTGTATGATTTCTGGATAAACTTGGCTAAGATCATGCCTAAACTAACTGAAAGGGTAATGTTTCTTTGCATTTAGAGTCGCGCAAATTACAAATTTTAATCCATGTAGTTTATCATTCCTAATACTTTATGAGTTTTAATGAGAATATTCCATTTTTAAAAACAAACCCTTCTTGCTAAAAAAAGGCTAAACTAATATGAAAGAATTCTAGAAGAAAAAAAAATCTTCCTTCACTTATTTAAATCGAGGAAACAAACAAAAACTTAAGAAATTCTTTCTTGTGTTTTAAAGATTTTAAAGAAAGGAAAAAGTTTATGTATTACGTTGATAAAACAAAGTATGTAGATATTCATATATATAATATATATATATATATATATATATAGGAAAAAGTCACAAAGCAGAAGAGTACATCACCTAAGATTGCATAATTGCAAAAATGATGATTAGATGTGCTTAGCATTTACTCATAGAACAACGAAAAATCACAAAGAACGGATTTTGGATGAAATTTTCCCCGGCAAATTTTTCGGTGAAAGAAAAAGGGAACTATACCGTTTTTTCTAATCCAATATATGCAAGAGGAGAAATTCAATAGTTTTTAAAAGGAAAGGGAGTGGAGAAGTGTGGAGTAGTTGGTTTGGTTTTTATTGCTAGTTTCTATTGCTTGAAAAATTTAAAATTTTTGAATTTTGAAAAACGTGTCTTGCCAAGGAGAAATTCATTAGTTTTTTAAAGGAAGGGGAGTGGAGGAAATGGGAGTAGTTGGTGGTTTTATTGGTAGTTTCTATTGCTTGAGGAGAAATTCGAGGTAGTAATTCAGTTAGTTTTAAAGGAGGGAAGTGGAGGAAGTGGGAGTAGTTGGTGGTTTTTTTTGGTAGTTTCTATTGCTTGAAAATTTTGAATTTTTTGAATTTTGAAAAAAAAACGTGTCTTTCACATCTATTTTTAAATGAATTTGAATTTTGAAACTCCAAGAAAGTTGGAGGATTGTCCAAATTTTTTACATGTGTCAATTTAATGTTACGCCACTTGTCATCATAATAGTTTTTTGCCTCTCCAGTTCTATATTAATAGATTTTACACAACCCCAACGTAACTATTTCTATACGACAAATTTGCGCCAAAATATTGCAAAGGTTAACTTCACAAAATTTTTGCTATGGTCAAAATATATCTTTGGCCCAATAATAATACAAAAGAAATTGTCTTCAGCAGGCAGAGACTTGTTATTATCGAATTAGCTGACCTGATTAAACCTTGTAACTATTGTTGAACTGGAAGGGGCAATATAAATCACCCAAAGAAAAGCTTTTACCAGATATCTATATATGCGCCTCATAAACATGAAGAGCAATATGGACGCATTTAAAGTATTCATGTACTGACGTACAGAGGCCCGTGAATCTTAAATTTTAGTAATTCTTTATGGGTTCAGCACTCGGATTCCAACTGCTGAAAACTATCACCTTGTTTGAGTTATGAGGTACGTACGTACCAGCTTGTTTAGGGAGGGAGCGCCAGTTGGGGTGAGCATGCTTCTGAATGAAAGATAAGAGCCTCAGATCCTCTTCTGAACTCCATGGCCCCTTCTTCACCTTACTTTTATCGCAGCATGCTGCTCTCCCTTTTCTCATCTCCCTCAATATATATGTGGGTATACCCTATCAGCACGCAAAATTGAAAACGCACTACACTTGTACAGTTGAGCTAGTATTCTGATCGGTCCTTAGCTTCTAAGTCTGTCTTACTATATATAGAGCACACTGTGGTTTCTTCCTCGCAAACTCTCTTCACCTTATATACGACACTTGTCTATGTTTGGTGTCCCCAAGTAATGGGGTGGGAAGGATCCAGAATTGAAGTTTATATTTTTAATATATACTAATAATTGGGTTTATAGTCAAATATTTATAAATATTTATTCCGTACCATATTTCTTAATATATATAGAATCTCGACAAAAGCTATTGAATTCTCGTGAACTCATAGATCATATTCTGAATTAATCCGCCCCAAATGGGTTGGAGATTTATCTAAGATTACTCTACAAGGAGTAGGAAATACGTACGAACAATTCTTGTGAGATAATTAAGTAGGTACGAATTTAATGGGCAAAAAAACGAAAAGAATTAAGTATATACAAATTTACTTACTAGTTGGAAGCTCAGGTCTTTCTAAGTCAAGCTCATTCCCCCTATTTCAATATAATTAATAAAAGAATATTACAAAGGAGCACAACAATATTCTGTATATAAATCCATAAGTACGTCTTACGTACTAAAGAATTTACAATAAATATTCCTATACATATAATTATCCAAGTATATGTATATCACCCCATATTCAGTATCAATTAAAAAATAATTTTGTGTGTGTGCATCCCATGAACAGAAAATAAATACAAAGATACAAGGTAATAATCATACTATTGGAACATACTAAGGCCTCATTTGTTTTGTTTTTTTTTTAAGATCAAGACGTCTGAATCTGAATACACATCTGAATATCAAGTTGTGTATTAAGATTAAGATATCTAAATCTAAATACACATCTGAATATTAAGATGTGTATTAAGAACTGAATATTAAATGATTAAGACCGTTTGATTTTTAACATTTGAATGTACAAAATTTATCTTTATTTGAAAATTAATAAACATGAAATTCAAATGAAATATTAATTAATATAATATTCTATCAATAAAATATATAATTTTTTAAAAATATAGTAGTTGCTGGTGGTGATGGCTAACGGTGGTGCTTGTGAATGCCGACTAGAGGCAGTGGTGGGTGGTAGGTTTGGTTGATGGTGGAGGTTCAGGGTAGTAGCTAGTGGTGATTAGTAGTGGTGGCAATTATGATTGAGGATGGTGGTTGTGAGTGGTGATAGTTAATAATGGCGGGTGGTGGTGATAGTTGTGATTGAGGAAGGTGGTGGTGGGTTGTGGTAGTTTATTATGATGGGCAGTGCCGATTATGGCTGTTGACGGTAATGGGGTGGTTAGTTGTTGTAGTTGAGGTGGATGAGTGTTGTTTGTGGTTGAGAATAATGGTGGTGGGAGTGGTGGGGATGGCTGGTGGTGGCGGTGGCATGATGGTAGTTGATAATGGTTGGCGGTGGCGATAATTAATAATGGATATGGATTATAGCATCTTAATGAAATTAAGTCTCTTTTATGGATTTTAATCATGCAGACCTATTCAGACCCATTAAGTGGTTCTGAAGTTAAAAAACAAACACATTTAATGCTTAAGATCTGAATAATTAAGATTCAGACTTTAAAAACAAACGCACTTAATGTCTGAGATCTGAATGATCAAGATTAAGACCTCCATTAAGTGCAAACAAATGATGCCTAATTAAGATTAATATCAAGAGGGCAAAATTTATTCGTACTCGATATTTACACCAAATCAATAAATAGATGACACACACATACACTCGCTACAGATAGGGGTGTCAATGGTTCGGTCGGTTATTTTATAAAATTTATACCATACCAATTTTTCGGTTATTCTATTATGTATAACCAAAACTAGACTTTTCGAAACCGTCCCAATCATGTCGGTTTCTCTTCGGTATCGGTACGATACGATTAATTTTCGGTATTTTTTTTAAATGTCATGTAAAATTCACCAGTAGAAATTGATGCAATAACATACGTTCTTTTATAGGACTTAGCAAAACTCTCTAGATAATTTTACTGTTTAAAGGGTGATGAATTTAAAAAAAAAAGATGGTTAGAGTATAGATCCATCAACTATTCTACAACAACGTAAAAGAAACCAAATAAAGGCAAAAAAAAAAATATAAATCACACGAGTTGAAAGTTATTAACCAAGCTGGGACTCAAAAATAAAGTCTATAGAAGATGAAACATTCAAAAAGATAAATCTAAATTATATGAAAGGAAACATATTCAATACATGTAGTTTGCTACACATAATCGCTAGAATACTTTGTGTCTTGCTAATAAAGATACTTGAAATAACTTAGTTTAAGTAAAAGTAGCATAATACGTTTTAGGAATTAGTATTTTGAGTTTAATTACTTGTTGGCTTGTAATAGTTTTCATAATTCCAAGGCCCAAAGAAAAATTTAATGTATTATTATTTTTAAACTTACTAGATACATATATTTTCCCATGTTAAATTTATTCGGTACGGTTCGGTATTTTTTCGGTTTATTTTTATAAATAAAAAACCTACCCTAATTATCGGTGCGGTTACAAATTTATATAAAAACCTACGGTTTCTTAAAAAGAAACCTAAAAATTGGTTCGGTACGGTACGGTTCGATCGGTTTAATCGGTTTTCGAATATCCATTGACACCCCTAGACCAGTGAAGAGTTGGTGTAAAAAAAAAGTTTATGTACGATATTTTGCATATATGTTGCTATATGCCAAAAAGGAGAAATAAAATGCAGCAGAGCCATTGATTAATACTTTGAAATCCATTTATAATGTACTAGAAGTCGGGCAAATAACAAAAGAACAACACGTATTGGTACTTCTCAAAGATAAGTCATTGTTACCCTACCTACATTAGACCAAGAGTAGAAAGCAATTATTGAACAAATATTTTTATTTCAGCAAATAAAACTTTTCATTCTTTGAAGTTTGGTAGGATTTCCCAATGCATATCGACAGGTTTTACTATTCAAGGTGCAGGCCTAATTAACTTGATAGATGCTAGTTACCTATTCCTCTACTTATTGGTTCATTTAACTGTATTTAACAACTTCTACGGTCTCAGCTTTTTGGGGATATACATTATTTACCCGTAAACAGTATATTTGAATTTGTAACGTGATTTATAAACAAGCAAATCGATTTGATTCAAAAAATTATAAAGAAATAAGATTAAAACTAAGATTTAACGACTGAAATTAAAGAAGATAACAAACCTGGTTGCGAACTCAGCCTTTCCGAGAGCAGAGGCAAAAATAATAATAAAGCGGTAATAAAGTTGTAAATTGAGAGCAAAATAGTAAAGTATAGCTTTTTTGTGCAGAATATTTTATTGTGCTTACAATAGCTGTTGACCCTTCTATTTATAGCTCTACCTAGGGAAACAAGATCCTAGGATCAAACTCCTCTTAAAGGAGAATAAAAATATCATTGATGAGCATATAACGGCAGGCCTTGAATGCAAATATTCTCTACAACAACCGCTCATTTAATTTTAGTGAATATTCCCTCATTGAATGTTATCCGATGACAAACCTTTGAACTTCTATCGTCAACTACTTTCCCTTTGAAATTTATCCAGTTCCGGTCTCACACGTTGTATCCGGTATTGGTTATTTTGTGACTCGTCCTTTGCTTCCACGCGTCATTTTACCATTCGACCATCTGTTATCAATCAATTTTACGCCAACAGATAGTCCCCCTACTTTCCGGTGACGTAACTTAGTGTTACCGGGAAGTAGGTGAAGATTCCTTTCTTGGAGGAAAATTTCATGAACAATCACCGACGCTTGAAAGGATGCACGTCTTCTCGCATTTAATACCCCGAACACGTGTTGCCCCGCGATTCAGTAAATTATTTTTTTGCCAATTTTTGAGGTAATCAGGACCATCATTTTTGTCGTTTATAACTTCTCTGATACTCAACATTTTTACTTCTTCACTTGCACAACTTTTATAAGTCTTTCTTCTTCTTTGCATTTGCTTAGAAACCATTCACAACCTTCAACTTCCTCAGCAAGAACTTTTCTTTTACAAACCTCTTACCACCATGTCTTCATACACTGCTTCCTTCGGTAATTCCGGTCTTTCTTTCGGTGGAGGCCCGAAGAAAAACAAAAACAAGGAGGATGATGGTGAGTCTGAACCTCCAACTGTTAGCACCATCATACCTCTTCAGCTCAACACTGCAAACGACCTTCAAGAAAAAGCTCATTCTGCAACTTCTCAAGGCCACCGATTTTGGCCATTTCGTAGGTATCCCTCATCCATTTGCCGTTCTAATATCCCAACTGTGAAGGAGGACTGCAGCTGCCCCAATATTAAAATCCTTGCCCCAAATATGGTAGAGCGAGTTACCTACTCCAAGGAGGGGTTCACGTTGGGTCAATTCTCTTTGGCGTCGAGTGAAGGGCTCGAACCAATAATTTTGGAGTTTTGCCACAGATATCAGGTCTGCTTAGCACAAGCAGGCCTATCTATATGGTGGACGGTGGCCTGCCTTCGTCAATTATGCACTGAGACCGTGGAAACCCTAACTCTTGCACATATAATGAACCTTTACTCTCTCAAGATTTTCGTGGGGAGTAATAAACTTTAGCAAGCGTGGTCACCACGCTTTCCTCACCAACGTAGACAATGACAACGATCGTGGATGGATGGAAAGGTTCATTGTTATCGCTGCCAGGGACATCATTCCGACCACAACTCCAGCATTTCCCGAGTCGTGGAACCTTTTTCGTAAGTTTTCGGTTATCTGCTTCCTTTCTCTATGAAAAGATCATTTCCCGCTTTTGCGGATTTTCTATTTCTTTCGTTTCAGCTACGCGATGGGAACCTCCACGGATCAAGGCTTGGACCAATGGTCTTAGAAATTCTGGAAATTACAACTCCAGAATCCCGACAGTGGAAGGAAATGGCCCCCAAATAAGGGTGGAAGTCCAAGCACCATGGTAAACCAAGTCCTTCTTTCTTTTACCCCGAAGTCGACGCCTATATGACCCCGAGAAAGCCAGGAGGGTGTTGCAAAATGCCCTTTCTCAGAACACAGCTCGTGGATCTGCCCGAGCCTCCGGTGAGGGTGCCTACTCTCGGAGTCCCCATCCTGAGAACAAGAAACCGGATAGGAAATGTTCCTCCTCATCTGGAAATTAGGAGAAGAGGACAAAGAAAACACAAACAGAGCCGGCCACAACACCTACAGTGATCCTCGATGACGAAGGAGAAGCCAGTGATGAAGAGACTTCTCTTCAAAGGAGAAAAGGATTTTCATCAGCTCAACTTGATGCTCAGCTGAGGGAGCTCCAAAACCCATCATCAAATGAAGTTGAGGAACTTTGGGGTGAGATGGGCTCAGTGAAGAATGTTGACTCTCATTTCCTGGCCCCCATTGTTGTCTCTGGCCAAAGGAGCTCGAACCCCGAGATCTTTCTGCCTTCATCTACTGAGCAAGCAACAATCACCATCCCTTCTACTACAACTATTTCTTCTCCTTCTACGCCAATAACTTTATGCCCATCGACACCAGTTTCTCCTTCGCCACCAGCACCAACTGCATCTCCTCCACCTGCATCAGCCGATCAATAAAGGGATGTTTCTCCTCCTCGATCTCCTGCACGAAAACTTGGGGAGAAACTACGCTATGCCTTCTCAAGATCTCCAACGAAGGAGAAGCTCCACTCTTTCAATCTTGAAGGAGTGTTATGTTCTCTCCAGGCTGGTGGATCTTGCCAATTACATGAAACTGCTAGCTTCGGTGAAGGATTGGAAGAAAATGGGCTCCCTTTCTGGGGAGTGTTTGATAAAGAATAGCATGCACAATGTGGCACAGGTATCATACTAGTTTCCTCCTATTTTCGTTTTTGCTTACATGTTGCAACGGTAATCCTAACATCAAACTTCTCTTTATAGGGCAACCTTCCTGCTTCTGAAGGCCATCCTTGCTAAAAGGAACCAGCTTGTCGCACGCCTCCCAGTGCTGGAGGCAAAATTTGCAGAGATGGACGAGCTTGAGGCTCGGTTACAGCAGAGCGAGCAAGATAGAATGGACCATTGCCAAGAAGCTGCCCAATTACATGAAAGTCTCAAGAAGCTAAGGCTAAGTGGGCTGAACTTCACGATGCTACCATCGTCGTTGCCGAGTGTGAGTCTGCCTTCGTGGAGCAAATCAATAATTTGAAGGCCAACTTATGCTCTAAAATCAAGGAGGCCAACACTGCCGAGGAAAAGAGAGCCAAAATGGAAGAGAGGCTCAAGAGAAAACCGGCTCCACTCAACTATAAATGTTGAGCTTTATTCTCGCCTCAGCGCCATGAAAGTCAAAAGAGAAGGGCTTCAGGCCGAAATCGATAAACTTCGAGCGAGACAGCAGGACCAAGAAATTTCCTAGTCTTTGAGAAGACTTATGCCATGTACCTTATGAAGAGGAAGACCTCTAAGGAGGCCAAAGTTGGCATTGCCGATATTGATGATTGTATTGCCAAGGCCCGGGAACTGGAGTTAACTGCTCGTGAAAATCTTCCTGCTCGCCCCACTGCAACTAAATCCGCAAATACTCGTTCCGAGCATTCGGGAACCGAAGGGGAGAATGAAGAAGATGAAAGCCCTAAACTGGTAGTGGATCCGCCTTCCTTTACTGGGGGAAACGTAGATGCTTCTCTTCGTTCGGTTTCTGGCGGCAATGATGTATAATTTTTCTCTTGTCTCTTTTTTGATTTTTTTATTTTGTAATTATGCCAAACCTTTCATAGAGTTTGGCACCTGATAATAAATAAAAAAAATTTTGTTTACATGTTGTGCAAAAATATCCCTTTTATGTTTAGTTGATTAAAGCTTCAAGTATATTTTTCTCATCAGATAGCTTTTGATTCCGGGCATAAACTCTTCCTAAATCTACCCTTTACTATGAGTGATTCATAAGAGAGGGCCCTTATGTTTATGGTGCTCCTGAAGAGGACGTCTCCTGTTCATTCCAGCACGAGCATTTGAAGTTTTTGTTAACTTTAGAACGATAAAATTAACTCATCACTTGGACAAGAAATAAGATAAATTAAAAGGACTTTATTTTATTCCCTCCATTTTTAGGCATTCATTTGCTTAAATAAATAAAGTTTCCAATACATGTGTATAACTTGTACAACTTATTTCTACGAGGCTGATTATGTAGTGCCCGGTCCTGGTGAAACACTGATCCCAGTTCTCGCAGTCTCCGATTTTTGTGGCATTCCTGGTGCCGTATAGATATTATTCTCCTCCAGTGTTCGAATGCGGAGCATGCGAATTCGAACACTAGAAGTCTTGTACCTAGATTGCTGCGTCATCGGTGGAGACAACTTGTGAACGGTTAAATAATCCTTTTTTAATAATGGAAGGCGAGGCTTGACATCGAGCCAAAGGTTATTTAACCATCCACATAGTTGTTTACCATCGATGTGAAAATTTTAGTGCCTTGATATTTAAAGGTCGTGTCTTTGCCAATGACGCTCCCTTCGTAGTATGCTTTTCGTCGTTGCCTCGTTAAAAACCTTGCCAGAAAAACCCGATTGGGATAAAAAGTGGTCGAAGGGAAAAAGAGTGCAGCTCATACTTTCAATATTGGCAAAAATCATCAACAATAATACCTTTTGAGGTGAGTCATGTTCCAATTGCTGGGTAATTTGACTCCATCTTGATTTTCCAACTCATACGATCTTTTACCGGTAATAGCTGAAACCCGGTAAGGACCTTGCCACGTTGGTCCCAGTTTCCCGGCATTGACTTCCCGAGTGTTCTGAGTGACCTTCTTCAAAATCAAATCTCCTACATTGAAATAACGGAGATTAGACCTGCCATTATAATACCTTTCCATCCTTTGCTTTTGAGCCACCATCCTCATGTACGCCATGTCCCGGTGTTCATCGAACAAGTCTAGATTTACCAGTAACGCTTCGTTGTTTGCCTCTTTGTTCGTTCGAGAAAACCTCAAAGTCGGCTCCCCAACTTCCACTGGTATCAGAGCCTCCGCGCCGCACACGAGAGAGAAAGGTGTTTCTCCCGTGATCGACTTCGTTGTTCCGATATGCCCATAGCACTCTTGGAAGCTCATCGGGCCACTTTCCCTTAGAATCTTCTTAATTCTTCTTAAGGGTCTAAATAATTACCTTGTCGGTCAACTCTGCATGTTTGTTAGCACTTGGGTGGTACAGTGAAGATGTAATTCTCTTGATTTTTAATCCTTTCAAAAACTTTGTGACTTTTGAATCTATGAATTGCGGCCCGTTGTTACAAGAAATTTCCTTCGGTATTCCAAAATGGTAGATTATGTGGTCCCATATGAAGTGGACCACTTTGCATTCTCCGATCCTTTGGTAAGGACCTTCTTCAATCTATTTAGTGAAGTAATCAGCTAAAACTAAAAGAAACCTTAACTTTCCGGGGCCGGGTGGCAAAAAGCCAATTATGTCCATCCCTCATTTCATGAATGGCCACGGGGACAACACTGAATGCAAAAGTTCTACTAATTGGTGCACCAGTTGTGCATGACGTTGACATTTGTTGCATTTTAAACGAATGTCTTTGCGTCCTGTTCCATCCCAGGCCAGTAGTAACCTGCCCTGATCAACTTTAGAACTAACGAGTCTGCACCAGCATGATTCCCGCAAACTCCTTCGTGGATTCCCTCATCATGTAGTCCGCCTCCGAGGCCCCTGACAATAGGCCAATGGTTCTTAGAATGACCTTCTATATAACTGCCCATCTATGAGGCAGTAGCAAGCTGCTTTGGTCTGTAGTGCCTGGGATGCCTTCAGGTCTTTGGGTAGTTTACCATGCAGGAGATACTCGATGAACTCGTTCCTCCCGTACCAAACTAAGTTGGTTGAATTGACTTTGCAGTAGTGGTCCACATCCAACACCGAATGTAGAAGTTGGACGACAGTACCGGAATCAGATCCTTTCATCTCCGTGGATGATCCCGAATTAGCCAACGCATTTGCTTCACATTTTCTTCCTTCAGAATGTGGATGATTGATCATTCTCTGAATCGTGCAAGCAATTCTTGAACCTTATTCAAATACTGTTGCATGCGTTCTTCCTTTGTGTCGAAAATCCCATACACTTGGCATATTACCAGCTGGGAATCGCATTTTATTTCGATGACCTCGGAGCCTAGTCCCTGGTATAGTTCAAGTCCTACAACGACAGCTGCATACTCGGCTTCATTGTTAGTTAACAAAATAGTTTTAATAGCTTGCCTCAGGGTTTCCCCCGAGGGCGTGATTAGAACAACCCCGAGACTGGACCCTTACGCTGGAAGCTCCATCGTAAACAAGGTCCAAACTCCTTATGCCATTTCTGACACCAACATTGCTTCCTCAATAGCCAAGGGCATTAACCCGGAATTGAAGTCGGTGACAAGGTTAAAAACTTGCGACTTGATTGCAATCCTGGGTTTGTACTCAATGTCGAATTAGCTCATTTTGATTGCCCATTTAGCCAAACGGCCTAACAATTCAGGCCTGTGAAGGGCATTCCATAAGGAAAAGGTTGTCACAACGGCTATCGGGTGGCACGACCCAAGGCCAGCTTTTCAAGGTGCGGATAATGAGTCTCCGCTCTCGATAATACTTTACTAACATAGTAAACGGGAAATTGCGTACCTTCATCCTCTCGGACCAAAAAAACACTTACCGCTACTTTCGAGATTGCAAGATATATTAACAATTGTTCACCTTCCGCCGATTTTAACAGTAACGGGGGTTTGGGCATGTACCTTTTTAGGTCATTCAATGGCTGTTGGAATTCCGGTGTCCATTCAAAATCATTCTTATTTTTCAGAAGTGAAAAGAAGTGATGGCACTTTTTTGAGGATCTTGAGATGAACCTGCTTAGAGCCGCCAACCTTCTGGTCAGCCTCTGTACTTCCTTCACACTTGCCAATTGGTCCAGAATGTCCTCGATAGCTTTGATTTTATTGGGATTTACCTCGATTCCTTTTTTGTGAGACCATGAACACCAAGAACTTACCGGAGCCAATCCCCAACGCGCATTTCTCCGGGTTGAGTTTCATGTTATGCTTTCTCAAAATGTCGAAAGTTTCTTGAAGATATTTCAAATGATCTCCTGTATTCAAAGACTTGACTAACATGTCGTCAATGTATACCTCCATTGTTTTGCCTATCTGATTCTAAAACATTTTATTAACGAGCCTCTGATAAGTGGCTCCGGCATTCTTAAGCCCAGAAGGCATCACATTACAGCAATATGTGCCAAAGTTTGTTATGAAAAAGGTTTTTTCCTGATCCTCCAGGTTCATCTTGATCTGATTGTATCCAGAGTAAGCATCGGGGAAACCTATTAGCTCGTGTCCGGCCGTAACATCAATCATTCGAGCGATGTTCGGCAACGGGAATGAGTCTTTAGGGCATTCCTTATTTAAATCCTTATAGTCTATGCTCATCCTAAACTTGTTATTCTTTTTGGGTACTACACCTACGTTAGTTAACCATTCCAGATATTTTGCCTCCCGAATTGAACTAATATTGAGTAACCGGGTTACCTGTTCTTTAACAAACTTGTTCCTGACCTCTGCTATCGTGTGTTTCTTATGCCTTACCGACAGGAAATTTGGATCAAGACTTAGCTTTTGAACTACTACCTCTAATGGGATACTTGTCATATCCGAGTGTGACCACACAAAGCAGTCAACATTAGCTTTAAGAAAATTTATAAATTCTAACCTGAGCTCGGGATTTAATCCTTCTCTCAAATGAATCTTCCTCTCGAAAATTTCTTCAAATAGGGCCACTTGCTCAAGTTCTTCCGCGGTTGACTTGGTCGCGCCCGTCTCCTTTGGTAGCTAAAAATATCTCGGAACCTGATAGGATTCCGATAACTCCTCACCTTTATCGTCTTCATTCAGAAAAGGAGAAGGCATAGGTTCCTGTAATTGCTATTTGTTGACTCCTTCCCCTTGCTGCTGGAAAACATTTACCACGTTCATCTCCCTCACCACCAGTTGGTCTCCTCTATTTGCTTGATTCCTTCCGGCATTGGAAATTTCAACAACTGGTTATATGCTGAGGGCACATCCTTTATCTCGTGTTTCCACGACCTTTTGAGGATTACATTGTGACTTATATTGCCATCTACCACTTCGAATAGAGTAGTCTCGTTACTCCTTCGGCATGTGTGGGCAGCAAAATCTCTCCTCGGGTTGTCATGCTTGTCAAGTTGAAGCCAGCTAAGAGTTTTGTCGCCGAAATAATGTTTCCAGTCAACTTTGCTTGCTCTAGAACTCTCTATTGGATGATGTTGGCCGAACATCCTGGATCAACCAAAACACACTTAATTTTGAAATCTAAAACATTGAGAGAGGTTACCAAAGCGTCATTATGTGGCAGAAGAAGTTCGTCAGTGTCCTCCTCCGTAAAGGTGATATCATCTTCTGCTACTTCCTGGAGTCTCTTGTTGTGAGTCCATGATATCTTCATTTTCTTCACTGCTGAAAAGGTTACACCATTGACGTCGTTTCCTCCGAAGATCATGTTGATAGTCATCCGAGGTGGCCCTTCTTCTACCTTCGAAGGCTCTACATTATCCCGGCTTTGTCCATAGTTGTTCTTGGCTAGGTCACTTAAAAATTCCCTAAGATGGCGATTCTTGAATAATGTCGCCACCTCTTCGCGAAGATGTCGGCAGTCCCTAGTTCTAGGGCCGTGAGTCCTATGGTATTCACACCATAAATCGGGATCCCTCTGGCTAGGGTCTGATCGGATTGGCTTTGGGAATCGTGCTTCTTTGATATTTCTCATTGCCGATACCAACCCTACCAAGCTGATGTTAAAGTTGTAATCTGATAGCCTAGGATATGCGGAGTCTCAGACCCCTGGCACCTCCTTCTCCTATAACTACCTGCTTTTTCGACCACGATCGGCTCTTCTGTTTGAAGCAAACCTATTCGATGACTGAAATCCTTTACTGCTACGCCTATTGTCCTTTCGTACGGTAGAAAATAACCTCTAGAGGACCGTCGATCCGCATCAAAGTCACTCTTAAACTTGTCCTAGTTTTTGTCTCAACCCCGTCCCTTGGTTGACTCTGAAGGCCCAAGACGATCTTCTTTTATCCTTATTTCTGACTCATAACAGTTATGGACATCTGCCCACGTGGTTTCCTGAAACTCAAGCAAGCTCTCCTTCAGTTTTCGGGAAGCATCGGAACTCAGTGGATCTAGACCCTTTGTGAATGCCTCCGTTGCCCACTCATCTGGAACCTCCAGCATCTTTTCGTTCTGGAACCGGATCACAAATTATGCAGCAGCTTGGATTCGCCCTGCACAATCCTAAATATATCTACCTTTTTGGCCTGAACCTTTCTTTCTCCGGCATGGGCCTTAATGAACGATTCTGCAAGAACCTCAAAAGAATCAATTGAATGCTCAGGTAAAAGAGAGTACCATGTCAAGGCCCCCTTTGTGATGGTTTCACCAAACTTTTTCAACAGAACTGACTCAATATTATGTTGAGCCAAATCGTTTCCTTTCACTGCCGTGGTGTAGGTTGTGATGTGCTCCTGCAGATACGAAGTCCTATCGTATTTTGGTATGTCCGACATCTTGAATCTCTTCTGAATTAGTTCTGGTATTGCACTTGCTTAAACGACAACTATGTGTATTTTTTCAAATCTTGACCTTTTAGCATCGGTGGCGCACCCGGAATTCGATCCATCTGAGCATGAAAATCCTTCGCATTCTGATCCATCCGTTCGTTCATTTCTCTCATGAACCTCATAAGCTCGATTTTTAAAGGATCATTCACATTGTTATTCCTAGATCCACTTATGGTCCCTCCGGCTTTATCGAAACCGACTTCACCCCTTGGGGTGTTTTTATCGATTCTCTGAGCCATCTGATTTGCAGCAACACTAGGGGGATCGGGCCCCTTCCGTTAGCGTTATTGGAGGCACCTAACAACGCTTGCTTTACCTCCATCATCACCCAATCCAGCCTTGAAAGATGATCCATGACCCCCAAGAGTTTGACCGTTTCCACGAAATGTTCCTCCTCCGCATCATCGGGAGTTGGTTCCCACACATGCCAAGGATACTGACCTTCTTGAATCGGGGTCGTCTCATCCCCTCCATTGCGAGTCTCACTGATTGAGTCATCATGTTCAGACAATTCTTCACGTGCCTCAATGTTGTATGCGTTGTTCACATCATTAACTGCCATATCTAGTTTTTACTAAGAAAAGAACCATAACTTGTTAGTAATAAACGAATGAATCAAAGCAATTGTGCAACTGTCTATGCCCCACGGTAGGCGCCAAACTGTTTATCCGTAAAATGATACAATTGAATTTGTAAGGTGTTTTATAAACAAGCGGATTGATTTGATCCAAAATATGATAAAGAAATAAGAGTAAACTAAGAGTTAACGACTGAAATTAAAGAAGATAACAAGCCTTGTTCCTAACTCAGCCTTTCCGAGAGCAGAGGCGAAAATAATAATAAAGTAGCATAAAGTTGTTAAATTGAGAGCAAAATAGTAAAGTATAGCTTTTTGTGCAGAATATTTTCATGTGCTTACAATGGTTGTTGACCCCACTATTTATAGCTCTACCTAGGAAAACAAGATCGTAGGATCAAGCTCCTCTTAAATGAGAATAAAAGAGTCACTAATGAACATATAACGGCAAGCCTTGAATGCAACTATTCTCTGCAACGACCGCTCATTTAATGTTAGCGGACCTCATTGAATGCTATCTGATGGAAAACCTTTAAACTTCTATCGTTGACTACGTTCCCTTCAGAATTTATCCAGTACCGGTCACACACGTTGTATCTGGTATTGGTTATTTCCCGACTCGTCCTTTGCCTATCTTCGGTTCCACGCATCATTTTACCATTCGACCATCTGTTATCAATCAATTTTACCCCATACATATATACCTTATTTTTTTGCCTTAGCATGAAGAATCTACAATTTTGCACCACTTAGACCGAGAATGCGCGCTCCTTTTTTTAGATTTTAACCAAGAAAGAGGCACAAAAAAAAAGGCAGTTCGATGCGAGAAATATTTCGCGTTCATACAGAGTTCTGGGAAGGGCCTGTCCTAATGCAATTGTTAGTGACTGATTCCACTATTCAAATCTATGAATTGTAGATCATACAGAAACAACTTTACTAGTGCTCTAAGGCTCCCTTCCAAAAAAGGCAAAAAGAAAATATAGAAGGGGGTACTCCATTTGTCTTGTTAGCTGCATGAGGCATGCCTTTGAACAAGTATAAGGAAGGAGAAGCATGTTGCATTCCCTCTGCGGTAGCTGATCTAAGAGAATATACATATAGGTCACTATCCGATCTGTCCATCCTAGGATGACGAGCAAGCACTTTCATAATTTGAAGTGATTTCTCTTAGAAATTTATACTCCTTTAACTCTGCTAATATTGGGAGATATATTTATTGTACTTTATAAGTTTGATCACACGAGTAATTAAAATAGTACATGAATATGGTATCTCTTAAGGGATATTTACTTTTAGTTTATATGCAAAAGATCTGAAAATAAAATACTCCTACAAGAAATCTTTATAAGGTTATTTCTTCTATTTAAATTGTACAAAGTCATGTTAAACCTTTTTTTTCTTCATGAAATGTGAAGGATAATCCTCGTATAAGTTTGTTTTTCTTTTGTGAAAAGAGCAGTGAAATAAATTAAAATATGAATACGTCGCCAAGTTGCAGAAATTGAGTGTGGGTTAGGCTATATATTAGCGATAAGCGATATATATAGGTTACCAGCTTGGTGACATGCGTGGCTTTACATTATTATAACAGAGTAGAATCTACCTTCTTATTCTTTAATCATTAGTTGCTTTTTCCGATTCCAAGCTAAACTAATTATGTAAACAGTGACTGGTGACCACCACCATTAGTCTAGGCTATTTTTGTTCATATGAAAGTAATGAGTTGGGGATGCCAACTCATTTAATGCTTTTTTAGTGTTCGCAACCTAATATTATTGAAAACTTCTCATCATTCTGGGTTAGCCATCTCCTGCTATACACCAGCATTTGACTTTTTTGTCTTACGAAGTCTTAATAAGAAGTGATAAATTGAGAAAAGTAATGTAAGATAATAATTCTTGAGATTATGACGATTGTATTATGCAAGTGTGAAGTGTTTCACAAAGCAAGCGTCATGCTTTCCCTTTTAGTAGCGAGTTACGTAAGAAATATAAATAGTGTAGTATACACAATCTGAATCTGTGACACGCGAGTGAATCTGTGGAATTTGGTTTTTTCTTTTGCTAAAGAAAGGAGAGTCTATTATATTAAATTCGTTGTTATTACACCCTGTGGGTACGACCACGGCTTAGTCGACCTCCTTCTATTCCTGTTAGCGCTAATCCATGTGTCGTCAGATTTTGACCCATACAACCATTATTACAGCAACTACTATTGTAATTCTGCGCATAATATAATGTTGCGGAATGAAGATTCACACTCAGAGGTGAAATAGCGTTCAAATCTTTGAAGCATTGATCTTGCATTTACAAGAAAAACAATTGATGAACTAATTACACTACAAGAAATTTGGCTTTTAGCGAAGGGAAATCCGGTCGTTAAAAGTTCAAATCCGGTCGTTAAAAGTCAAAAACGACCGGAAAAAATTCGGTCGTCACCGGTCGTTAAAAGCCTTGACGTTAAAAGTTAACGACCGGATTGAGATCCGGTCGTTGAAGATTCTTTAACGACGACATAAATTCCGGTCGTTATACGTGCTTTATAGCGACAGGATTTTCCTGTCGCTGCTTAATCATCCCGTCATTAGAAGTGTTAATGCCGAACAAGTAATTCTGCCAATGCAAGTGCCTTTGACGACCAAAACTCCCTTCGCTAATTGTGTGCCACTTTCAACAAAAATACTTTTAAAGGGCCAAATTTTTCTTCGCTAATGTGGAATATATAATTACAAAAAATTATATATTACCAAATAGTAATACTTAATTATTTCATATGATTTTACAATCATAGACACATCCGAAAGTAAATCAAATAATCAATATTCATGAAAACTTCATTGTTAATACAACGAGCTAAAGCATCACACTACCGGAAAATATACCTGTTCACATTGCTTGGCATCATTTTTATCAACTCCTAAAAAGAGAACAGAATGTAGAATATGTACATAAACTATTGTGTTTAAATCACCCCTAGCAAAACAAAAACTTCTTGTTCTTCAAACTGCTTGGTACTTTCTTCAAGGATAGGATCTCCAAACTTTCAAACCCTTGATCTGATTAAAGAACAAGTTTCTGTTAGTATAGCAACAAAGAAAAAATCATTAAAGAAGAAAGAGGAGACCGCAATATATTTAGTGCGCAATCATACAAAAGATGCAATGAATATCTAATAAAGGACGCGAGCAATAACTTACTTCTACCAAATAGTCCAACAATGCCAGAAGATTTCCAAAATTAAAGATAGAGAAATCCATCCAGTCTTATTTGTGTTATTGTTGAATATCAATAATCGAAAAATGCCATCAAATAAACAAAAAAATACCAGAATATATTAAAGAATTCTAGTGACTAGAACTCACAAAGTGTATTCAAGAATATAAATTTTTCAAATCGTCCTTTCGTTACCAACACTTTAAGAGGGAATCTGAAATCATCGTTCAAAATCGCATTGGCTAAAATATAAATAATATCTTTTTACAAGCATATATATTGAAAATCTGAAGCACAAATGCTTAGTAAAACTTTCATCAGATAAAGCTAATCTTTTATTTTTACAATGCTTTTCAATATGTCATAGGTCAACCTATATTCATGTCACCTATTTATTTATTCCTGATAAGTAAAAAAAAATTTATCTATGTTAGATATATATTATATCACTTCCACCATGAAGGACATAATGCTACAGCAAGAGTTCTATACTAGCATATATCAGTTGATAGATTTTGTTAGCTATTTGTGTTAAGAATAGACTTGATTTTTATGGCCAGTTTGTATGCGTGCATTCATGCACCTTCTTGGTGCTTTATCAATTTTAAATACCTATGCTTTTTCAAAAAAAGGTCTATATACGCATACAGACATTAAAAATTTCTCACCTTATGAATACATATATATTCTATTTTAGAAACTGCAATAATTATAAGTTATAACTCCTTAACAAAAATTACTTATAGCTATAGTTAGGGTAGAACATTAAGAATTGCAACAGTTTACATAGAAGACGAACAAAAAAATATGAATATTTATGATGCTATAGACCTATTATAATTGAACCATAGGATAATAGGAAATAGTTACCCAGATACGTTCAATGCGAGTCAATATTCAATATTACATATTATTATTCAATTATGCTACACACTTCGCTACAAGATTTTCTATTTAACTGAAAAAATTCTGGATAACCTATAAAGAAAGACAAAAGTGGGAAGTCATTCACAATTTCTACAGACAGTGAAAGAGTTGTATATGATAGGAGGATGAAAAAGGGGACTTCAGAATAAATATTGGCAATCTCCCCAATCCCAACTGAAAGCAATAAGAAAAAATAAAAATGCAAGGAGACACTAGTCTTCTCATTTGGGTTTGGGGGTTGGGGGGGGGGGGGGGGGAAGCAAAATAAATAGCAGTAGAAAGAAATTAAGAGGTAGAAAAAGAAATGTTTGAAAAATTCCCAAGAGGTGAAGAAAACACAATAATAAGGGATCTGATATGTAATTTAACATTTAAAATTAATTAATAACATGATTTAAACAAGTCTACATTTTCTTTTCAATGATAAAAGTTATTGTCAAATCATCAAATCAACATGTTTCCAGCTTTTAATTAATACATCTCATTGCAACGAGGATAACGCATTCTGCAGCTATATATTAGATTTCAAGCTATGATGTCTTCAATCTTATATTTAACTACAATAATATGTGATGCAATTTTCAGAATACACACGTAAGCACACAATTTTCAGCTTCATATGACAAATGGAAATCCTAAAAGATTAGGGACACTTTTTAAACTAAACTTTTATTTGAAGAGATGTAATGTTTGAGCATATCCCATACTAGTAAGACATATAGCTATTGTATCACATCCGCATGATGAAAGAGGTCTAAAATATTACTGCAATTATCGGTATGTTAAAAGACAACAACATGTTATATGACACAACAATAGTTTCTACTTCCATTTTTACATATCCAAGAAATATAAACTTATTAAAAATAAATTTTTTAAATCTACTAACCCGTTGAGTAATGAATTTATTCATTTGAAGAGGATGGTGATAAAGGTTGATCAAATACTGCACTTGCAAGTCGATCATGAACAAGTCCCAACCATAGCTTACTAGGCGCCATAATCTTGGTGCATGTAAAATAAATACAAAAAAAAATATTAGTACAACAACCAAAAGAGGTAAGAATTAAATATTATAGAATTTCGACCACGTCAATGTACTAAACATGAACAAAATACATAAAAAGTGCATCAATATAGTTAGAGAAAAGAATATAAAGAATAAGAAACAAGAGACAGTGTCGCTTTAAATTTTACAAACATTGAAGATTCACTCTTTAAATTTTCATAAACCTTGAAGATGCATCAGCCAACTCAACCTTAATCCTATGATAATAAACCAAAAAAAATAGGAAAAACATCTAACTTGGTTCGAGATATACAACATCGACACAAAACCATAAAAAATATGTTTCTATATATTTAGCAAACGGAAGATCATTGTAACAACTCCACATAAAGTATGCCTTCATAAATAGGCTCTCCTACAGATTTACAAATACTCTCCGAGATTATCATATGAAATCGACAACTTTGAGTCAGGGAGCTTTGGTTCATTTAGAGGAATTGTCAAACTTGGAAGAATCACATCTTTCCATTACGTTTTTGCACTCTTTACTTGATCCTATGACAATTGTGTTGAACAATATGGCACACTTGTGATTAGGCATTTCAGAAGCTTAATTACAAAGAAAAATACAAAATATTATTTTTCTTGCGTAAGCAATTTTAAAAAAGACACACGAAATGGTTTATGTAATTTTGCTTCTCCTTTCTCTTCACTGATTTACATTTCTCCCTTTTACTCTTAGATACCTACTAGAAGACAATATGTCAGAAAACCAAAAAAGACATTAGGACACTTCTTTCAGAAAACGAAAAAAGATACTAGGACTCTTCTTTCAGAACAAGTATTTTGTCTCATCAAAGAAAAAGATCTCACATAGAAGACTATGACTACATTCCTTTACCCATCCAAAGTGAAAATACATATAATTATGAAGTACTAAAACTCAATTCTAAAATCGATCATTAAAAATAGAGGATTATCCTCAGAAATTATCCGATTGACGAGTGTATTCAATAATTAATCATCCCACCTCTTTTTAATTTCAATCATATCTACTAACAGATGTGCTCACATCAGTACATACAACATAGTCCAAAAAAAATTTGAACAGAAAAGCTATAATCATTAGTCCAAAATTAAATTTACAAATACCACAAGAAAAAAAACCCTAGATTGAAACATACAATGTAAACCCATAACTGGTGAAAATTCGACATTCTACAACTACAATCAATAGTTGCAAAAGTCCAATTAATAGTTACAAAGGCAGAAACTTACATTGATGAGGAGAAATTCACAATTAATAGTTATAAAAGTGGAATTAATAGTTACAAAAGCAAAAAACTTACATTGATGAGAAGAAAACTATAAGAATGATGTATTTTCTTTATCAGTCACGCGAGACAATGACCAGACCAACAAACGAGTCGGTGATGGCAAGCAGTAACGAGATAAGGCTGAAGTTCTTTTAACCTTGAATGTGTTTTGCAATTAAAACAGAGAGGTTGGGGGTTTTTGTTTTAGTTGGGGGAGGGGGAGGGGGAGGGGGGAAGGGTGAAAGACGTGGGTTGTGAAAAATAAAGAGGGAAAGTTAGCGCCTTAATTTTTTTTTTAATTACGACCGGATATTAAGCTTTTTAAAGGCTGAATAATATCCCTCGCTGAAATGGTATTGAAAATTGACAATTAACGACTGGAAAAAAAATTGGGTCGTCATAGATACACTTATTACGACCGGATTCATATCCCTTCGTTAAGAAATAGTCGCTAAAAGTCAAGTTTCTTGTAGTGTTATACATCATCGGCCTTGTTCAACAGTAATGGTCAACTCATTGATGGAGCTACAGTGTGCAGGCTTACGAGAAGAGGAGGAAGACGTGCTAGCGGTGTTTCTTCGTGTGACAAAAGCTGGTTGATTAGGTCTTGGAAGAGTAATGGTTTCACTCCCAAGCATAATGATCACATTTGACATGGTGGGGCGATGACCTGAATCTTCTTGCACACATAAAAGTGCAACATTAATGCACTTTAATGCTTCCTTTTCAATGCATGTATCCTCTAGTATTGGATCCATCAGGTCCAATGCCTTGTTTTCCATCCACAGTTTCCAAGCCTGAAGGGGTTTTTCAATCAACAAATAATATTCAATGAAATGGAAGGAGTATTTTGGTACTTACATGACCCAAGAGGTTTGTGGCTTCAAAAAGTTCCAGGTTTCTCTTCCCATGATTTCAAGCACAACCACCCCGAAGGCAAAAACATCAGACTTGATTGAAAACAGTCCTTCCAATGCATATTCTGGTGAGAGATAGCCACTGTATCACAAGAGATGGTCCGAATTTACATGAGTAACTAAATCATGAGTACCACACAACTAGACTTCTGAAGTTTTTATGGAAATAAATTAAAAAACAACTAGCTCGTGAACTTCTTCTTTTCTATATGCCAAAAGAGGCCTCTAATCTGAAGATAGCAGCGAAATAAGTAGAGTTCAAGAATATGGTTTAGTGTCAAATTTTATGTTTTATACTTCAATACCACACAATGTTTTATACTTCAATACCACACAAGAAGGGGTGATTTGTGTGGTGACTAATTTTTCGCTTAAACTGATTATTGAAGGACATGGTTCTTGTAAGTGTTCTTTAACCTACTATTGCAGAAATAGTAAATGCGAAAAGTAAAGAACACAAGTATTTTACGTGGAAAACACCTGGCTCAAAAGGTGAAAAAACCACGACCTACTTTCCAGTAGGATTTTCCCAAACTCTCCACTAAAATCACTGAGCCAAAAACTGCATTTACAAAAACTCTTTTGTAAACCTAGGACTAACTCTAATCCCGTTGTAGCACTCAGCCTCTAACTGTTGCGACAACTTCAAGTTAACTCTAACTTGAAAACTCTGAGTACCTAATACAATTGCTTCTAGATAAAGCTGAAAGGTACAATATGAAACCACCTACTACAATTGAACTAGAATAAAAGACAGACACTTGGAACTGATTCTTTTATCTGGTTCAAGTAGCTTCAGGTTTGCACACTTGAATCACACACGAACTGCTTGCAAAATTGCCTTGCTATTTTGCTCTCAATTCACATTTAACTTCTACTTATGTGCATTACCTATAAAAGATAACAACACAGATATTTATAGAGTAAATAGAGATTGACTAAAATTCTGATGCTACTCTTCCTTGGTGGAAGAATTCTAGTTGATCTCAACCTCTAACTCCCTCCCTTTCTTAAACCGTGTTCTCTTTGATTAAGGAGTTCTTCTCCTTATCCAATATGCAACCTTTTCGATCAGGATCAGGAGATATTCACTTCTGTCAAGTTAGGCTTATCTCCTTCACGTGCTTCTCACATGCTTAAAGTCTATCCGTATCTGTGCTCCACTGGGATGGACCTAGTTCATGTCTGAGTTCCTTTGTCAGTCTTCAAAACTAACCTTTACTTGTGCCAAAAAATTCCCCCTTTTTGATGATAACAAACTCTGTGCTTTTTATACACTTAGGCCCTGCTAGAACTCAGCTCAACATCAATGCAGTGTTAGAAACATTTTCAACTTATCATCAAGGACCAGGTGATAAGTTAGGATTTCAGCATGTTTTATGCCCCTACTTACCTATGCTTTAATCATATATTTGTACAAAATAGTCCCAAACGGCTCACAGGTTGTGCTTGTTTGCAAGTTTGATCGACAAAGTGACGAAATATCAAAGATCGGCTCAAAAAGGAGTGAAACATGCTCAAGTATCAAAGACCAAGAAATCTAAGGGAAGAAGGCCTAGTGCGGACCGCACAAAATAGACGTGCGGCCGCATTAGAAGATTCAGATAGTTGGCAATTTGGGTTCAAGGGCAACGCGGCCGCGGTACATTTTACATGGTCCGCGATCAGGGCTCCGCGGCCGCACTACCCTTTTCTGTGGTCCGCGGTCAAGAGAGCTATCATTTTTGCCAAGACATTGCCATGCGGTCCGCAGTCGTTATTGTGCGGACCGCGCCAACTCCCTCCGCGGCCGCAGTCCATTTTACGCGGTCCGCGGAGTCCAACTTCAGAGAGCTAATTTTGGAAGTTCAAGAGCCTAGTGCGGCTGCGGTCCATTTTGTGCGGCCCGCACTGACACCGCAGGGGTATTTTTATCCAATTTTTTCAGCCTAGTATAAATAGGACATTTTACCATTTTTAGGTCATCTGCTATCTTCAGAACACTGCTGCGCTCGTGAGAACAAATTTTGTAGCATTTTTGGCATCTTAGCTTTAAATTAACAATAGATTCTTGCAATTTAATTTAGTATTTAGTTAGTATGTCTTGTTCTTCATCTATTTCTTCATTTTCTCTTTCAATCGTGTGTAGCTAAACCCATTATCTAGGGTTGTGGTTCAACCCTAGTGTGGGTAATTGATGGGTGTTGCCATCTAGGGTTAGATTGACTATGGGTGTTTGCTATTTGGGTTGAATTTATGTTTTAATTTCGAATTTGTGGTTGCAAACACTGATTCAAGCTTTGCGGGTTTAACTCCTCTTGAGAAAGAGAGTCTATGACCCCAAAATTGACCCAACAAGGAATTGGGATGGACTCGTGAGAAATGATAGTCCCAATTAACGGGTTAAACCTCGAGAGAGTAATCACCCTACTTGAACCCTAGTTGCTTGATCTAATTTGCCTACCCATTTGGTCTCGAGAGAGTCAATTGGGCAAAATCACTCTCTTTACCGAGAGGTGTGAGAGTGGGTAAAATTGTGTACGGTTATAGCATAAGCCCCAATTATGTCAATCGAACCTTAGTAACATCTACCCGTCAATTAGCCACCTAGGCGATGCCACGACCCTAGTGCCCTTCTTCCCATTAGATACAACTTTAGCAATCATTTCGTAGTATAATCTAGATTCAACTGGTAGCTTGATAACTATAGTTTATAATTGATAAACCCAAAAATGATAAGAAGATCAATTAAGAGCATACACAGAATTCTAGTCTAGATAGATACCCAGCTCCAATTTCTAGCTCTCTGTGGAATTCGATCCCGACCCTCATATCGGGTAAAAGCTATTGCGACCCTCTTTTCCTACTTTATAGTAACGTGGAGTTGGCAGCAATCACTTTTTGGCGTCGTTGCCGGGGAGCTAACGGTTTTGGCTATCTATTTAGTTAGTTTTGTGTGTTGTTCTTCTTTCCTTCTTTGTTACTAATTTGTGTGTGTGATTACTACAGGTACCAAAATGGCTTTAAATGCAAACGAACCTCTTGGAAATATGCTTGCGGGGGAGGAGGTTGAGGATATTGGAGATGATGAGGTGCCTCTTGTACCTCCAGGACCACGACGAGGCCGCCAGGCCAATGCTAATGACAACATTCCAGACCCTCCTCCGCCACCCCAAGAGCGGTTCCTCGGGTGCTACCGAATCAACGATATGCGAGTGCCATCGTTCCTCCCCGAATCCGGGTGGGGAACTTTCAAATCACAAATGTCATGTTGACCTTGCTCGAGCAAAGAGGGTATTTTACGAGCGCCTCCGATCAAAATGCCGACAGGCACTTGAAGGGGTTCGTAGATACATGCTGGGGTAGCAAGCAAACAAACGTGTCCGAGGATGCGTTGAGATTGAGGCTTTTCCCGTTTTCTCTTCGGGGTAAAGCGTTGGATTGGTTAGAAAGGCTCCCAAATCATTCCATCACTACGTGGGATGAATTGGCGGACAAGTTTATTTCCAAGTTCTTTTCGCCGAGTCACATGACGGCGCTTCGTGATGAAATTTTGGACTTCAAGCAAGAGCCAACGGAACCCTTGCATGAAATATGGGAGAGATTTAGAACAATGGTGAAAGAATGCCCAAACAATGATATGACCGAGGCAATGATTCAACAAACCTTTTATCGGGGCATCAACACCACTAATCAATGCATTGTGAACCAGTTGGCCGGAGGAAACTTTATGAAGCTTCCTTACAATGAAGCTTGTGATATTCTTGATGAGATGGCCGACACTTCTTCGGCTTGGCAAAGTAGGGCCAATGTTCCTCAAGGTGACCCTATGGTGATCCATTTGCACAAGGATTTGCATGACCATGGTCAAGCTATTGCCGAGCTTACTACTACTATGAATCAATTGGCTAAGGCGCAATTACAACAAGTCCAAAATCCTCGCCAAGTCAATGCCATGGAAGGAGTGAATATGCTTAAGAGAAGGCAAAGAGGGAAACAACCTCAAGGAAATTGTGATCAATATGATGATGGTGGTTGTTTTTCAAATGAGTGTTATGATGAGCAAAGCGAAGAAGTTCAATATGTCAATAACTATCAAGGCAATCGAGGCAACACTTCAAATCAACAATGGCAACCCCAAGGAAATTGGGGCAATCAACAAGGTGGTGGTAATTGGAACAACAACAACCAAGGCGGAAATTGGGGAAACAATAATCAAGGAAACCAAGGGAATTGGAATGGTAACAACAACAATTGGAACAAGAATGGTCAAGACAATTGGAACAACACTGGAAACCAAGTCAATCGGGGGCAAGGCTTTCAAAGGCCCCCGATGTACCAACAACCGAACAATCCACCCCCGTTTCCTTCTCAAGGATCTAGTTCATCGGGTAATGATATGGGAAGAATAGAAATGATGTTCGAACAAATGATGAAGAAGAACCAAGATTCCGATGCTCAATTGTCACAATTCCTCCATTCGGAATTTGGAGGTGCAATTAGGCCAAATCTCTCAATCGTTGAATACTCTCCCAAAGGGTGCTCTACCAAGTGATACGGTAGTGAACCCTAAAGATGGGAACAATCATGTGATGGCGGTTACAACAAGAAGTGGGAGAGGCGGTGATATGCATGCCTCGAAAGATAAGCAAGTTGTGAAGGATGATATTGAGTTGCGGGAAAATGATGTACCTTTGATAGTTGAAGATATGGTTGAGAACAATATGAACAATGAAGTGAGGATAGATATCGATGAGGCCAAGGTGGAAACTCAAGACGTCGTGAACCCGTCTAGGGAACATGTGATTGATATGCCCCAGCCGGTGGTACCCAAGGTCAAGGTACCATTGCCTAGTCCACCTCCACCTTATCCTCAACGGTTAGCAAAGCAAAAGAGTGACAATCAATTCAAAAAGTTCATAGATATGATGAAAAGCCTTACAATCAATGTGCCTTTGGTGGAGGCACTTGAACAAATGTCGGGCTATGCAAAGTTCATAAAGGATTTGGTCACAAAGAAGCGTTCCATGGATTGTGAAACAATAGAGATGACTCACCAAGTCAGTGCGATAGTGCATTCTATGGCCCCGAAACTTGAAGACCCTGGAGCTTTTACTATCTCTTGCACTATCGGTAGTGCGGAGTTTGCTAAGGCCCTTTGTGATTTGGGGGCTAGCATTAATTTGATGCCTTATTCAGTCTTCAAGACTTTGGGAATTGGGCAACCTAGGCCAACCTCAATGAGACTTCAAATGGCGGATCGGTCGATGAAGCGGCCTTTTGGGTATAATTGATGACGTCCTTGTCCGGGTGGACAAATTCATATTGCCGGCCGACTTTGTCATATTGGATTGTGAAGTGGACTTTGAAGTCCCGATTATTCTTGGGAGACCTTTCCTAGCCACGGGGAAGGCATTGGTTGATGTTGAAGCGGGTGAACTAACCTTCAGGGTAGGGGATGAGAAGGTCGTCTTTCCTGTTTGCAAATCCATGAAGCAACCTAATAGCACCGAGGTGTGCTCATTTGTGGACATTGTCACAGCTGTGATAATGGATGATACAAGTTCTATGATTGATGTTGAAGACCCCTTTGTGGTCGTGCCTCTAAATCGGGATGTCAACGATGATGCAAGTAGAGTGAAGTGCATAGATGTTTTACATGTTATGGAATCTTGTGAGCCCTGTAAATTGTCTTTGGATCTTGAAACCCGGGAAACTTTTGCAAACCGAGAAACTCCACCAACAAAGCCAACAATAGAGGAGCCACCAGTGTTGGAGTTAAAACCACTTCTTCCACACCTCATCCCCACAATCTTTAAGCCCGAAATTATCTTGGAGGATGATGCAACGCCTTTCTTGGAGCATCAGAGAAGATTAAATGAAGCAGTGCATGCAATGGTGACATATCCTCATAATGTGTTGATTCCTACAAGAACAGTCACAGGATGGCAGGGTTACATAGACTATGGACAATTGAACAGAGTGCCCCGCAAGGATCATTATCCCTTGCCATTCATTGATCGGATGCTAAATCAACTTGCTGGGCGTTTTATTGCTTCTTGGAGAGCTTGATGAGAGCCACGTGGTGGCGCTTCTTGATTTGAAACGATGAGATGGTAACCCGCGTCGTGCCGCGACGTTAAATCAGGCGCTTCTTGGGAGGCAACCCATGTCTTTTTCTTCTTGTTTTCTTTGATTTTCTTTGTAGTTTAGGTTTGATTTTTGGACTAATTAGTTGTGAGATGTTGCAGGGATTGTGTTGATGCAGTGCAAAATAAGTTGGAACAAATTGAACAGTCTCTGAAGTTTGCCAGTACGGCCGCGGTCACCTTAGCACGGTCCGCACTGGCATGGTCCAATAATGATGGTATCTGAAGTTTTCCACCGCGGCCGCGTTCCAGTTAGTGCGGTCCGCGGTGGACCTTCGCGGTCGTGGTCCGCTTTTACGCAGTCCGCGGAGGTTGCCTACTGAAACTTCATTTGGTGAAATCCAGCGCGGTTCGCGGTCCGTTTTGCGCGGCTGCGCTGGTACGTGAGTATGGGGCCCGCATCATTTTCTATAAATATAGCCCCAGGGTCTCAGTGTACCCTTTTCGAACTCTGAAAACTCTGAGCCCTAGAACTACTGTTCATCCCTTTCTGAGACCGTAACTCTTGCTTGCTTGGACTAATTGCATTCAGTCTTCAAAAACCTGGTAACATTTCGTGCATTTGTGATTAATTAATATCATATTTTCATTTTAATTGCTTGCCCAGTAGTTTTAGCTTCTTCTGTCGTCTCCTAGCTTCTTCTTTTTCATTTAATTGATAGTTTAGGATAGTTTAAAACCTGGGTTTTGTGCTGAATGTGTCTAATGATTGGGCAAATGAGTAGGGACAAAGCAGGTGTAAAAATTTGAACAAAAATGGCATAAATACAACCCTAACTTAGTGCCCGTAAACCCTAGCTCAGCGCGGACCGCGGTCGCCTTTGCGCGACCGCGCTGCTTTTCTTGTGCGGGTCGCGGTGCTCTTTGATTGCAAGTTGACTTTTTCCAGCGCGGCCGCATTGCACTTTTGTGCGGTCCGCGCAAGCCCATCGCGGCCGCGATCCCATTTTGTGCGGACCGCGGTGGGAGATTCAGAGAGTTGTTATTTTGGGCCTTTGCCTAGCGCGGACCGCGGTCGCTTTTGCGCGGTCCGCGGTGCCTCCAACGCGGCCGCACTCCTTCTTGTGCGGGCCGCGGTGCATGTTTCTGCAACTGTGTTCTTCAACTGTTGTCTGCAATTTTTTCATTCACCTATTTCACTGCCTGTGCTTAAACTAACAATGTTAGATGCGTGTGTTTGCAGATAATGGTTAAACAAAGAGGAAGCAAGGGA
>NC_031999.1:13874004-13882071 GCF_001879085.1 Nicotiana attenuata
GATTTGCACGGATGGTGTGATTAGAAGGTGTGTCCCGGAAGGTGAACAATTGAGTATTTTGGAGGCTTGTCATTCCTCCCCCTATGGTGGCCATCATGGAGGGGTGAGGACAGCTTCGAAGGTTTTGAGTTGCGGTTTCTATTGGCCGACTTTGTTCAAGGATGCTAGTGATTTGGTAAAAAGATGTGATCAATGCCAACGACCAGGAGGGATTTCCAAGAAAGACGAGATGCCTCTTAACACAATTCTTGAAGTTGATATCTTCGATGTTTGGGGTATTGATTTTATAGGTCCTTTTGTTAGCTCGTGTGGGAACACTTACATTCTAGTAGCAATGGGTTACGTGTCAAAATGGGTTGAGGCCGTGGCCTTGCCTAATAATGAAGCTAGGAGTGTGGTGGCATTTCTTAAAAAGAGTATCTTCACAAGGTTTGGTACACCCCGGGCAATCATTAGTGATGGAGGATCGCACTTTTGTAATAGGGCTTTTGATACCTTACTCTCCAAGTATGGTGTCAACCATAAAGTATCTACACCTTACCATCCGCAATCAAGTGGCCAAGTTGAAGTGTCAAATAGAGAAATCAAGAGCATCCTATCCAAAACTGTCAATGCAAATAGGACCGATTGGTCCAAAAAGTTAGATGATACTCTATGGGCTTACCGGACCGCTTACAAGACCCCGATTGGTATGTCACAGTACTGGTTGGTGTTTGGGAAAGCTTGTCATCTTCCAGTAGAGTTGGAGCATCAGTCCATGTGGGCCTTGAGGAAGCTTAATCTTGAGTGGGATGTTGTGGCCAATCTTCGTGTTGAACAACTCAATGAGCTTGATGAATTCCGGTTCCATGCATACTCTAGCTTGTCCTTGTATAAGGACATGATGAAGTACCTACATGACAAATATGCTCGTGGAAAGGAGTTCAAAGTCGGTTATTTGGTCCTCTTGTTCAACTCCCGTCTAAGGTTGTTTCCCGGAAAGCTGAAATCAAAGTGGAGTGGGCCATTTGAAGTTGTGTGTGTGACCCCATTTGGTGCTCTAGATTTGAAGAACAAAAGTGGTGAAGTCTTTAGGGTGAATGGGCACCGTCTGAAGCATTATCTTGGGAAGTTTGATGATAGTCATGTGGTGGCTGTTGTTCATTTGAAATGATGAGATGGTAACCCTCGTCGTGCCGCGACGTTAAATCATGTGCTTCTTGGGAGGCAACCCATGTCTTTTTCTGTTTATTTTCTTTGATTTTCTTGGTAGTTAGGATTAATTTTTGAGCTAATTGGTTGTGAGATGTTGCAGGGATTGAGTTGATGCAGTGCAGGGCACAAGTGCAAAACTGTCAGGTCTTTGAAGTTTCCAGTGCGGCCACACGTCCATTTTGTGCGGTCCACACTGGCGTGAGCAAGAAAAGTTGACTCTCTGAAGTTTGCCACGGCGGCCGCATTGCATTTTGTGCGGACCGCGGTGGACCTCCGCGGCCGCGGTTGCTTTTGTGCGGACCGCGGAGGTTGCCTTCTCAAGCTTCAACGAAACAAACCCAGCGCGGTCTGCGATCCGTTTTGTGCGGCCGCGCTGGTAGGTAAGGCTGGGCCCCACTGCTTTTTCTATAAATAGACCTCAAGGGTCTCCTTTTACCCTTTTCGAACCCTAATCATTCGGAGCCCCAAAAAGTACTGTTCATTCCCTCTTTCACGTAACTCGTTGCTTAGATCGAACACTTACATTTCATCTTCACATCTGGTAACATTTCATCCGTTTTTCTTTGTTTAATTTTATAGCTTCATTTTAATTTCATGATCAGTAGCTCATAGCTTCTTCTTTTTCTCATTTTTCTCTATTTGATTAGCTTAGGTTAGTTTTGAGTACTGGTCTTTGTTTGATTGATGAGCATAATGTATGGGAAGCTGAGTAGGGACACAGTAGGGTAAAAACTTGAACAAAATTGCAAAATTAGAAACCCTAAGTCAGTGCCCTAGCTTAGCACCCTTCGCGGACCGCGGTCACATTTGTGCGGTCCGTCGGTACTTATGTTCTGAAGGTTGATTTGTGCAGCGCGGCCGCATTGCACTTTGTGCGGTCCGCGCTGACCCACCGTGGCCACGATACCACTTTGTGCGATCCGCGGTGTGGAGATTCAGAGAGCATGTGTGAAGGGCCTTTGACTTGTGCGGACCACGGTCAATATTGTGCGGTCCGCGGTGGCCCCTGTGCTGCCACACGTCCATTTTGTGCGGCCCGCACTAGCCAGTTACTGCAACTATTTCTGCAACTGTTAGCTTCTGTTCTGTACTTCAATTTCCACAACTGATTCACTGCCTCTGCTGATACTAACAAAGCTAGATGTGTGTGTTTGTAGACAATGGTTAGACAACAATGAGGCAAAGGAACAAAATAACCCGGGAGAGGTGGTTCCTCCCGAGGGGGGAAAGGAAAGAGAATGGTAAAACTCACTCCCCAAGCTCGGGAAAACATCAAAAAGACCCGGAAGTTGATAAAAGCTGCAGATAAAGCTGCCTCCCATTCTTCCGGGAGTGAGTATATGCCATCCCAGGACATCTCCTCAGACTCAGTCCCAACTCACATCACCACCCACTTTCAACTGACTGATACCCCTCCAGCATCACCTACTATTCAGAGGCCAATTAATGTAGTTTCTGATTCATCTGAGGGGTTGGAAGCAGGTAGTAAAGACGACTCCATCTCCCCCACAGCTTCATTATCTGGGGAGAGTGCAGGCGGAAATGAGGAGGAGGTACAGGGTGCTGAAGGTGGTGAGCCTCAAGTTGGAGGCATTGCCCGAACTAGAAAACCTGAGGAGTGGGAAGACAGATTTGTGAGCCAAGTTGCATATCATAAGTTTAGGGAGTGGTGGCCGGTGAGACATTTGATACTGGAGAGGAGCTTTATTGACAAAGACCTACTTCCCCACAACCCGAACGTGCAAAGGGAGTTTAGAACTAGAGTGGGCTGGGAATTTTTCATGGAGAGGTGTATTGATGCGAATGAACATATGGTCAGGGAATTCTATTGTAATGTGGCCCACATCGTTAAGGTTTCCAAAGTGACCAAGGTTCGGAACAAAAAGGTGTTGTTTGACGGGAAATCTCTGAATGAGTATTTGGGGTTCAGGGAAGAAGATGAGTCTCTCTATTTAGCCAAGTTAGAAATGGGTGAGGGATTCCGTCCTTGGTTAGCACAGTACTTGGCAATCCCAGGTACTGTTCTTGAGTGGTTGACTGCGGGGGTGAAAATTCTGAGGGGGACTCTGAACTTTGAGGCTAAGGGTTGGGAAACCTTCGTTTGCAGCAGGTTGGACCCTACCACACATGACCAGACTCTTCCTATCCATCGGGCTGTGTTGGTTGCATCTATCATGGCGGGATACCCCATCAATGTGGGGAATGTAATGTCCCGCATCATCTCTCTTGTGGGTGCGGAAGCTAATCGGAACTACCTTTTCCCCAACACTCTCTCTATGTATTTCCGTGACTTGGAGGAGGAAAAGAAGCCGTATGATTTCAAGGCCAAACCGGTTGCTCCATTCTCCGAGTACAGTTTGAGGGGGCCAGACAACCCCAAGGACAAGAACTACAAGTCCCCGACTTCTGGCCCCAACTGGCCAGTCTGAAGAGCCAGTTGAGGTAGAGGCCTCCACTGAGCCTGCCTCCACAGCTGCTGTTATGCCTCCCGGACCATCCACTACTACAGATTTGCTCCTGGTCCATCTACCTCAGCTGGCCCAGAGATTTCATCTTCCCGGGCTCATCCTATCACTGCCCACAGACTGCACCAGACACTTCAGAGCTTGAACAACTGGATGTTTACTGCTTCATCCAAGTTTTCCACTTTGACCTCCACCATTGCAGCTCAATCGGCTCCTCCGCCAGTTCAGGTCCCGCAGTCTATAGAGGATGCTTTGAAGAAGTTGCTTGATAACCAGGAGAAGATCCTCAGCACCCAGGCAGAGTTGGTGAAGGCAGTGGCTTCTCATGGCAAGGCTCTCAAAGAGCTTGCCAAGGAGCACAAGAAGTTGCGCAAGACATGGGCTTCCAGGGACTCCGTGAAGGAGCTCAGGGTAGATGTAGAGAGACTGAAGGGGGATCAGTTGCCTTTAGATTTGTTATTTGAGGACCCAGCTCCAGCAGCAGTCCCAGTAGTAGCCACAGTTCAGGAGCAGTCACAGAGGCCTCTTAAGAGGAAGAGGACTATCCTGAGAGCAGATGATGCCATCATCCTAGTGGCAGACCCACCGGAGGCTTCCTCCAGTCAGCCCCAGGATGTACCAGATCCACAGCCGGCCCAGGTCCAGTCCCAGGTCCCAGCAGTTAAGCAGCAGGATACCGGGAACCAGTCTGAGGTTCCCGTGCATACAGAGGACCCGGGGACCACTCATGTTCCTACGCAGATGGACGAGGCCTGGGGAGCTCCTATATCCTTTACTCTTAATTTTTTATGCTTATTTTCTTAGTTGGCATTGGGCACAATGCCAGCTTTTATTCGTGGGGGTGCGCCCTACTTTTTATTAGTTGACTTAGTTTATGTTTCTGCTGATTTTCGATTTGGTCTGTATATAACTTTACATTTAGTTATTCTTATCGTACTTCTTATCTTCTCTTTGGTCTGTATATAAAGTTATACTTTTGTATATATTCATTCCCCCTTGTATATTCTAATCCCCTATTGTAAATATTCAGTCTATTTTCTATTTTCGTACAAATTTTTCATTTTTTTAGCTTAGTAGATAGGCTCGCAGCCTTTTTTGTCTTGCTTTTGGCGCTTTCAATAAGCCCTTGGTTTTCTTAATGCCACGGTTCTTTCCAAGGGTGGAGTATTGTGTGAACCGGGTGGCTCTTCCCGATGATGGATGGCGTGACAACCTTCTTAAGGGTTTGAGTCCGTTTTTGATTTTTCTTTCGTTTTTAGTAGTTTATAGTTAATGGTACCTCAAGCTAGCTTCACTTGGGCCTAACACATTTGCCTTTGATCCCATGGTCAAAGACAAGTGGTTGTGTTTAGGATGCTGAAAGTAGTGACCTTGAGACTCTTGTGTTGACCAAACAAACATCATGTGGTCTTTCGGGACTATTGTGTGCTCAATCGTGTCTAAGGTTGTTGTGGGCCCTCGACTCTAAATCTTTAGCAATCCTTGAGTGTGTGTGGTGAGAAATCGAATTTTGAGTCCAAGTCCCGAGCCAATGGTCTAGAACTTGCCCTGAATGTTTGTTGAGGCAAAATTTTGAGTGAAATTTGACTTGAGAAGTGATTATAGGCTCTCCTTGATCCAAATGATAAGTTGAACAATTCCATATCCTTCCAATGAGATAATCCCTAGCTAACCCTTTTGAGCCTTAAACCTTTTTCTTTCAAGAACCAATGTTACAAGCATATACCCGTTCTAAATTCTACCCTCTCTTGGCACTCAAATCTTCCCTTTGAGTAATGGAAAAGTCTAAGTTTGTGGGGAGAGACAAGAAAGGAAACAAAGTGGTAAAAGGTACAAAAGCAAAAGAAAAGGAAGGCAATGAAAAAGAAAGAAAAGAAAAAGACAAAAAGAAAGCCAATGTGAACAAGAATAAAAAGGGATTCAAGAAAAAAAAGTGAAAAAGGTGTGGAAAAAGTGGAAAAAGGAGAAATGTTTTGAATTGCATAAGAAAGAGTGGTAATGTGTCTCTCTAACCCCTTGAAAGGAAGTGAAATACTCAAAAGAGTCAAGAGAATTGTGCCAAAATGAATCAAAATAAGTGCTTTAGGGAAGATGGAACCCATATAGACCAACAACTTTTCCTACCCTCAACCAAAAGCCTTCACATTGACTCCACAAAAGCCCTATATGATCTTGAGTTGGATGACGCTCGCATTAGTGGATACTTACATGAGGGTCAAGCATATGGTACTTAGAGCCGGACTTGTGACATTTCCTTGAGAGAGACGAGTGAACTCCCATTAACCTCGGTTTGTGTGCTTATACTCTAAAAAGGTGAGGTTTGCTTAGGGAGAGTTGAGGATGTATGAGTTTGGATTCCACAGCGACCAAAGTAATTGAGAGAGTTCTTTGATGTAATGAGTCAATTCTTGATGCTCTTGTGTCACACTTGATCCATAGTTTTCAAGGTTTAAATGTTGTTAATGATCCATTTGCATTGAGGGCAATTGTTAGTCCCAATTGATGCTTGTTGAGGTTACTTTAGGTCAGCTGGAATTACTTGGATTTTCCTTTACGGGGTGGGTTTTATTTTGTTTGCTTGAGTACAAGCAAAGGTTTAAGTTTGGGAGAGTTGATAAGTTAGGATTTTAGCATGTTTTATGCCCCTACTTACCTATGCTTTGATCATATATTTGTACAAAATAGTCCCAAACGGCTCACAGGTTGTGCTTGTTTGCAGGTTTGATTGACAAAGTGACGAAATGTCAAAGATCGGCTCAAAAAGGAGTGAAACCGGCTCAAGTATCAAAGACCAAGAAATCTAAGGGAAGAAGGCCTAGTGCGGACCGCACAAAATAGACGTGCGGCCGCACTAGGAGATTCAGAGAGTTGGCAATTTGGGTTCAAGGGCCACGCAGCCGCGGTACATTTTACGCGGTCCGCAATCAGGGCTCCGCGGCTGCACTACCCTTTTGTGTGGTCCGCGGTCAAGAGATTCAGAGAGCTATCATTTTTTCCAAGACAATGCCATGCGGTCCGCAGTCGTTATTATGAGGACCGCGCCAACTCCCTCCGCGGCCGCAGTCCATTTTACACGGTCTGCTGAGTCCAACTTCAGAGAGCTAATTTTGGAAGTTCAAGAGCCTAGCGGCCGCGGTCCATTTTGTGCGGCCCACACTGACCCCGCAGGGGTATTTTGTCAAGTTTTTCCAGCCTAGTATAAATAGGACATTTTACCATTTTTAGGTCATCTGCTATCTTCAGAACACTGCTGCGCTCGTGAGAACAACTTTTGTAGCCATTTTTGGCATCTTAGCTTTAAATTAACAATAGATTCTTGCAATTTAATTTAGTATTTGGTTAGTATGTCTTGTTCTTCATCTATTTCTTCATTTTCTCTTTCAAGCATGTGTAGCTAAACCCATTATCTAGGGTTGTGGCTCAACCCTAGTGTGGGTAATTGATGGTGTTGCCATCTAGGGTTAGATTGACTATGGGGGTTTGCTATTTGGGTTGATTTTATGTTTTAATTTCGAATTTGTGGCTGCAAACACTGATTCAAGCTTTGCGGGTTTAACTCCTCTTGAGAAATAGAGTCTATGACCCCAAAATTGACCCAACAAGGAATTGGGATGGACTCATGAGAAATGATAGTCCCAATTAACGGGTTAAACCTCGAGAGAGTAATCACCCTACTTGAACCCTAGTTGCTTAATCTAATTTGCCTACCCATTTGGTCTCGAGAGAGTCAATTGGGAAAAATTACTCTCTCTATCGAGAGGTGTGAGAGTGGGTAAAATTGTGCACGATTATAGCATAAGCCACAATTATGTCAATCGAACCTTAGTAACATCTACCCGTCAATTAGCCACTTAGGCGATGCCACGACCCTAGTGCCCTTCTTCCCATTAGATACAACTTTAGCAATCATTTCATAGTATAATCTAGATTCAATTAGTAGCTTGATAACTATAGTTTATAATTGAAAAACCCAAAAATGATAAGAAGATCAATTAAGAGCATACACGCAATTCTAGTCTAGATAGATACCCAGCTCCAATTTCTAGCTCTCTGTGGAATTCGATCCCGACCCTCATATCGGGTAAAAGCTATTGCGACCCTCTCTTCCTACTTTATTGTAGCATGGAGTTGGCAGCGATCACCAGGCTCATTAGGTAATAAACATCACTATTCAGAATATAAAGCACAAAGCACAATTTCTTTTCCCCCTTTTGGCATCATCGAAAAGTTGCATAAACAATGTGTGATACCCAAATTTTAAAAATTACTCATGGCCACTGAGGCAACTGCAAATGCATGCATGGATTAATCATCAGTAATCAACTACCCATATTCAAACTATCAAGGAAAGATAAACAGTCAGCAAGAGCAAAAGCAGCAAACTTCATTGATAGAGAATATGATTTTG
>NC_031999.1:13882171-13883168 GCF_001879085.1 Nicotiana attenuata
GCCACTCGATCCTCGGAATACCCGGAATAGCCAACGTAACTGTCTTGGCATGACAGTCCAGAATAGCATGGTACGAAGATAACCAATCCATACCCAGAATCACGTCGAAGTCCACCATGCCCAATAATAACAAGTCAACTCGGGTCTCCAGACCCCCAATAGTAACAAGACAGGATCGATATACGTGATCCACAATAACAGTGTCACCCACCGGGGTAGGTACATGCACAGGCAAGGCAAGACAACCACGGGTCGTACCCAAATGATGAGCAAAATATGAAGATACATAGGAGTAGGTAGATCTGGGATCAAATAAGACAGAGGCATCCCTATGGCAGACTGAGATAATACCTGTGATGACTGCATCTGATGCACTAGCGTCTCTCCTATCCGGAAGAGCATAGAATCGAGCCTGACCACCGCCAGTACGGTCCTCACCCCTGGGGTGACCTCTGGCTACCTGACCTCCACTCCTAGCTGACTGAGTGGGTGCTGAAGAAACAGGAGCAGAAGATGAGGTTTTGATCCCTCTGCTGAGACTGCCTACTACGGAACCAGGGACACTGTCTCCTCATGTGACCCAACTCACCGCACTCGTAGCAACGACCCAGAGCTGGAGAGGGGGACTGATGGGAACCCCTCGCTGCAGATGAACCCTGGGCTGAAGAAGCAGGAGCAGAGCTCTGAGCTGGAAGGGCACTCAGTGCAGGCTGGCTCTGCTGATGACCCTGATGACCACGACCTGACGAAGCCCCACTGGACTCTGAACGACCTGACTGAGGAGGTATGAAGGAACGACCTCTGCTACGCTGGAACTGGCCCCTAGACGGAGCACCACTGAAACTACCTGAACCTCGAGGCCTCTTAGCCTCCCTCTCCTCACGCTCCCGACGACGATCTGTCTCAATCTGACGAGCCGCATCAACTACCTCCTCAAATGTAACTGCTGTAGCCCTTTCTCTAGTCATCAATCTGCGGATCAGATAGTTGAGGCCAT
>NC_031999.1:13887812-13888596 GCF_001879085.1 Nicotiana attenuata
TTCGGGTTAGACCAGACACAGCAGGAACCCGCCTAAAGAATGGGGTCAATGCAAGTTAGAAAAAAACAGAAGCTCGCCTCGAGAATGCGAATCAACAGTTCGAGATGCGCGACAGAACTACAGAAGTTTCAAGAGCAAGATTAAAGACATATAGATAGGAATCTTGTAATTCGTAGATCATAGATTTGCCTAGCTTCTTTTCATTTTGGTTTTGGTGTAATAAGGAGTTCAGCAAGTAGCAACAGCAGCAGCAGCAGTGAAATCACAGCTTTCCGATAGTCCTAGCTACCAAAACTTCCAGAACTACACTGACCTGATTCCTTTATAGCCAAGGATATGTAAGCAACCTCGGAAGCAAGGTTCGGTCAGACTTTTCAAAAGTGCTTCCCATGGAGCATCCAAACGGGCAAAAATCGCTCGTATTTGCTCACTTTTTCTTTGCCGAAGACTCTTTGTGTTTTCGAGCAAAGAGAGGCAGCTGTGAGCACGTGATTTTTGCCCGACCCAAAATACTCGTACAGAATCTCACAATAGATTTTTGTAGTTCATTTTAATTTTATAGAATTTGTAGGAATATTTGTTCAAGTGTTTGCATTTAGTTGCATTTTTGCATGCGTTAAAAGCATAAAAAATGCCCCAAAAAATATCAAAATTCCATGCATTGCATATTAAGTTTTGTGTTCGTTTTTAGGATTAATTTGGTTAATTAATTGTTATTAAAATAAAAATCACAAAATATCATACATTTTAGCCTTTAATGCTAAATTAGTAATTTTCTCCTCTT
>NC_031999.1:13892950-13893884 GCF_001879085.1 Nicotiana attenuata
TGTTGGCATCAAGTTATGTTGGCATCAACTAGGGAGTGGGAAACCTATGTTGGCATCAACTAGGGAGTGTTGGCATCAAGTTATGTTGGCATCAACTAGGGAGTGGGAACCCTATGTTGGCATCAACTAGGGTATGGTGAACCTATGCTAGCATCAAATTATGATGGCATCAACTAGGGAGTGGGAACTCTATATTGGCATCAACTAGGGAGTGGTGACCCTATGTTGGCATCAAGTTATGTTGGCATCAACTAGGAAATGGAGACCCTATATTGAAAAAGCGACTAGAGAGTGGAGACCCTATGTCTAAGATAGAATCAACTAGGGATTGGAGACCCTATGTTGGAAATTCATCAACTAGGGAGTGGTGACCCTATGTTGGCATCAACTAGGGAGTGGAGACCCTATGTTGGCATCAACTAGGGAGTGGGAATACTATGTTGGCATCAACTAGGGAGTGGTAACCCTATATTGGCATCAAGTTATGTTGGCATCAACTAGGGAGTGAGGACCCTATGTTATCATCAACTAGGGAGTGGTGACCCTATGTTATCATCAACTAGGGAGTGGTGACCCTATGTTGGCATCAACTAAGGAGTGATGATCCTATGTTGACATCAACTAGGGAGTGGTGACCCTGTGTTGGCATCAAGTTATGTTGGCATCAACTAGAGAATCGTGATCCTATGTTGGCATCAACTAGGGAATGGAGACCCTATGTTGGAAAAGCGACTAGGGAGTGGAGACCTTATGTATAAAAAAATCAACTAGGGATTGGAGACCCTATGTTCGAAAATCAGCAACTAAGGAGTGGAGACCCTATGTTGGCATCAATTAGTTAGTGGTAACCCTATGTCGGCATCAAGTTATGTTTGTATCAACTAGGGAGTGGGAAACCTATGTTGGCATCAACTAGAGAGTGGTGACCCTATGT
>NC_031999.1:13900215-13977239 GCF_001879085.1 Nicotiana attenuata
TACCCCAGCTATTTCCATAGTTTTGCGAAACTTGATGATTGGGTGATTGTTTGCTTCTTCGTCATTTCTCGTAGCCTGTTCGCCGCGTCCATTGGTTTAGTCTTGCCTCGATCATAATGTGATGTGGCTTTCCAAAGCGCGAATCAAACTCTTTATGCCTAACAATCATTCAGTGATTCGGCCTCAATTGTTTGTGAGCCGGGTAATGTGGTTTTTAGTCACATTGGGACTTCCTGTCCTGCTGCACCACTCGCCTTTTGTCTACTCAAATTCCTCCATCGCCCTCTTGAGAGTCCAATAATTCTCTCCATATTCAGTGTCCTCTTGCACCTAGATGATAGGCAACACTTGTGCCTCGGCGCGTATGGATGGAGATGTCCGGATTTTAGTAGTTTGTAGCAGCAGGTTGCATATCTGGACTAACTTCGGGACAGGCTAGGAGGTAAAGATCACACACATAAGGGGTGAAATCTGCTTTCCGAGAGAGACCACGGGGCGGTATTAATGTGTTAGTTGTTCTGTGTGACGGCGGGTATATGAAGTTGGTGAGTGAATGGTTATTTCTAGGAGGTGGAGCTCGATTTTTGTTGGTAATGCTACTGTGGCCGTTTGTAGGGTTGGGGCATTCATCACCGCATAGGAGCGGCGGTGCCACACGGCAATGCTGGTGCATCTGGTGAGGCGTAGTAGTGTGCCCGGGGTTCTAGAAGCGCAGAATAATGCACAGGGATCGACGAGGAGTTTCTCGAACTTGAGAAGCCACAATGGCCCTTCTTCCTCTTCTTTGCGATTTGCTAACCATCCCAGAGGTCGTTTTGTGATAGACTTGGAAGTGGCTCTTAAAGCAAATTGACTTATGGATGTGCGTTTTCAAGCGCGTTTTCTACGCATTTCTCACAATTTTTATGGCACTTGTCCCGACAACAGGTTTGCGACATGGGTCATGACATCATGTTGTTAAATTAAATCGCCTCTTGGGCCTGCATCAGAAAACATTTACCGATCTCCCTTCATCTTATTCTGGTTTCACTCGACTGTTGCTCACACCACTTGATAGTGGTATTCATCGGAGAACTTGTCCGGGTTTTCTTCTTAACATTGGTCAAGGAATATATTCCGACATTGTAATATTGAAAATTGCCTGACAAAAATCTGGTGCCAGGTCCTCCAGTATATGCCGCATGGGAACTAGTCTTGGTTGCCATGTACCATTCTGACGGGCAAGTTCCTTGTTAAGCTCTCCCCAGTAATAGGCCATTAAAAGGTTCTCCTTGTCCACCCACGCTCTTCAGCTGATTCAATATTTTTTCAGAATGAGAGGATCTCAGAGTCTCCATGTCCGCTTATATTTCTGCGAATTTGGCGTTTTAAAGCCATTACGGAAAATGGGACTAGGAAAGCATCGCACAATCAAGATACCGAAAAACATGCTGGCTTTTGTGCCACATCAGGCCGTTGCATCGTTCTTAAGATTTTGTTCGACACTTTTCATTTTCGCGAGCCTATTTGTCTTGCTCGGGTCGTTTTGCTGCCGTTCTTCTTATTCTACTGGATGACCTATTATCGTGGTGCATGGAGGTAGGATTTGGGGTGCATGATTTGTGGTCTAACTGAAATTTGTGTACTTAAAAGAAGTGAAAGTGGCGGTTTTTGAAACATGGCGCTAGCACTTTTGTGCTGTGCCGTAGTAAACTGAGTGGTGTGCGGTAAATACTGTTACCACGGAAGAATACTCCTAGAAACGTGCTGTTGGGGCGAACCTCAGAAAGGCACACCGGTGTGAAAGATAGGCCGACATAGTAGTACCCAACGATGAATGGCTTGTTACGGGAATAGTAGGACGTTGAAGGTTCCGCTGCTCCGGAAGCAGGTTTTTCGAAATCCGGGATTGTAATCGGGCGGGTTCTATTGCCACTAGACGAAGCAAGCCCCACATCTCTAACATACGGCAACACAACTATTCTGTTTTTTTCAGCCCGCTGTCTGATTCTGAAAAACTGGGCATAACGATACCGGGCTATCCTGAAGGATTAATAAATCGTAGCTGACCTTCGAGAGCCCATAGGATACTTACCTTTGGATATCTTTGTGAAGTAAGGATGCGAAGGCCAGACTACCAAAAACACCAACCATGCGTTGAAACAGTGACCTGTTCTTATTGTGCCACATAACAAACTAGTTAGTTTGAGAAGTTTAACAGATAGGGAATCGCATATTGGGGATGCAATGCACCTGAACAGTTAAACGTGTCTAAATGTTTTGCAGCGGCTGTGTGTTTCATCCCGGCTTTGCTATTTCTTTTCTCAAATTTCAAAATCCTGATTCTTTTTCTTCCTCTTTTGTCGTTTTTGCTCTTTTGTTTCTTCGCTCTTTTCCTTCTTTTTTCATTCAATTTTTCTTTTTCTTTCTCTCCTCTTTTTATTCTTTTTCGGTTTGTTTTTCACTCACATTGTCTACGATTATGATCGAATCCGATGGGGATTGCCTACGTATCACGAAGCCGCATGAATCAGATCATTACGTAGTTGAGAGAATAAATGCGAAATAACAATAAAAGAAAGGAAAAAAATTTGGGTTTTCAATATTTCATTAAATAAAATCTTTTTGGGTTTTTCTGTTACAAGGACTCAAAAATACTAACGATAAAAGGGAACATACAGACTCAAAACAAACAGACTTGGAAAAGACTAACAAATTCGAAAAGGTGAAAAATAGACTCAAAACCAAAAGAAAATCAGGAATACATAAGAGCCTCCAACACTACTCCGGGAGCCCGCGGGACATCAGTCGGTCTCGACGCGGGCCTGCGTGCAATCTCTTCTTGAATGTACTCTAAATCAGCCATCACTTGACGGACAAAGGTCATCAAAGTAGCAAAGAACATAGACCTGGTCATATCTTCACATTCATGGCATTTCATTGTGACATAATAAGCAATTTCTTTAATCCTCATTCTGATGACACCTTTTTCTTGGAGTAGGCGTCCAAATTGTTGAGACCGGGCCTCCAATACTTGCGTGGCCGTATGGTTTTGGTCTTGCAATTATTGTATGTCTTCTTTCAGTCGGGAGATCAATGTATAGCAATGATCTCTCTCTGCTTCGAAATCCTTTGCCTGCTGGACCATTTCATTCTCGAGATTAGTCAGTTTTTTCCTTAAGATTGTGCCCCGTTCTTCTGCATTCTTTGCCAATTTTTCCCGGGCATTTGCCAATTCATCCTCGGCCTTTGCCAGATCAAACCCATAATCGTGCACTTTTTTCCTCAGATTGCTTATGAGTTTTTCGTCTTTCTCGCCTCTTGTCGGGTTTTCAGCGGCTATTTTCATCTTCTGAATCTGAGCTCGGAGGGCTTCATTTTCTCGGGCCAACCTTTTCTTTTATCCTTCATCCATAGAGGCCTGCAAACCACTATCAAATTTGATGTTTCTGATTTGATCTTCTAGTTTGCTTATGGTAGTCCGGTAGTCATTCTCTTTGGCTAACCAAGCCCATTGTTCTTGCGATGCGTCAAAAAGTTCTTGGATATGAGGCCTTTTGGTCGGCCTTTCAGATTCATCATTCGTCGCGACTCTCTTCCTATACCAAGCAAGATAACCAGGCAAAACCTCGCCCCTGGATAAATCGCGTACTCGGGTGTTTACCCCCAAATACTGGCATTCGTTCCAACATGGCAAACCAGTTCTTCAGGAAATTGAGCCTCTGAGAGGATTTCGACCACATGAATACTAAGATCTTCATCTCTAGGAACTGTTTGGAATCTTCCAAGTTGTCTCAAAACGCGGTATGGGGCACAGGGTTGGATGCTTCGGAGGCCCATTACGAGGAAGTGGGGACTTGTGGCGGGCATGTAAATAATCTCATCAACGGGAAGCCAACCCAATGTCCACTCTATATTATCCGCGGTTATAGAACGAAAGCGAGATACCCAATCTTCAACACCTTCCGGTAGTTCGAATCATGTCACTCGTGTACCAAACTCTTCGATGTAGTTTTTTCCCATAGACACGTAGTTCATGTATCGAGGACGGTGACAAAGGTGCTCGATCATCCACATTTTCAATAACAGATTACAACCCTAAAAATACCTTACTCCGATTTTACAGGATGTGAGAGCTCCGAATATATCTGACACGATCATGGGTGCGAGGGTACTCTTGGACTGGGTAGTCAAAACATGGACAACGCCAGCTACACACAAATCAATGTTCCCGTCCTCCCTTGGAAACACTAAGAGGCCTAAAAATGCCACCATCGTTTCCCACATTCATCGTTTTCTTTTACTGCAGAGTCCACTTTCTGGGTCCTCGAATCCCCTTAAATGCCCATGCCGTTGGTATAGAAAGTGAAAAGTGGAAGCTCCACCTGCTAGACTTTCAATCTTGATATGCCTGTTTATTTTCAGTAAGTCTAAAAACTTGTGGGGAGTAACGGTGCTTGGAGATATCAGGTACTTGTGTCTTAATCCCTCTGTACTCCCGGCATAACCCGCCATTTCTTCCAAGGTAGGTGTAAGCTCAAAATCTGAGAAGTGCAGAACATTGTGGGCGGGGTCCCAGAATGACACTAATGCCTCTATCAAATCACTTCTATGTTTAATCTTCAATAGTCCAGTGAGTGCCCCAAGTATCGGTTGACCTTATCTTGCCCTTGTTTTCCCAAATCCTCCCACCACATGTGGAGTGCCAGTGGAATCTGATCCATAACCTTTACCGGTAAAATCTAAATAGTGCTCATTCTGCACATTTTATAAGAATAGGGTGACTGGGTTAAAACATGTGAGTTTTATTTGAAAACTGATCAGAAAAGATTATTTTTGCAAAACTCAATTTAAACAAATCGCGACTACTTTTGCAAATACGGCCCTTCAGCACTTCAGGAGGAAAGATTTTAGGGTTGTGTTTGCTAAGTGGCCAAAAATTAGAAAAGGGATCATAGGTGGCTATTCTTCCAAAAATAGCCTTCCGGCGTCCCGTCGGGCATTTCTGGCTATTTGGACAAAAACGGCATCACCTAACTTTATTATGACAAAAATGCCGACATGTTCATATTTTTGGCTATTTTTGCAAAAGCGGGGCTGAACCCGATGAGGGTTGCCTACGTATCCCACATCCGGTGAGAATCAAACCCGCGTAATTCGGTAAGTTTTGACGCAACAGGAAAATATGACTTATTTTGAAATGACTTTTGCTTCTTTTTTTCAAAATTTCAGCAGAGTTTCGGGATATTTTGAACAGAGGGTTTTCAAAGACGGATGATTTTCTCTCTCCTACCTTAATCTTAGTTTTTCTTGATTTTTCTTCCCTATTCTAGAAGCCGGTCAACATGCAAGTCGAAGCAAATAAATGCACAAGTAGCACGTGAAATGCATTAGGATGGTCTTTTTTACTTCGGGTACACCTGTCATAGACGGACCCAACCCCCGTGTTGAGTCCCCAAATTCAAATGCACGTGATGCAAACAAGCGTTCCTACTAGGGATCCGGCATGAGGCTATGTTATTCTAGGTTTAAAACCTGGGTGTATTATTCTAGACCTACCTTACCCGAGCGGACAACTCGAGCCGGGGAGGGGGGGGAGGGGGGCAGCGTACCGTTAACCAAAAGATCATCCTGCTTTGCAACTTGTCCGAACCTCGTTCTAAATTAGGGTATGGCACTAACAGAAAAGAAGTCACGCCAGCGTGCAGTTCCTAGAAGATTTAGAAGACTTAGAGGGAAGAAGGGTTTCGTAATACAGTTCTAACAATATCAAAGCGGTAAAGAGCGGCATTTAGCACATTAGGCTAGAACACGTAAAAATCATATAATAAATAAAAGCGAAGTATAACAGTTATTCTAAGCTCGAATTCTTGAACCCTAAACCAGAGATTCTGGTTCGATCCCCAGCAGAGTCGCCAGAGCTGTCACACCTCCTTTTTCCCGAGCGGATAGGGAGTTTTTCCAATTTAAGTAACTGTAATCTAAATGGAATTATTTATTTAATTCCAGGGTCGCTACTTGGAATAATTTAAGGTTTTTCAAGTCACCGGTTTATTTTAAATCCCAAATCGAGGAAATTGACTCTATTTTTGGTCCGCGAACGCAGAAGATCGAGTAAGGAATTCTGTTAACCCGGGAGAAGGTGTGAGGCACTCCCGAGTTCCGTGGTTTTAGCACGATCGCTCAACTATCAATAATTGGCCTAATTATCTGATTTTATACATGTTTTAAATGCATTTTTATCTTTTAACCGCTTTTTATTATTTATGAAGTTTGTTTGAACAAGTCGCGATGTCGAACACGTGTTTTTTTTGTACACAATACGAATCGTGTCACGGGAACCGTACCCACGATCTACAACATATGTATTTTATTATTGTTTGAAGTTATGATCGGGTCACATGAAATGCACACCCGAATTGTGGATTACGTATCGTGACCATGCCACGAGAATTGTGCCCATGATCACGATGATTTAATTACGCGCCTAAAGCAAACTACGGATTCTTTTAAAAAAAAAATTAACTAATTTGAGATGATTGTGAAGTCAAGAGTTTATGGAGGAAAATGATGGAGAATGAGGAAATTGATTACTGCAATCATTAATACGTTCATTACTACGACGTTATCGGATATGAGCTTAACATTTTGTCCTTTCAAATTTTCAGATTCTGAGTGTTGGTGAATTTTCACTCTTCGTTTTTGGTCAACTGTTCTGCAACTGCTCGACAATCGTAAAAAAAAAAGTGATCTCGAAAGTTGTAATTAAACAATTGGACATTCTTAGAGACAAACATGCCAGCCTTATAATCAGTTTTGAAAATTATTAAAAAAGCAAAAGATTAATGTAAGAACATCACAAAATTTATCCATAAACACATATATGACCCACTTGTCATGCCTTAACAAATTTAGGCCCAAAACCGGACTGAAATTTATTGAGAAAAAATTTTAAAATGAGTCTATTACAAATTAATTCAGTGTAAGTCATAAGAATTTTACACACAAAAAAAAAATTAGCCAAAACCAATCTAGGAAACCTGTGTGTTTATTGCATTAAAGCTGATTTTTTAAGCTTCTCATATACGGAACTAAATGAAGCAAAATATTCAGCACATGTCATTAAACAAGCATTAACATACCCGAAAAGAAAATCATGGATGTTAAAAACAAACAAAACTAATTAACACATGATAAGGCATTTAAAATCTCATATTTGCATTTATTGATTTAAACAGGTGATTACAAGATGAAGAACATACCTAAATGTGGAAAATCAGCTAGATAAACCAATAAATGTCTGAAATTAAGAAGCGGGAACTCAGCAGAAGAAACCAACAATCATAGCTCCAAAAGTTCGTTCACCTTTCTAGACCCCGGAAAAATACTTAAAAGCTAAAGAAGAGCTCAAGATTATGAAGAAAATTTTGAGTGAACTATTTTGAGTGAGATTTCTGCCGTCTATCCCTTTTTGTCTACTCTAAGGTGTGTATTTATAATACCCTTGCTAGGGCAACAAATCAGATTTTTCAAATTCAAACCCACTCCTCACCGATTATGTTTTTGCACAGTTTCCACCCCAATTCTTTTGTACTATTTGCTTATTCAACCCACCCCTCACTTTCCTAAAACCTTCCTAGGCAGTGATGGAAAGATTCTTTGAGCCTAAATACCTTAAGTACCCCTAAAAAGACTGTTATTCATCTTTTAAACTTGGACCACAAAAAAAACTGGGACATACGGCCCATAGGCCTAATACCCTCTTTGGGTTTCTTGTCAATGGACCTATGGTTGGAGAAGAGAAAACTAAAATAATAATTAAAAAAAAAAGAAAATCTGATGAGAGACGGACATACGGTCAAACCATTCCAAACTTTGACGAGCAAAATTTTGCCAATAATGGAAATTATAACATGAACGCTGGCCGAAAATTTCTAATGGCTAGTGCTTTATGTCACAATTTTCATCATTTGCCGAAAAAAGAAAGGGAGATGAAGTTCAAAGCTCCAGGCAGTCGGCAACCACCTGCCCGGAATCCAGCCGCCGCGAGATGGGCATAAGATGGATCTGCCGTATTCTTTTATCAAAAGTTTTGATGAAAAAATAGGGTGTTTCGGGGGGACAATCAGAGAAAGAAGAAAAGGGGGTAAAAAGGTTGGATCTTTAATTTTTAGATCTAAAATTCAGAGAGAATGAGTGATTTTTTTGGAGAAAATAATGGTGGATTCGGAATGAGAGGACGATGGAGGTTATGTGCTTAACATTTTAGGGAGTTTGGAGTTGGGCCGCCGCCATGGGCGATTTTCGGCGGGCGGCGGCGGGAGGCGGCGGGTGAAAGAGAAGAGGGGTGAGGGAGATGAGTCTAGGATTTGAGGGGTTAGGACAGTTATAAGGGAAGGGTAGGTTAGTTCCGGTCCGTTGGATTAAATTGGATGAAGGGTGATGGTTTGTTGTGACCAAAACGGGATCGTTTTGGTCATTTGATGGGGGACTGGGCCGATTTTGACTTGGGCTGAGGCGAATATGGGGGATTTTGGGGGAGAAATTTAAAAATAGCCAGATTTACAACTGGTCGTTCAAAATAGCCCAATTTCAAAAGTAATCGAAATTTAGCCACTTTTTATGTAAAGATAAATCTGAGCGAAAACACTGTTCAAAACCCGAAAAATACTCCAGTATATTATGCTGGAGTTCCAACATAAGTATACTTGAACTCCAGCATATTATACTGGAGTTCCAGGATAGTATGCTGGAACTCCAGCATATTATACTGGAGTTCCAGGATAGTTTGCTGGAACTCCAGCATAATATGATGGAGTTCCAGCATAAGTACAATAGAACTCCAGCATAATATACTGGAGTTCCAGCAAGTATATTGGTCCAGTATAATATACTAGAGTTTGGAGCACCAGTGCTCCAGTCTCCAGTATATTATATTGGAGCTGGCAAAGTATACCGGTCCAGCATAATATGCTGGAGTTCATACACAAGTGCACCGAACTCCAGTATATTATGCTGGACCGGTCTCTATTGCAGCAAAATGGTGGCTATTTTTTATTGACTTGGTAAACGATGGCTATTTTTGATTGACCAGTCCGAAAACTGGCTATACCGTGCTATTTTGGAGTAATTGGGCCAATGAAAACGATTTTGGCCCGATTCGGAATTTACAAAGCCTTGTTCTCCTTTTTCCTTCTTCCCCTTTTTTTTTGATTTTTAACTTAATAAAATTAATTAAAATCCTAAACCAAGTTCTACATCAAATCTAATTTGTAGAATTAAATTAATTGTCTATTTTTAACATAAAAAATAATTACTTAAAAAAATTAAAGGAGAATACTAATTTATGACTAAAAACTACAAATGTAACATGACCAGTATTTTTTGTGATTTTGTTTAATAATGTAATTAAGACTAGTAATTAAATCCAACATGCAATTAAGACCTAAAATGTAATGCAATGAAGAATTAAATATTTTTGGTATTTTCATGACTTTAAAACATTAAGAGTGCAAAAAAAAATGCAACTAAATGTAAACAATTAACAAAAATTCTTACAAATTCTATAAATACTAAAATAATTAATTAAATATTTTAGTCGGCAAAAATCACATGCTCACAGTATTCTCACAGGGTTCGAGAGAGGGTCGCACCGCAAGAAATGTGATGTAGACAGTTTACCAATACAAATATCAGTAACTGCTTCTACAACTCGAACCCATGATGATAGAGTGTTGAAAGAAAAGTTCAAGTGGTAATAGCTAATAAGAATAAGGTTGCTTTTCCTTCCTTTTGTTAGCAACAGTAGCAATGAATTTCACTGATTCAGTAACAGCAAGAACCCCATAATATTATGGCTTGAAATAAACTTACACACACCACCATTTCACACTGTTTCTTGTGAATAGTTTCACATTCTACAAAGTCAACCTATAGCCTGCTTTTGGTTAGACAACTTTGGTATAAAATCTTTTTTAAGATTTCTTTCCTTCAACTTTATGTTTTTCGATTCAAGAATCTATAGATTGTACTACGTGAATCATGAAAAATGATTTTAAATGAATTTAGTTGCCATTATAATTGGTGTTCTCTAATGTTCTCCAATTAGTTTTAGGTAATCCTTCTTTGACTTTAAATAAATATTATAAAGGTGCAGAATGAAGTGTATTACATCTGCAATTTTATATTTAGTGTTCTGTTAACAAAGAAAAAAAAAAGAGCAGCCCGTTACACATATGATATAGATAAGCTGACATAATGCAAGCATTAATGGCTGCTTCCACGGCTCGAAGCCGTACTTTGTTAGCATTGAAACCACACCATAAATTTAGAACCAAAAAGCCAATTCATATTTAGAGTTTGATTTAGTATTTTGCAATGTGGTTTTTTTCATTGATATATACGCTGATTTCACGGCTCCAACTCGTCATCTATAGGCCACACCCCAACAAAGTGTGACCCTTCTCCGAACCCTACGTAAACACGAGATTTTCGTGCACCGAGTTGCCCTTTTGCCTTTACTTTTATAGAATAAATCATTCATCAAATTAACTCACACATAGCAATAGCTATGATCCCTACTGAAAAACATCATCCCTCTTTCCAGAAATTTTAGATGCAAAATAGAAGATAGTAAAAGTTTGGTAATTTTATATAATGGAAATTAAATATGCAGCTAATGGCTGTCCCCGTAATTACATCACTACAACAACAACAACAACAACCCACTGGGATCCCACAAGTGGGTCCGGGGAGGGTAATATGTACGCAGACCTTACCCCTACCCTGGAGGGCAGAGAGGCTGTTTCCGAAAGACCCTCGGCTCGAGAGAAAGATAGGAAAAAGTAAATAACAACAAGGCCAGGAAAATGATATCAACAATGTAAGGACCGGGGAAAAATAAATGGAAGAAAGCAATAGCAATAGCAAGAGTAATACCAATTTACATCACTATTCAACATTATTTTTCTCTTTTTTGACAAGTCACTCTTCAACAGTTCAATTGTCTGCCTCTTTTTTCTTTCTTTCCCAATTTTTTTACCCATGTACCTCTAGTTCATATTTATGAGATTCTGGGTGAGGATTTCAGATGTGTACATCTCCTATTTTTCTATAAAACAATCTCAGAAGCTGCTATACCTTCTCATGCATTCAGCTCGCCAAACCAAACGCCACGCCTCATAAATTTGTTAAGAGTGCATGTGGTAGTTTTGAAGCTAGGCACCACGAAAAGATCCCGTTAAAGTTCAGCAACGCGATTCATGAAACACCGAACAACTGGGAGTTACAAACTCATGTCCTCTGGCAAGCACCTCGCAAGGAAATACAGGCTGCAATAGGCGAGAAGGTTAAACTACACCAGAAGTAAAAGAAAAAGAAAGAAGGCATATAACAAAATCGATATTCAGAATACGGTCTATGTTCTTTACACGGATTCTCCGTTGTCGTATTTCCTTATCTTAACTGCGGTGATTATGCGTTTCTTTAGCCGAGGGTCTATCGGAAACAATATCTCTACCTTCACAAGGTAGGGGTAAGGTCTGAATACATACTACCCTCCCAAAACCCCACTTGTGGAATTTTACTGGTTAGCGTTGTTGTTGTTGTTGGCCTCTGTTGAAAGTTGTAATCATCCCATCTGAAATCTTGTTAGAGAGAGTACACTTTTATTTACTTAATTATATCTTCAACACGCCACCTCACAATGCGGGCCTGATTCTTTTTCATGGGCCAAGAACGTGGATATTATTTCTAATAATGGGTGGCAATGAGACTAGAGCTCAAGACCCCTATCTACGCTGGTACCATCTTGTGCGATCATCTCATCTAAAAACTTAAAACTGAAGCATCCTTTGCAACCAATATGTAGAAACGGTGGATTCTTCCTTAGTAATTCTTAGTATGGGTAAAAGATTCAAGTGTCAGCTTAGTAGTATACTAGTATTATTGACTTTCTTAACGACTAGCATTAACTAAAAAACAAAGTTCTCCATAAGATTTTACTTCAACCATTAGAATCTAAAAGTTCATATATTTTCATTTCTATAGTACAGATATACATTCAAAAAATGGATCTGGCTAAGGAGCTTCCACCAGATGAAAAGCATGATATCAAACAAAAAACTGTAACTATCAGAATTGACGTTGAAGTTTGAGAGAAATAATCTCACCTCGCAGACATGAAAGCCATACCAAAGAACACAGCTTTGACAGCTCGCTTCTGACCGGCATAGTCAAATGCCAATGGAAGCATCTCATGTAAGGTTAGAAATGCCATCACCCCACCCACTGAAAGCACAAACGATCCGTTAAAGAATAAGGTAATTCAAAGTTATAGACTATATTTCTCCTTTCACCATGAAACTAAAGGAAATAAAAATTATATCAACCTGCTCCGAGGAGGCCCTCCAGAATTTCAGGATTCAAGCTGCTTGGGAATAGATACCCTGCAGTTCATACAAGTTCAGAGAAACTCATGAATTCATAACCTATTCACTGATTCATGTCTATTGCGCGTTTTACTTAAGATAAAAGACGCAAATATAAGGTACTCACCCACAATAATTACGCCCAGGGGCTCCGCAAGACCTGAAAGTGTTGCCAATTTGAATGCCTGCCATTTGCTAAGACACATACACTCACCATATAAATCTCAAGCGAATAAGAAAAATAAAAAGGAATAGTGCACACAAAAATATGGGCTTTGCATTTTAATTTCTTATATTCTAAAGCTTCCAGCAACTTTAGTTATGTGCATATAAGTCTTACAATTTAAATAGCTTAATGTAAGTCTTATAATTTAAATAGCCTTAATGTTAGTCTAATAATTTAAATAGCCTCAAGGCCTAAAGCATAAGTATGTACACATAACACGACCCCTGGTGAAACAACATCCATATGACTTCACAAAAATTGAAGTTTAAGATATTTACATGCTTGGAGTCAATAACTAAATCATTAGAAAATCGACATAATAAAAGAAACCAAGATTTACACAGTAGCAAAAGATGCTACCATTCCTTATTATTAGTCATAAGTTAGTCTACCAGGAATCATTACCTCTGTGTTGCAAAATAAACTGGAAGTGCAACAGCAACACCCTGCAACCAAATAAATCAGGTCCCGCAATGGAAAAAAATAAACAAAAAGAGCACATCCATTAGCCTCTTCTCGTTTGATCAAAATCAACATGTAAAAACAACAGTAAATGCCTTCCCAGGCATTGTCAATCGATCAACCATTCAATCAACTATGCCTCAACCCAACTCAGTTGGCAATTTGGTATAATATGGAAAATGTGAGAAAGAATCAGAAGTGCTTGATATGCACAGGTCTTATCCTGAAATATAGGTCATACATGGCTCTTGGAAAAACTGATAAGCACATTGATTTTGTTATGATTAACATACTGTTAACGGTTACACGCTTAATCAACAACAATCTGCTCAGCAGAGAAAGTTTGAATAAGATTTCATAGGCCAAAAGGGAATGAAACAAAGATTAATAAAGCAATCAATTACCTGCATATACACATACTATGATAGGACAAGATATCAAACATTATAACTGTAGTAAGGAGTTCATTAGTGGATTCTTGCACTCAAGAAACAAACAGAAACCAGGAAATAAGAGACTGGTAAATGTGAATGAAGTATACCTCTGGTATGTTGTGTAAAGCAATAGCAAGAGCCAAGTTTAGACCAACCCGAAGTCCCTAAAGAAAAGCATGATGAAAACAGAACAAACTTTAAACAATTACTATATGTTTATAACTGAGACCTTTTGCTAAAAGGACTTCAAAATGTATTCTCATCAAACAAAACAAAGTTACTAACATACTCTTTCTGCAACTAACAGGTAATGTCTAGTCTTTGAGAATACCTAATTTTCCTTAGAAGACAAACTATTTAGTATGGAATGTCATAGGCCTAAATAGAGCAAAACGGATAGAGATTATTCATATAGCCGATGCCAACTAGTTTGGGATTTGAGGTGTTATTCATTAATTGAAATTTTGTCACTCTTACAGTTATTAACATAGAATTAAAAAAATATTGTAGGTTGAGCGACAATGACTAAAGTGATTGATAGAGAAGATTATAAACATCAGATAATCAAGAAAGGAGGACTACCTTCATTGATCCAAGGAACACGGCCATCCCTTCAGGAAAGTTATGCAAGCTTATACCTGATTAGAAAAACCAATAAAATCATGTTATACATCTTGTATTGAATAGGCAATATGGATCAAATGCATATACCATTCTCTTCTATTTCCATATTGCTACTCCCTTCATCTAATTCTATGAAGTGTAGTTTAACAGGAAATGGAGATTGTGAAGTTAATTTGACTTGTATAGCATTTGGGTACAAGTAGCTCAAAATGTTAAACTTGACAAATGACCTTTGATTGCCAGAAGTACGTGCAAGTAGTATAGAATTCTTATTAGCAAGAAAAGTCATGAAAACTTAGGAACATCTCATACTAGAAAATATGGTCCCTTGAATTGGACGTAAGACAACTTGATAGGTAAATGAGCATCAAGTCTGTAACAGAACGTGGGGCTGTTCCTTAACGACAACACAGCAACAACTATGCCTCAGTCCTAAAGAAGTTGAAGTCAGCTATAAAAATCCTCATTGACCACTTTACTCCATTTAAAATCACCTCATGCCAATAGGGGCTGTTCCTTATATCCAAAAAAATAAAATAAAAGCCATGTGTTTGGGGGAGGGGNAAAGAAAATTCCTGCACAATAGATAAATGACTATTACTACTTGGGAGTCAAATAGCTTTTCCTTTTACTACTACTTTCTCCCAAGTCTTTTAAATATTTCAAATTATTAACTATGCTGACTTATAGTACTTTTCATGTACTTTTCCAAAACATATTTTATTTCAGAAAAGTTGAAGAATTTATGCCCATATGCACGCTGAATATTAGGGGTTTTGACCCTCATACTTTGAACTCTTTCGCATAAAATGGCACGGAGGGAGTATGGTTTCCAGCAAACTATTGAGGAAAACCTACTTTTACTATGGAAAGAACCTTAACATATTACTCTGAGCATAATAAGTCCTACCAAGATAGTCCAATTAGAGGCCTTCGTTGCAGTCAATAAGGAATGAAGGGAAGAGAATCATTTAACTACAAGGCTTTGTACATCTAGCACCTTACTAAAAAGACTTAGCTTAACTGAAGGGTAACCTTAATTCAAATGACAAACTAGATAAGAAAAAGAACTTGAGTAAGCTTGTAATATTCTTCTCATAACAGAAATGGGTAGTACAAAAAACATGTAATTTTAACGAATTTGCTCAAGACTATGCTTTACTTGTGGGTGCAATCTACTTATTATCAATCTAACTTCCTAATAAAACTTCTCGTGAAGGTGGAGTGCTACTCAGGGACATTAATGTGAAGAGCAAGCAAGTTCTTTTTTTTGAAGGTAAAGAGTAAGCAATATTTATTTTAAACATAAATGTACTCTTGGCAGAGGCGGAGCTAGGATTTTGAGTTTATGGGTTCTGGATTTCAGAAAAGGCTGTTTAATAGGTTCTTAATATATTATTTATACATATTAGATGAATTTTTTATCCAAAAACAGGGTCTGAGCCAAAACTACTGGGTTCTGCCGAACCCGTACACAGGTTTGTGGCTCCGCCCCTGATGTCTCTTGCATAAAGATGTCCGTAGACCGTAATAAGACTGAAACAACGAGAAGCATCAAAAATAGGCTTCCACTCATAACATTTAATCCGACCTAGTGCACAAAGAGTTCGGAGTTCTCAAAATAAGAACTCAAAGGGAGGTTTACAGCATAACAGAAACAAAGCAGGCTGGTGAAACTTGAGAGAATTATCAGCAAGCCAATACAGCAGACTGACCTACTGCTGTGATGATTCCACTAAATAAAACTTGGCGGCGATGCTTCTTCATCATATCCTTACTCCTTTCATCTCCGTCTTTCTGTTCTCAAGCAGAAAACCATTTTTATTCTAAAACTATGTTTTGCATGAACAAGACTTTCTCCTGTAGAAAACAAATCAAAATAATACCTTTTTGCCTTTGGCACTTGAAATGGGTGCAAGTGTAGGTTCTGGGATAAAATGTGAAACAAGAGCAAAGAAGATAACACCTGCAAAAAACTGACCGACCGAAAGATTTGATTAAGAGCCAAGAACTGTATGTTTCTTCTTTTGGTGGAAAGTTGATAAAGTTCAGAATAAAATCAGGAGAAAGCTCACCCAGAGGTTTCCCTTCAAAAAGCCAATGGAGTTTATAGCATTATGAGCCAAGTCAAAGAATGATATGCTGAGCATAAGACCAGCAGCAAACCCCTGCAAAATGGGAGAAAATATTCAGGCCTCTACTCTGCTATATACCTCTCGGATTTACGCCATTGAACATAACAATTTCATTAAAGCTAAGAAAGCTCAAACAATCAGTAAATTAACAATCAAATGATCCTTTTCTTATGTTCAAATTTTAACATACTCAATCCCGAAAAGGCCCGGTGCACTATGCTCCGGAGAAGGGCTGGACCACATAGGGTCTATTTGTACGCAACCTTACCTTGCATTTCTGCAAGAGGTTGTTTCCGACTTGAACCCGTGACCTCCTGGTCACACAGCGACAACTCTTAAAGTTGCACCAAGGCTCCCCTTAAAAATACTCAAACTCGAAATGAAGTATAAAATAACCAACAGTAAATATCTAGCAAGACAGCATGCCTAAATAAGGAAGTGACAACAAAACCATGAATCACTGAAATTAACCATTTCACTTCTAACATTCTTACAAATACAATTAACAATCACCTGTAAAAGTCCTAGCATCTTCAAGTTAGGAGTCTGGCTAATAACCACAAAAAGTGCACCTGCTCAATAAGATAACAAATAGTAATTAGATTCAAATCATTAAACCTTCTTATTGGAGACTTCTCATAGTTTCAAACACTCGAGAAACCTGAAAAAACACAGAAGTATATGGAAACAACAACCTTAAAGTAATAGCACCATCGGTCCTCAATGTGTATTATACAGTTTTTATGAGCTAAATTGAAAATGTGTATTAAAGGGCAGTCCGATGCACTAAACTTCCGGTATGCGCGGGGTCCGAGGAACGGCCGGACCACAAGGATTTATTGTATGCAGCCTTACCTGCATTTCTGCAAGAGGTTGTTTTCACGGCTTGAACCCGTGACCTCCTGGTCACATGGCAGCAACTTTACCAGTTACGCCAATGCTCCCCTTCAAATTGAAATTGTGTATAAAAATTGAAATTTTAGCAATATGGTTTTCACTATAAAGGATTACCAATGGATTGAGCACAAAAATTAAAAAGACCACACTTTGACTTCCATAACTCAAAACTAAACATTAATTAAAACACATATCAGGTTCTGATAATCAATGAACTTTTGCAAAGTAGAAAAATAAACTACTCCTAACCAAAAAAAAGAAACGAAGAATTTTTATTTACCTAGAGAGGTACTTAAGCCACCCAACATAGAAAGACCAAGAGCAACAAGAATTTGAGAATCCATAGAATACCCTTTGCTCTAAAACCCCTATATATTCCAAGATAGCCAATTTTTTCCCAGAAAAATCTGGGGTTTTGCTCCTATTTTTTTCTGCTATTCTATAGACGAAGCAAATGGGTGCTGGAGATTGATATCAAGAATTGAAAATTTAAGCTTTAGGAAAGAAGAGGTCTCTTAAAAATCAAATCTTGGAGACCCCCAAGATTAAAAGATTGCACAAATATATAAGTAGTAGCTCAGCTCAGCTCCCTTCAGGAGTGGGGCAAAGAAGAGAATATGTACAGTTAAAGGAAAGAGATTATGGAAATGGAGGGGTTCAAGAAATTAGAAACTTTGACTTGTTGCTTTAGCATATAGTGAGTTGTTGTTATTATTATTATTATTATTATTATTATTATTATTATTATTATTATTATTATTATTATTATTATTATTAGTTTTGTACATTGTCAGCAACCATTAGTTGGTTTCTTTAGTATAATTGTATAGTTTAGGAACCATGATTTGTTTTTCAATTGCAACTGTACCATCTCGAGTTTTTAAAATTAAGTCAATTCACATTTTATTTTGAGTAATTGGTAATTAAGAATTTAAGATTAAGTCAAACCATAGGTCATCGAAAATTTTCATATATACTTGAAAAATGCTTAATGGTTGAATATGTCACAAACTAGAATATAAAAAAAAAAAAAAAAAAAAAAAAAAAAAAAAAAAAACAAACTAGTGGCTATATTTTAAAACGTCTCAATATGTTATATTTAGGCTTAGACAATTATTCACGGAAAAGTATACAAATAATCCTCAAAGTGGATAGTCTTGAATTTTTGCCCCCGCTTAAACTTTAAGTTTAATAACTATAACCCCTCGCTTTCCCATGGGCAATACTTATAACTTTTAACCTTTTTCTGCCCCTAGACAAGCAAAGATCAAAAGTTAAAGACCACGTAAAAAAATATCAATATTTCTATAATTTTTTGGTCACGCTCACGCCAATTATCCTGTCGATCATGTTCTACTTCTAGCTTCTATTAGTACAATTTGTGAGATAATTCTGACTACCAAAGTTTAAGTCTCAATATATATGTAGGAGAGTCGTTTAATTTTTTCTTTGCAAAAACCACCAACTCTAGGTGAGATAATATATTAATAGACGTCAAAATTCTAAAAAAGATTGTAACAAATGGATATAACTAAATGGAAAAGGAAATCATTGAGATCTCTTTGGGTATGTAAGTTATGTGACAAAAGATGAAGGAAATTCATGCTTTCTTTGCTATTGTTCAAATAATCACGGAGAGAAATACAAAATTTCAAGTGTCGTAGGAATTTTTATTTGTAGAAGATAATTCAGGAAAAATTAACTGTCTTTAAAATCACAAAATTATTTTGAAACATAAAAATAAATATACCAACACATAATAATAAAGGTGTCAAGCAAGGGAAAAGAAGAATATATACACACTTTTTTCCTCGTTGAAGATAGCCAGCTGATAATTGAACAACGAAAAATTGATCTCATAAAAAGACTTTGTATTTTTTAGAGATTTTTTCCTTCCTATACCATATATGAAACTTTATTACAAAAAATGTGCACATTTTCTAATTTACCCGCCCTGTCCACATTTTTCCTACAATTATTATACCATTCATTAAATACTAATTATTAGTAGCTGAATCTTCTTAATTAGGCGTGCTAAAATTCAGGAACAGAATCTTCTAATTGATTTAGCCACAAATCAAATCTGTTCAAAAGCTCAATTCGTCGAAATCAAATCTGTTCAAAAGCTCAGATCTGTTCTTCATATTTTCGCTTATGACACAAGTCAAAAGCTCAGTTCGTCGAAATCAGAAGCTCAATTTCAAATTGTAGAAATCGGTCCTGCAAAAGCTCTATTCGTCGACATTCTCTCTACATCTCTCTATTTCTCAATCGCAAATTTCAGTAATACAAAGCAAATGAAAAGAGAGCAGCAATTCCACCATTGACAGTCATTGAAAAGCTTGAAAGCTTTGAGTTCAAATTTGGGTTTTCAAAAATCATTATTTGTTTGGATTGGGTGTTAGTGAAAATAATCAGGAATATGGTTTGGAGTTTATATCTCAATTTTGAGGAGTTTTGGTGAAGATTAGACTTGGTTTTGACCGAATTTCAGATTGAAACTCGAAGAAGAAGAAGAAGAAGAAGAAGAAGAAGAAGAAGAAGAAGAAGAAGAAGAAGACATATTGCAGAAATTGTAGATAAATTGTAGATTATTTGTATTCTGATTGTAGATGCTTTATTTTCTGTTTTCACAAATAAAAAACGGCTAAAACTTCTACAAATCTTCTGGAAAAACGCAATTATGTCAAAAATCCCAATTATGCTACAATTGAATAGGAATTGGGATATAAAAATTCAATGTACCCAGTTTTGTAGATATTTTGTAGATAAATTATAGATTATTTGTATTCTAATTGTAGATGCTTTGTTTTCTGTTTTCACAAATCAAAAACGACTTAAACTTCTACAAATCTTCTGCCAAAAACGCAATTATGTCGAAAATCCCAATTAAACTACAATTGAATGGAGATTGGGATATTAAAATTCAATGTACCCAGTTTGTAGATATTTTGTAGATAAATTGTAGATTATTTGTATTCTGATTGTAGATACTTTGTTTTCTATTTTCACAAATCAAAAACAACTAAAACTTCTACAAATCTTCTGCTTTTGCTTCCATTATTACTCTCTTTTCAATGAAATATTGTCACAATTCCTCTGCTTTTCCCCATATAAACGACTCAATTTCCTCGTATTTTTTTTAGTTAAGATATCAAATAAGTAGGAATTGAACAAGATGGGGAAGATGAACCAGAAATGGGGAAAAATTTTATTTTGTGTCTCACGCGACTGACACTAGTTGTGTGAGGCCTCTTTTTTGTCTCACAACTGTGTGGGTCCCAGAATTTTGTGGACCCAGATGTGTAAGATATGGGTCCACAAATATGTGAGATAAAAAGAGGCCTCACACAACTAGTGTAAGTTGTGTGAGACACAAAATAAAATCACTCAGAAATGGGACATCTGCAATGGAAAAGAAACTGAAAGACACGTTTTCTGATGGGGGTGGTTGTAAGGGGTGGGGGTGGGGTCTGTGTATGTGTGTGTGTGTGTCTGGGATCGCACTGGGAAAATCTGCATTTTGGGGAATATAGTAATATGAAGTTGACATGGGGTCATTAAGAAGAGTTTATTATCGGTTGGAAGATTTGAATATTAAAAAGGAGAGGTACAATAGTCAGCTGCTAATGTACTAAATTCAATGCCAATGTTTAAAATAATGCTAGTATACTTCTGCGCACGCAAATAATGTGCTAAATACACTATGGTATAGAATTGATAATTTGGTATACTAAGTGTAATTAAACCAAACCTTAAACATTGAGGGTAATAAGGTTTCCTATGTGGCATAGGAATGTAAAAATTCCTATTTTTTAATGACATTATCGGTCAACTTAAGCATTGTTATAGTGATCAGCAGCCGGCTGAAAAACATCCCAGAATTAGAAAGAAATTTCCTTTTTAAGCAAGTCCAAAATCTCAAAACTTTCAGACTGTGTTGCTCGGACTCTCCGAAAATGTGGCAGGATAAGTGTCGGATCCTCCAAAAGTAGTGCATTTTTGAAGGATCCGACACGGACGCAGCTATATTTTGGAGAGTCCGCGCAACATAGCTTTCAGATACTATCAGTGAAGTTCAAATTCCAGACGCCACAAAAACGAGGTACGAATTATCTTCTTCTCCCTTTTTCTGATAAAAGTTGTCTCCAAGCTCTCTTGTGCGCACCTTAACTATTGCATCAAGTACTTACTACCTCCAATCTAACACAATAAAATATCTTTATGATAATAAGAGCTCTCAAATCGCGAAAACCTCGGTGTTCAAGAGCATAGCTTTAGAGAGGAAAGGACGGGAACCCAAGTTAAGGCTGGTGGGGAAGCACAAATCTCGACTTCAAAGACTATGATTCAGTTCCTAACTGATCAAACCTGCAGTTGCTTCAGAAACTAGCTCATACTATTTACACGCTAAGAAGATAACGCAATAGAACAATAATAATCTCTTTCAAATTCCAGAACCATAGAGCTCCATGGCATTTTCAGCTCAAAATTAACAGCTGCATAGACTGAAAAATTAGGAAACTTAATTTGGTATACAAGCATAGAATAAGACCACCAAGAACTGGCACAATGGATAGAATTCCATCACCCCTTAGGCAGGTTGGAGCACTGAGAATAGAGAAATTACTACGAAGCGCCTAATGAAGGTTAACGAAAAAGAAGTATAGAATAAGGGCTTTACATGTGCACAAAGTGCATCTCAAGTAGTGCGAGGAAGGGAGGAAGAGTGGGAATATTCCTTTCTCTTTATATTATCACAAAGAGCTGTTTCCACGCCTTAAGCCACAATTAGGCTCCCACAGTTCAAAACAATACAATACATAAAAACATTTGGGTCTTCGAAACTAGTAACAATAATAAGATCCATCGGAAAGGGGCATGTGGAAAAAATTATAGCCTATAGAAGATAAAGCATAAAGCACTTCATTATAATTTCAGCTTAAAAAAAAGTCAATAAAGAACAACGCAAACGAAGTCAAGAAGCACAAACCGAAGACCTCCCAGGAGCACGTTCTTTCAAGAAGAATATGCATTTGGTCCAGAACATCTCATGATATCAAAACTACAATCCTTTAGATAGCAATCACTAGGAGTTCATATTAAGATATAATCCGTCAATAAATTCATTAGCAACTCTTTCGGACATCTAAGTCATATACTTTACAAATCCAGAGTTAAATAACAAATGAAAACTGATATTAATAGAGAAATAAAATAATTTCTATAACAGTAGATGGCTAAAATGATTCTTCTAATTCCTTCTTCTCTTCAATACCTACTGCAAGTGCAGCTATATTTTCATGGTCAAAATTAAAAAAGTTTCCCCTTTTCTATTTACCCATAGTGCTAGTGACAACTAGCCAACGGCCTGTACTACTGTGGCCTACAAAAGCATAGAAGCTTTGCTTCCAGATTTTTTTCTTGCATCTCTAAACCACCAGTCAATCATTTCCTATTTTTCTGATGACGAACAACTGATGACTGGCCTATTAAAATGTAATAGCTGTTTCCTGCAACAATTCACCATTGCATAACAAGTTACTAATTAGCCAGTGACCAGCATAACTAAACCCCCATTAAAGACTCAAAACACATCAAGAATTCTATCCGTGATGGCGTCCAAAACTTACAGGCCTTGGGGTTCCAGATTTTCTTTTTCACCTTTGAATCACCATCAGACCATAGCCTATCCAAAGTGAATACGGCTTTTTTCCTTATTCAGTTTACAGTAGTTCACTAGTTTCTGATTAGCCATCGGCCAGAGTGACTAGAGCCCCAGATTCTACCCATAATGGCTTCCAGAACTTACAAATTTTGGTTCCAGATATTTTTTTCATTGATGACCATTAAACCATTCACCGATCAAAATAAGTATAATGTTTTCCTCTTTAGTTTACAAATTGGGTAACTTGTTCCTAATTAGCCAGAGGCCAGCATGACTAGAGCCCAATCAAAGATAAAAATATGTCAACATTTCCACCCACACTGGACCCCAAGATTTAGAAGCTCTGTCCTATCAAAATCAACCTGTTCCCTTCTTTGGTATAAACATAGGTAAGTAGCTTCTAATTAACCAGCGGCCAGCATGATTAGAGCTCCATCATAGAACCAAAACACGTCTAGAATTTTACCCATAATGCCTCCAAAACTAAGAAGCTTCTGTCGTTACAACTTGAATATCTTGTTTTGGTTGGTCACACTTTTTGAATAACTAGTTTCTAGTTAGCCAGCAGTAAGCATGTCTAGAACCCCATCAAATACCAAAACATGTCTAATTCTACCCCATAATTGTCTCCCAAACTTAGACCATTTGCCTATTCCAGGACCTTCAACTTTACCTATCCTATTCTTTTCCGCCCCGAAAATTCGACAAAAACAAAGGGTAGAAATTTTTGCACACTCATTGTTGTTCCTTGTAACATGATCATATAAAAACATGAATCACCACAATGCTTCTAGTGCTCCATTTGTGAAAGAGAGATTCCTGGCATGGTTGTTGTCATCAAAAGCACTACACTATGTGCAGAGTCATGTAGGAAAATAACCAAAAACTTAACACATTGGCTATCAACATACATAACAAAATGACATCTGGAGGCACCAATAATGCTGTTCGAGTAAAATAAAGTTGCGCTATATTAAAAGAAACATGGACAAGAAACTCAGAAGTGATTTATTCCCTAATTCTTTCATTGATGTCCTCTACACTGAGTTTAAACAAAAGAATTACAAATATCCAATGTCATGAAAAATAATTCCTGTCACTTGTTCACTAATATTCCAAAAATACTAAACTGGAACCACATATTAAAAGAAACATGGACAAGAAACTCAGAAGTGATATATTCCCTAATTCTTTCATTGATGTCCTCTACACTGAGTTTAAACAAAAGAATTACAAATATCCAATGTCATGAAAAATAATTCCTGTCACTTGTTCACTAATATTCCAAAAATTCTAAACTGAAACCACATTTCTCAGGGATAGTAGAAGACATGAAATCAAACAGCCCCATTCACTACAACAATGAAATTCATCATATAACCTCAATAAACCACCTATCTATCCCTTAATTTTCCTGTTTTCCTTCAATTTAACCTAAAACAGTAAGTAGCATAATGGAGATTGAAACTTTAACAGAACTCCATCATATCCAAAAAAATAAAACAATTACAAGCTTTACCATAATTCATAATCAGCCGACCTCTCTATTTCTTTCATCCATGTCCTCTACATTGAGTGTAAAGAATTACAAACATCAAATGTCATAAAAAATAATTTCTTTCATTTATTCACTATCCCAAAAAATCTAAACTCAAACCCCATTTCACAGGGTTAGTACAATATGAAATCATATACTATGACAACAAAATTCATCATATAACCTCAATAAACCACCTATATATCCCTTAACTTTCCTGTCTTCCTTCAATTTAATCTAAAACAAAAGTATAGTCAAAATTTTAACTTTAAGAAAACTCCATCATTTCCAAAAAAATCAATTAGAATTTTTACCCTTACGCCCTCGCTGTAGCTGGAGGTGTTGCACCATCAGCATCACCATCACCCTGTTCCTCATTTCCTTCCATCTGCTGACTAAGCAGCAACTGCTTATTCTTCTCAAGTGCATTTGCAACTTCAGGTGGCATATACTTCTCATCGTGTTTCGCCAACACTTCCGTAGCTGCAAAATAACAATCCCCGCCCCTCGCCTTTTTCGTCACCTCTAACTTCTTCTCGCTCAAAATCCCACTCTCTTTCTTCTTCATCTCCTCCGTAAACGGCTTTACAAACCCTTCAACTACAACAGAATGCCCTTCCCTAAATAAATCCGGCAACGACCCGTCATACTTAACCAATATATCAGTAATCAAATCAGTAATCACAAACTCCATTTCAGGGGAATTAGGTATTGGTGTTACACTGTTTTCTAACACTAATCCACCGAGCCGGAATTTTGATTTTGTAGGGTTTTGTGAGTGTTGTGATAGTGCGTCTGTAGGTGTAACGTAAAATACAAGCTGGTCTTGGAACTGGTTAAGGACTATTACTATGAAACCAGCTATGCAGCTAAATGTAATAGCGTAAGTCCAGAGACGCCGGGTTTGGAGTTGTCGTGCTCGAGCTCCGATATCGGGCCGGGCTGATATGTGGGATTTAGCGGGCCGGGAGAGTGTGGAGAAGGATCGGAGGGTGAAAATCGATTGGTTAGGGTTTAAACGGGAAATATTTAAGGGCTGTGATTGGCGGTGGAGGAGTGAAATTAAAGGGTGAGATTTGGGGAGAGTGGTGGTGGTGGTGGCGGCGCCGGCGCCGGCGGAACGGAGGAGACGGGAAGCTAGACGAGAAGTGAGATTTGAAGCCATTGAAATTTATTTATTTATTGTGGAATTTCTCAAAAGGAAAGGAAATTGGGGTTATTATAGGGTTTAAGGAATTTGTAAAGTTAGCTTTAGAAGAATGTAGAGGGTGCGGTCAAAGACGTTGCAATTCACGCCGCCGGCGATTTTTCTTTGCAAATTTTTTTTTCCCTCTCTCTCTCTTCCAAAATGTGGATAGTATATACCCAAAGTGGTTATAACCTAAAATTCATAAATGATAAGTTGGTCACCCCAGTTTATAAGCACTTTTAGCTTGACCAAAGATTATCCTAATAGTATTTTTTAATTCACAACATATTTTTTCCAAAATAAATTTTCTGACTTTTTTTTCATTCAATATTCGTTGTTCAATCTTTTCCTTTACCAAAAAAAAAAGTTTTAATTTATAATCTTTTATAAAGTTTTTAAGGATATTTTAGTCATTTTAATAAAAGAATTACGTATCAGTTTTTTTTACCAAACACATCAACTACTTATTATTAGTTTCAGCACGGCTATCCAAACACGTAAATACTTATTTAAAAAATCAATTGCATCACTTAAAAATACTTTTTAGTACGTCAAGCTTATCGGCTATTTACAAGCAGCTAATCCAAACGAGCTCTACTTCTTTTGCTTCGATTATCTTATTATCTTGTTATTTTGCTTCGATTATCTTATTATCATGTTGTTGTTCCTGTTTCTTTTCTGTGACTTCCACAATATCGTATTTCTTTACAATACAATACTCTTGTGACGATGCTTTTTTTGAACCTTTTTCTTTACAATATAATACTCTTGTGACGATGCTTTTTTTGAACCAAAATAAAGGTTCTCTATCTTCACAAAATAAAGATAAGGTATTATATACACTACCCTTCATAGATCACATTTATGAGATTATATCGGGGAGATTTGTTGTTATTGTCGTTGCATAACAATTTTTTCAATATTTATCTACCGTGTAACAATTCATTTATTACTCATTATCACATAAACAAGTAAATTTTCCGTATCTTGTCTCCAAACGAACATCTCGGAATGGGTATCTTAAATGGCTGAAATTATGTCCTTTAGTTATGCCAAAATAATGATGAGGAATTTTAGAATTTAAAGAATTGACGAGTTTTTGTTCTAGCATTCTTTCTTTTAAAATGCTTTTATTGGTGCCATGTGTCAATTGTATAACTTCAATAACTGAATGTGTCCTCTAATTGTTCCAAATAATAATAAAGAAATTTTTGAAATGGCAAGTTTTTGCTTGTCTTTTTCTTTTCATGTCTTCATTAATGCCATGAGTCAAATGTGTATCATCAATGACTGAAATTTGTTCTTTAATTTTGTCCCAAAATAATGATAAGGAACTTTTAAAAATAGAATAAAATCTGGCGGATCTTTGTTACTACCTAAAACGGGGCAAGTGCACCGATAGTCATTCTCAGGGATGCTATTTAAAGACTAGTCAGTAAAAATTGAATTCAGGACGACTGTCTAATTCCCATATAGGAGCCCTTTAGAATGGCCACCGTGTCATTTCTACACCTAAAACACGCCTAGAAATCTATCCCTACAATCACATGCATTATAGATTTAGAAGATGCAGGTTGCAAAAGAGAAGTAAATGAATTATAACCTAATAAGCAAACCAAAAAATAAGATGATATAATAAATGTCAATAAACAAGAGGTAAGGACTAGCAAGTATCAGTTCCTAAGGCCAACACCAAAGTGAAACCTCCCAGTCCTCTGGTCATTGAAGGCATACTCCAGTCTTAAAGGTCCTAATGGCGAGTCTACGCGGATACCAACTCCACATCCATATCCACTTCCAGGTTTTCGCCTTGGTCCAGCAGGATCACCTGATAAGAAAAAACAGCATTCAGTTAAAAGCCGTGGAAACAACCTCCTGCAGAAAATAGACCCTTGTGGTCCGGCCCTTCCCGGACCCCGCGCATAACGAGAGCTTAGTGCACCGGGATGCCCTTTTAGTTAAAAGCATGCCAAAGTACAATACATGTCAAATCTCCCTAAAAGCAAAATATAAACTAACTTGAGTAGAGTGCTTGTCAATGAAGCCTTTAGTCTAGCAAATAAATTTTGACACATAATATAGACAATTTAGTTTATAGTTTCCTTCATGTTTGTGAATTTACTGGATGTTGCCTACAAGCGTATCAAATGGGCTGAAAGTACTGGATTTGGGCGGGTGAAAATAGGCCGAGTCAATAAATGGGAAGGTCATGAAGCTCCCCAACTTGGATAGGTCAAATTTTAATGCACTAATTTTGCCGCTCCTAAGTTGCCTATTATCCCACAAGTGCGGATACATATTCTACCAATCTGGTCACAGTTAGACTACTCCTGCCTACAGAAAAGATTAAACATTGTCGTATACTCCTTTTTTTTGTTTTTTTTTTTTTTTTTGGGGGGGGGGGGGGGGGGGGGGTCGTAGCCAAAAGCAAACATCAGATAGAGATACATACCAGGAACACTTGGAGCAGAACCAAGATCTGTGCCATAATCAGCAAATACAGCCCCTTCTAATGGCCCCATCTGCAGAACAAGGGGGAATATGATAAGAAAGATAATAGCATACAGTATTCAAGTCAAAGACGTTTAGCAGAGAACTAATATTGTAAGGCATGTGTAGCTTAACAGAGGATGAAGCTGGAATGAAGACCATGGGAGACTAGGGGTAACAGCAGAGGCAAAAACCGTTTGGAAATTTCTTCCATCTACCTAACTACTGATGGATAAAGTTGTCTTATATTTGTGCCGTTGGTAGGATGCAGCAATCGGGTGGCATAATCGAGGTGCGTATAAGTTGGCGCGAACCCTATCGTTAACAAATACCAAAGTAGAGGGAGAAGGAGACAGAGAAAGAGAGATCTAATAAATTGTAGGGAAAGACGCCCATATAGAGAGGTGCCTAAAAATCAATGGACATTAGCAACAGTCATCTTGGTAGAGATGGGATAGCACCAGTATCATCGGGATAGATTAGAGAGATAGTGAAAACCCCAATAATCTAGAGAAGTGTGTAGAACTATCAGATGATAATTTCCAACTGCCTCCACTTACCAGAGGGAACGAAATTTCTCCACAGCCAACCACATAAGACCGGCCTGAGCCAACTGCGCCTTCTTCATATCCTCTCACACTATTGGTTCCACCAATAGCAAATGCTTCATGAGGTGGAAAATTACCAACCACATGACCACCAGAGAAGCTGCAAAAGGAAACTCGCAATAGCCAGCAACTTAATTTAGAGGAATTTTTAAAGGATACAGTTGAAGGAAGAACAGCCAAATTTAGCATCTTTCTAGCTAATCCCACAAAAAAATGGAGAATGTACCTTCCAAGAAGACGAATAGGACCAAATACAACTCCTTTTCTAGCACGAGCATTGACTCTGTTGAAACCTAGCCACTCTGACCACACAGGAAGTCCTTGCTCCATGTTGAAAACGAACTGCAAAACAGCAGGGTAACCAAGTTTGGAGTACATCAATAATTCTTTCTATCTGTTTATTCACTAGATAAAGAGTCTGGCAGAGTTTTACAAAACTCACCACCGACGAACCAGGGTCACCAGAACCAGTATAGACAGTCTCAAGTTTGGCAAGCAACATATCATCGTGAGTGTTGCCACTGCAGCAGTTCAGAAAGGAACACATTGGACAATTTCTTATGGCCAGATATAACAATACTTTAGGCAGCATAAACCATCAACAACATATACCTTGCAGTAAGTGGACTACTGTAGTAGTCCCTTATAATAGGATTCCCTTTGTCATCCCGAGCACCAGCACGCTGAGAAATTCAAATAGGAAGGACAAGTAGCAAAGGCATTAACAGATATGGGAAATAAAAGATATGTCAGACACTGGAAATGATTAAATAACTCCACTGATGTCCCAAGACTAGAAATGAGTAAAGAGTTTTCATCCTCCTTGGCAGCGCATGATCAACCCTAATAGTAAATAAAAAGATAACACATGACATCTCTTTTTCATTTTCACAAGTTTCAAAATGAATTAGAAACTTTACTAGCAGCCTGACGTACCAATATTTAGACAAATGTTTAAACAATTCATAAGGCTTTTATAAGAAAGGGGGCTTATTCATGCCCAAAAATCTATTTGTTTTCGCCTTGCAAAAGAATTAGTCTATGTGGAGAATTGAAAAGGTTTTGGATAATTATAATTGGTGACAGCATTGTACTAGGACCGCAATACACTTAAATCGCCAAAAATACTTGGTAACAATGTAAATATAATGCACAATCACATTTAACATCCATCTTTTTATTAAATGTGTTATTCTTTTTTTTATTGGATTAAGCACATGCAATGTTTCTCTTTTAAAATGAATACTCCAAAGTTTAGGTAATAGAGATAATAGTTGGTCCCTGAAACAATACCAGTTCAATGAAATTTTACGAATAACTAGAGATGTAAGTTCAAAACTTTAAATTACTAAATAACCCCATCCTAAAAATTCCCAAATCGACAAGAATTAGAGTTTACTCCCAGAGGCAGTAAATTTCACGCTACGACATCCTGTTCAGGCTACATGGATGAGATGGTCTCTACACATTTGACTCTTGACTCTAAATACAGATCTCTTCGAGCCTTTTGGAAACAAGAGTTAAGTTTCTCACAGGCAGAAATTCTCATTCTCTTGGAGTCACCATTTAAACTCAATGTCAATTGCAGACTACAAAACCAACTTTCACACTCTTCAAAAATCAATAAAGATCTCTATCACCATATTCCCCTCTATAACCATGCAAACCACCCAATAGCAGAAAGTAAGATAATCATTCTGCGGAGGGTGAATTAAATTATCAGACATTAATATAAAAGCTACCTGAAATATGATTCCAGCTGTTCCATTCCACTTTGGTTTGAACGGCCGGCTGTACTCAATCCCAGCTGTGACACGTCCTATCGTCAGGCTACCATCAGGTTGGTTATGAACAAGCGTGCCAGGTGTCCTGGAATTCTAGTTAAAATAGGAAGTCAGACAGAAATGAGCTCTGACTAACTGCCACGATATATGCTTTAGTGGATCTTAAATTACCTGTATCATAATTGATCTTGAAGTCCTCTTATCATCTCCTTCAATCCATGGGTCTGTATAGTTTATCCGAAAAAGTGAGTCAATTTGCCCTCGCTCCAGTGACAAATTCAGCTTTTGATTTCTTCCGAAAAGATTTTTGTGGTATATGGCACAGCTGAAATGGAAAGATAAAATGAACAGCATACTCTAGGAATTTTTTTTGAAAGTGAACCTTTCTTTTTGGATTCAAGGTGAAAATTAGCACACATGTGGACCCTGAACCTTAAACCCTAAACCACAGATCTTTTTCCTAAGAAAAGGTAGTCGCATGGGCTTCTTTTTTTCCGTTTATGGAAAAGCTATTTAGAGTATATTTGCAGCTTGTAAGAAATTAAGCACCAAAAAGTAGCAGAAATAGAGTAGATTTCGCAGAAGTGCTCCCCACGGGGTTGAGCTTAATGCTTCTAAGTAGTCCAATGAATAAGCTGTTTTTTTAAAGAAAACAAAGTTAATTTAGACCCGTAACGTTTTTTTGAAAAGTTGTTCCTAATGTTAACCAAATTTAATTAAGAATTTCACGTGCTTGCATGAGTATAGGTTTCACCAGTACATCAAGTTGATTAACCACATCCTTATGTAACGACAAAAATTTCAATTCACACAACCTAGAAATGTAAACAACAAAGTGGACAATCTTCAAAGAACATGGAAGAAAGCCAACTTGACCATGATTGTTCAGAACCCCAAAAAACAATCTCCTAAAGTTGAAGACACTACACCAAAAAGAATTTCCCACTACTGAAAGTACCTGCCAATCAATCCAGCAAGGGGTCCATTTGTGATCCTGAAATTGAAATACATACAATTAAACAGGCAGTGGAGAAACCAAAAGAGACATTATAACAGAAAGTAGTTTTCCAAGAATAATAACTTCTCAAATGTTACATACCCACTAGAAATTCCACCGCCAGCAGAAATGCCACCCCCACTTTTACGCTCAACAACATTCATAATTAAGTCTACCTTACCAGTATCTGCAATATTGCATTCTAAAAGTTAATTACAGAAAGAACAATAGATTACAGCATACAGAGCAGACACCAGAGGGGTAAGGAGGGGCCTTGACGCCACCAAACTTTCTGTAGTGCATATGGTCTCTTTTATATGCAAAGCATTTTATATAGCGCTTAATCATTGTCCGCCCCCTGGTGCAACCAAGAGGACCCACAAGCAAAAGAATATTTTAGTTATTAATAAGGCTGTAAATTTACCAAACAGACATATCGTGCGGTAACCTCTAATGCCTTAGATCTAAGTAATAAGTAACCACTAATTTCACAGATCTGTTCATTTTATTTTATTTTTATTCATTCTTGGATCTAATACATGTTATATTTGGCCTTCTATTATTTCTAGTTAAATTGGACTTTAATTTATAGGTCTCCAAAAAGCTCTTACTAATTAAGGGCTGGCTTTCTTCCATTCCATGTTCAAGTAATTACTAGGAGCTTTTCGGACTGCAACCTATAAATTGATTCTTGGTATAAGTATAGGTTCACCATTTGATCACAACACATCTCCTAAATTGAAATGGTGTTTGTTACTATATTTTCCTAACAAGGACATTCCTTTCTTGTGTTACTATATACCTTTATAATACATTTTGCTTTTGATACTATGTGTCATTTCATCCTTAATAATTTCTTTTATGTAATGCTATTCCCCCAACCCAAATAGAAAAAGAAAACATCCTAGCTATGCCTCTCTTAACTTAGATAAAAATGCAGTTATGCACAAAGAGAGGTGCGATATGATTTGACAGTTAAAACCATCTTCACTAAATCACCTCCAGCAGGTTGAGGGATAATGCTAACATCTTCCATAATGCCCATAGCTAAGACAGTGTCCACATCTCTTTTCCCTTGAAGCATGCTGTATACCTAGACAAGAATAGACAAAATTTCACATACGAACTAGCACAAAGATAGTGGATTTCCCGGAAACAAAGATGGTATACAAATTGAGAAGTTCCCATGCAATTTGCAAAATCAGCAATTTCACTTATGCCAATTCGCAATTAAGAAATTGTAGAACTAGCTACGTGTAAGATAGAGTCTTTTGGTCATTGATATTCATAACTATGTGAACCTCTCGATGAGAAAACCATGATTAAGGGGACCTCTCTTGTTATACACTGGTAAAAGACATTCTCAACTTTGTGACTTCTAGTAAGAAATATTTGAATGGATACACTAGTAAAAGCTAGAGCTTTCAAACTTGCAACAGACATAAAAGAGCAGAAGTTGGAAAAAGAAGATAGAAGGAGGGTATTGTGCCAAAATGCTAACGTTCTCTGCCATGCTTCCCAAGTAACAGAAGTGCAGGTCAACTAATTTTGCAGCAAAATTTAGGATAACAGCAATTTCATTCAATCAGAAGGTGCAATAAAATCCAATTAGACGCATTTTATTTCCATATATCTTTTTTATCTAGCCGCATGCATAAGACATGCAAGTGAGACGCAAAGTAATGCTGAGATACTATTAACACAAGGTAGAATTTCAGAAAACAAAAACCAGTGAATATATAAACGTGTCAAGCAGAAGTTAAGCTCACTTATTCTTTTGAAACACTTAAACTCTAGAAATGGGGTTACCATTTGCAGAAAGAAATCAATTATTTTGTACAAAACTTTTCCCTTATTAGAATGACGTGTGATAAAAAATATTTGGAGAACGATCATTTATTACAACAAATGTTGTCTAGTGAGATGAAAATCACTAAACTTATACAAAAGCAAGCTATAACTTTTTAGGCTTTCAGATAAGGAGTGGTAGAGGAGGGCCGAAGAAGTAGTGGGGGCAGGATATGGCATATCTTCAGCTTACCGAGGACATGACCCTTGATAGGAGGGGGTAGAGATCAAGAATTAGGGTTGTAGGTTAGTGGGTAGTCGTACGTCTTTCCTTTCCATGATAGTAGTAGTAGTAGTATTTTTTGCATTCTCTTATTCTTGGATTTATAGTACTATTGTTTCTTTTGCTTCAGCTATCTCACTATCTTCTTGTTGTACTGCTTCTTTTCCTTTCCATGCTTTTTTCGAGCCGAGGGTTTATCGGAAACAGCCTCTCTATCTTCACAAAGTAGGGATAAGGTTTGTGTACACACTACCCTCCCCAGACCCCACTTGTGGGATTACACTGGGTTTATTTTTTGTTGTTGTTGTTGTAGATAAACCCAAGCCAAGAAGTTGCAACAAACCTATTGATCAAGACTGCAACCTTTTCATTTTCTTTCTTTTTTTCCTGTGATTTATTTTGTTTTCTAATAGGTGAACAAGTTGGTAACTTATAACTTCCTATTGATTCACGAAAATTGAAGTTGACAACTGCCAAGGAAAAGATGACCAGCATATTAGCCTACAGAATGAGCCTCCAACTAAAGCATCAAGGTTCTGCAGAATTAGAGGGCATACACAAAAAAAGAAAAGGGGTTAATAGGAAATTCGCTACTCTAACATACTTTAGCATACTTTAATTCACTACTCTAACATGCTTTAACCTACTCATAGAAACATAGCTGCTAAGAACTAACTTCAAATTGTAAAAGTTTCTAGATATCAAAGATGTACATAGACAGTTTTTAACACCAAGTTTTCAAAGGAATAAAAAATAAAATGCTGTTAGAATAGGAAAGGCCAATCAAAGTATACCTGCCCTTTCTTTGTAGTAAGTTGCCGAAGTATAGTTTCAGGCCTTGTTTTCCCTACAGTTGGCTCACCACTGAGACATGCAAGCAAGTGCAAGACATCGCTAAGAGCAATTGTATTCACTAAAAGGCATAGGTATAAGAAAGTTAGGTTCTTACGTCTTATCAAGGAAACGGATGGCTATGTTATTCACCTCTGCTTCAGAAACTCCAAGCCTAATCATACCTCCAGAGAGCATCTCTACACTCGATACCTACAGGACAATATAAGATAACTCAAATTTACCACATCACAAATAAAGGCATCCAAAGGGAAAAAAATAATAACAACAGGCTAGTTATCATAGTGAAGTGCTAACCGCTCCAAAAAGCCCCCGCTCCATGTACCAACCATTTATAGAGCTTATTATTTCATCTATACGCTTGATATTAACAATTTTTCCTGCATTGCTTGACACCAAAATAAGCACAGCATGGGTTGCGTACTAGACAGAGCGCAAGATATAGGCTGATTATTTGAAAGACAAATACAAACCAGAAGCTCGTTATGAAAAGAAATGACAATACAGGATGTATAGCAAGAGTATAAGGAAGGCGTACCACATCCATCTCGAAAAGAATCCTCTACAAACCTTGCTGGGAGCACATTGGCTCCTTCACATACCAAACCATGGAACTCCTGGTTTGGTTCTACCTTATGCCAAAACATAACAGATATAAGCAATTATACATCGCAAACAATGAGGAAATAGTACATTTTTCTGAATGCATTTGAACATTTAGAAATTTTTAATAATATAATACAATCTTCATTTGCTTATCGAAAAGGAAACTCTTTTTATTCAATAGAATTTTATCGGTTTATCCTAGTCTAATAATTACTACTATTGTTATTTCAAAATATAAGGTGAAATATCACTATTTGAAAAAATTAATATTTTAACCTGTCAATGCAATATATTTTTCCTCTTTTTATGACATTGTATCCTGACTAGCTTGCGCACTTTGATTATCCACCACCAGCATAGGTAAAGCTGCACCGGTTAACTCTACCCACCCAGGCTTAGGCTGATGGGATTTGAACCTGAGACCTAATGGTTCTCCTCCTACTTCATTGCAATACAAAATCTTATATCTCAATTTATTCATCATTTTTCTGCTAAAATAACCAACCTTTAAGATAAATAAGATATCAATTAGTTCTTTTTTAAGCTAAATAAGATATAAAACTTGTGGTCTAAAACAAGCATAAACGTTTTCTGTTGATCTCATCAAAGGGTAAATAGGAAGTTTAAAGTTAAATTGTTTCTAAATATAGAAATCTGTCATTTTTCCTGAACAATTCAAAAAGGAAAATGTGCCACATAAATTGGATCGGAGGGAGTAATAACCGAAGAAAAATGTACCTGGAAAACCAAGCGAATACCATCTCTAGTATCAACAGCAACAGGCATACAAGAGCAAAAGTAACCACTATCAATTATCCTATGCACATCTTCTTGTACCTCTCGTACAGTAAGTGCAGAGTTGGGCCGACACGCTTTAAGCGCATTTAATGCTTCACTCTCCAAATCCTTCAGTTCAAGTTCTTCACCATCCTTGTTACGTACTAATACCTCACTAATCAGAACTCTCTCCTCATTCCCGCTCCCCGTTTTTGGACCCGGGCCCGATAACTGAGTCGACCCGGGCAAGTCATCCGAGTTATTCTGTGCCTGACTCTGAGTCAATGCCATTGATGCAGAGCAAAGGAGTGGGGTTTTTCGTAAATTCCAGTTAAATAGGTTGATGTTCCTGGGTTTTGTAAGGAATTGAAGAATTGCATTTTGGGGATTGAAATTTTGGTGAAATTTTGGGAGTGAGGATTTGGATAAAGTTTGTAAAATTGGATTTTGGGGACTGGAATTTTGATTAATTGAGTGAAGATTGGTGAAGAAAGGGTTTTTTGGGGTATGGTGTTGAAGAAGAGGAGAGAAGAGAGGGAGTTTGAGAGAAGAAGTGATGAAGCGAACGTCGTCGTTTTGGGACATAGCTGAATGTTTACTTGGCTCTGTAACAATCTAGGGTTTTAGGGGTTGAAGAAGAAGAGAGACCTGACCTGCACTTCACTCTACAGCTGATACTGAGAAGGGGATCACTTTTTCTTTTAACGAATTTTAGCAACGCGAAACTTATCATTTTAAAAAAAAAATAAAAAAATATTATGGTTATACAATCATAATAAGAGTCATTTACTATAAAAGCAAGTTTTTCTCGAATCTATTTTTATCTTGTGTTATATTATATGTCCTCTATAACAACACTTCTCTGTAAAACCCAAAAATATATCGGAACAAACGAAACTGTTATAAAGAGATTTGACTGTGTAAGTTTTATAGGGAGAAAAAAACACTAATTACTACTCCCTCCGGTCCAAATAAGTGATTTTTTTGGATGTTTTCACACAAATTAAGAAATCCACCTTTTAGCATTAATTAGCAATGGAATTGACCATATTAACTTTTACTATCTCACATAAACACTCCTAACACATATTACAACATCATTTACTTCAAGGACAATGTAGGAAAAAAATAATTAATTCATTCTTGAAATCTGAAAAAATCACTTATTTCGGACCACAAGAAAAAGATCAAAAAATCACTTATTTTAGACCGGAGGGAGTACATATTAACTAAATAAATAACTACTATGATAATTGCATCTCATTGTGTGGCTATTTATTTCTAGTCAAAGTTATCTCATGCATTAACTAAATGACTATACTAAACTTAAGATGCTCACCCCTTGATTAGGATTAGTAGTAAGTAGTAACATAGTAGAATTGGAGGTTATAATAAAAAGTAGCCTTTTTAGTTATTGGTGTCATTGTTGTGTGTTCTAAATTTTTAAAATTTGACCTATTGATTAGTCAATAACTTTTCTGTTACTTCCTCTGGTCCACAATAAGTAATTTTTTGACTCTTTTTATATGGTCCAAAATAAATAACTTATTCAAATTTCAAGAATGATTTTTTTTTTCTACATTGCCCTTGGTGTACATAGTATTGGAATATGTGTTAGGAGTGTTTATGTTAAGAGATAGTAAAGGTTAATATTGTCAATTTCATTGCTAATTAATGTTAAAGGTGAACTTCTTAATCTGTGTGAAACAGCCAAAAAATCACTTATTATGGACCGGAGTAAGTATTAAACATACTAAAAACTGTTTTGCAACTTTTGTGCAAGCTCATTCATGGCAGATGAGCAAAAGCTGAGTTAAACACTTTTTAATTAGTCAATGGTCTAAAAGGTCCATAAGTTGCTAGAGAAATAAAAAAAGGTTATTTATTAAATAGTTGATACAAAAAGGGACAAACAGCAAAAAATTCATGGGAGGAGCTTCGTCCTGAATGGCCCAATTGGCCAAGCCCAGCCTTTACACATGTAATGACAAGCAAATAGCCACTTTAAAGGGCAGTGTTTAAGAATTAGCCGGTGCGTCCTTGATTTTAGTTTATCGGTTTAATTTTGTAGGAAAAAAAATGTCCTAATTTGTCCCAAAAGTTAAGATTTTTAGTTTAAAATTGTAGGACAAAAATAAGTACTAGTTAATTTCCAAATAGTGTCCCTAAGAATGGCTATCTATGCACTTGCCCCTGCAATTGAAACTAAAAGCCCATAAGTTACAAAATATCGCCATAGTCTAGAATACCAACATGTCCAGCTTACCTTCTTTCTCTCTCGAAGTCAATGTTATACAGTCCAACCTCTCTATAACAGCCTTATTTGTTCAGAATATTTTTGGATGTTATAGCGAAGTGCTGTTATATAGAACATATATTATAACATAACATGAAAATTGGTTTCGGAAAAACTTGGCTTTTATAGTAAAGTCTTGTTATATAGGGATGTTTTTATAGAGAGGTCTGATTGTATGTGTTTGATGGGTATACTTTTGTTCTACTACAAATGTTCAATCCCAACACAATCTAGTTAATGTATCTAATTAAAAAGGAAAAAAATTATGCCGACACATCAAATATATATATATATATATTGTAGTTACCATTTGTAGCTATACTCTGAAGAAATTTACCATTCGTAGTTATATTTGAATTTTATGGCAAATCGATGAACAAGAGATCAATTATTTTTTAATTGAAACAATAAAGCAACAAGCTCTCATAACTTAGTTTCTTAGAGCGTTCGCTTAGTAAGCGAAGGTCTCGAGTTCGACTCTCAACAAGAGCATTCAATTTTTTTTTTGTATTTTTATATTTCGCCTTGGTTGTATTCGTTGCATGAACAAATGCGGTCAATATTGTATTCTTTATATACCCCTATATTTTGCCGTGTTTGTATTCGTTGGGCATCTGCATACAAGTGATACAAGATGGTAGCAATTGAACAATAACTATGAATACTAATTACGCAAACTATAATTACTAGTCTTTAAGCTATAGTGCTCTATAAAAAAATTTCGATAAAAAATTATGACAAACTTTAAGTGTCTCCGTATTTATTCAGCCAAAAAAAAAAAAGGGGGAGGGGGGGGGGGTGAAGAATATTTCTTTCCTCAAACATTGGATAAGTAAGAAACGTGAGTACAACTTTTGTACTTTTGTTTTATTGTTCAATTATTTGCTCTCATCCCAACTTTACACACATTATACTATGTCACTACGCAAAAAAATGAAAAAAGGGTAAAGGCCTCAACTCAATCAAAATTCTTTCCCACATAAATGGAAAGTTGGATAAACACTATTGGGATTTCCTTTTCTTTTTTCAAGGCACTCATATTTCCATTGTATGGAACGCACACTCTTTTCCTATCAAAATTAGTGGAAAGCATGCTTTAAAGTGATACACGTCGTGTTGTTGCTAAGAAAAGCAATTTTAGGATCATTGATGTCATTTAGATTTTTTTGGTAGTGGACCTCTTTGATAGTTCCCGTCTAACTCAACTATTCGATCATACGGTTATTGTCATTGCGAGAGAAAAAAGGGATGACGCCTTCCTTTGTAATTGAAAATAGGAAGGATCATCACAAACATAGGCTAAATAGGTCAAACACCCCTTCTCGACCATACGCCGAGTCTTTATATATGAGATAACACTACGGGTTGAATGACCAGGAGTCTCTCTCCACTCTAAATGAGGTAAACCCGGTAGGGCTAAGGTCACAATCTTGGCATAACAATCCAAGATGCCGTGGTAAGGTGACAACCAGTCCATCCCCAGTATGACATCAAAATCGACCATATTCAGCAGTAATAAGTCTACTCGGATCTCAAGACCCTCAATCACAACCATGCAAAAACGATGAACACGGTGCGGAAGGAAGGCATGGGGATCCCTAGAAAAGGGATAGAGAGTGCGGAACGAACTTTCCAAGCATAAAACAATGAGCAGGTTCAAAAGATGATAATAAACATGCTTTATATTAAGTACGTAATAAATTTTCCTTTTTGATATTTTACGAATCTTTGGGAGATCATAGTCCACTACAAATATTTGTATACTTATGTAACTTTTTTCATAAGAGATAAGTAAAATAACATATAGATGAGCTAATAGTAGATAATATGCATGAGATTCATATTACTTTATTTTCTTCTATTCAACTCATGAATTATTCATGTAATTACTAGTACAGATACTTCGTACCTCCAATAAAAAATATTATATATTGTCGGTGTTAGTACGTTCCGTGCTGAATTGTAAGGCATTCGTAACTCAACTCATGAATTATTCGTTTAGTGTTAATATAGTATTAGTTGTACACAATAAAACACCTAAGTTGCTAACGTCACCATATTAGTATTATATTACTCATATACTGGCATTCGCAATGCCATATATTATATCTTGAAGCTTGAATTGACTAATATAACTGTTGGTGAAATTACAAGTAATTACAGTTGAAAAAATAAATAAATATTCTTCAGGCTGAGGCGCAGATATCTTGCTTTCTTAAAGGAGATTCAAGCCCACTGCGGTAGCATCTTCACCGGTCCAGCAGTAATACTCTTGACTTGTCCCCTCCAGGATACAACAGTCAGACAACGTCGTATGACTCGAACAAACTTTGGACAACTTGTTGAGTCCAAAGCTCCACTGAAATAAACACATTCCTTCAACAAAAATAATATTCTCTTTTGTAGAGAATAAGTTGGAGACTTAGATTTTTCTCCTTCTCTCTTTTTTTTTTTTTTTTTCCCATCCGGTGTCCGGTACCCGTATTGGAGCCCGACTATATCCGGATTCGCGCCGGGTAAGGCCCCATTCGGGAGGTAGCGCTCCCTACCAATGATTTTTTCATATCCAGGGCTCGAACTCTCTCCTTCTCTTATATAACTCTCTTTTTCACTACACCAATCTCATTTTTTTTTTCATGCACGCTACAATATTTTCCCATCTACAACACAAGGAAGAAACACCGTTATTTATAGGTGTAGAATCTCTTCCTTAAAATAAATAATAAGATAGTGGGATAATAAATTGGTAGAACATGTGTTGGTGGTTACAAAATATAAGCTTTAGTGGGTACTGGGTAATAAGTGGTAGATCATGACATTAGTGGTTTCAAGAGTTACACCAAAATAATGACCATTTTCTTGCCAATTTATAACCACTATACCACAAGAAATAATGTACTTTAATGTTATAAAGTTAATATTAAAAACACCAACAATAACTCTTTATTGTAAAGAGATATTCAAATAGAAAATAATCTAGTTTCATTGCTGTTTATTCTAATTAAGAGAAATTAGGTTTTAACTTTACTAATTTATGCATCTTTTAAAATATTAAAGGCAATATTCTTAATCATAGTTGAAAGCTACAAGTCACTGTCCTCTTGTTTGCATTGTGACTGTCCAAAAGCAATGGAAACTCCAATAACACTAATCCAGCCAATGTTGAAGCAACTTTTATTTTCCCTTTAATTTTTTGTTAGATAAAAAAGAAAGAACTGCTTACTACTTTTATATTTGAAGTAAAAATATTTCTACAAAAATATTTAAGACTTTTTCTACGTGATAGTATTGTAAAAGTGCATATATACCATTTGGTTATTTAAAGTTGTTACTGGCAAGAGAGAAAAATATTATGAAACATCTCTTTTTCTCTTTTTAATATTCTGTCAAATTATTCGCGTATCGCGCGGATAGGTGTACTAGTACATGCTAAATAATCACTAAAAAATATTTGTGCGCATAAATCTACCTGATGTATACATACATCAAACCAATAAATACATGACTTATATCTCTTAAATATATTTATAATTAACCATGACGAGTTAATATATGTATTCTTACCTCACTTTATCCTTTGATCAAATAAAGCAATATAATCCCCCCCCCCCCGACCCCCAACCCCAACACACACGTGTGTGTGTATATTTGATTTTATTATTTGGAACATTTTCTAAAGCCGCAATGGAAATATAAAAGCTGGCTCATAAAAGAATACATAAAACTTGACTTATAATTTGTCTCTTTAATTCTCGACAATTTTAACCTTGTCTACAATAAACGGAACTATACATAATTCTCTTTTGCACGTGAAATATTGTAATATAAAATTTTTTTTACACTATTAATGCATAAAATTAATTAAACTCAGTGGAAATCGTGAGCACATTGTATATTTTCCGGTTTGTGTTGCTTTCAATTGTCAATTACAAAATTAACCGAATGTTTTTAATGTCAACTTTAATACCTATATGCAACTACCAGCCTCTCTATTTGCATGCAGCCAAATTTCTCCTTCCATTTTACGTGACTTAGCTAGCGTGTGGACATAAGTTTGATTGAAATTTAAAAAAAAGTTTTTTGAAGTTTTGTTGAAAAATAATTTTTGGAAGTTGAAATTATGTTTGAACATGCATTTTATTTGAAGAAAATTTGGAGTTTTGCGAGTGAAAGAAAAAATTTCACCCAAAAACTGCCGTAAACCAATTTTATGAAACTTGAAATTTTTTGAATTTTGTTTTCCCAAACACATGTTTATATTCCATAAACAAATACTCCCTCTGTTCCAGTTTATGTGAACCTATTTCCTTTTTGGTTTGTTCCAAAAAGAATGGCCCTTTTCTAAATTTGGTAACAATTTAGCTGCCGTAAACCAGTTTTAGGAAACTTGAAATTTTTTGAATTTTGTTTTCCCAAAACATGTTCATATTCCATAAACAAATACTCCCTCGGTTCCAGTTTATGTGAACCTATTTCCTTTTTGGTTTGTTCCAAAAAGAATGACCCCTTTCTAAATTTGGTAACAATTTAGCTTAAACTTACAATTATACCCTTAATGAGAAGCTTTTATAACCACACAAATACTCTGGGTCCCTTTTTAACTTGTTTAGGACACAAATTCCAAAAGTCTTTATTTTTTCTTAAACTCCGTGCCCAGTCAAACAGGTTCACATAAATTGGAACGGAGGGTCTAATATTTTAATTTTTCTAAAAAAAAATAAAACCAAAATTTATGGCCAAATGAGAACTTAAACTAAATTAATTGCCAAACTAATTTTTGGTGTGATTAATTAAGCTTAGAACATAATGATAATTTTCTGAGAGTAAAAAAATCTGAAAATAGGTTGGAGACTAAAATGTATTTGTCTTCCATAAATAAATGTGACATCTTCATTTTATCTTAAACCAAAAAAAAAAAAAAAAAAAAAAAGGTGCATCGAGCTACCAGTCGAGTTGAGATATGGCCTCTAAAATGGAGGGTATTAATGCAATTAACCACATGTCGAGGGGTAAAATTACAAATAGTCTACCCTTGGGGTGGGTTTTCTTGGTGGGAAAGTAGAGGACCAGTTCGTTATATTCGAAAATTCAAATCATTCGTATCCAATGGACTAAAGCAAAAGCATCATTCTCTCTCTCATTCTCTCTCTCTCACACACACACACAGTGACAGAGCCCTATATATATATAAAGAGACAAGACTTCAAGTTCAACTTTCCCTAAACCACACTACCATCTCTCACCTTTGCCTCATTCCTGCAACTGTCTTACAACTTCCTCAATTTTATTCCCTCCTCAAAACCCTAAAATTTTATTCCCTTATTGAATTCAATTTTCTCCGTTTTATTCCAAGTTTTTTTTTCATGTTTTTGAACTTTTAAGTGAAAAAAGGGAAAATCAACTGATCAAAAGTGAAAGTTGTGCCAGAAAATAGTTAAAAGGTATTGACTTCTGTACCCTGTTTGTTATATGTTACTCTATTTGTGAATTATGGAGTTTTGGCCAAATTTTTTATAGGTTAATGAGTTTGTGTTAAATTCTGATTATATTTGACCTTTTCTTTTTGCACTATTGGAAATACTGAAAATTCCAGAAACTAAAGTTTATTCATTTTTATTACTACAAGAGTTTTACATGTTTTTGATATTTAAGTGAAGACAAGAAAACCAACTGATCAATCTTCTGTTATACTAGTGAAAGTTGTGCCAAAAAATAGTTAAAGGTTTTGGCTTTTGTACCCAGTTTCTTATATAGTCTCTGTTTGTGAATTATGGAGCTTTGTGAAAATAAAACTTTGGCCAAGTTATTAATAGGTCAACGAGTTTATGTTAAATTCTGATTATGTTGACTTTTTTTTTAATTATTGGAATAGTGAAATTCCAACAATTCAATTTCTTTCATTTTTATTCCAAGAGTTTGTGTCATAAATTTTGAAGGTTAAGGAAAACCCAAGTGTTTCTATGACAGTGCAATATGTGCCAGAATAAGTTAAAGCTATTGGCTTTGCTACTCGGTTTCCTATATGTCACTTTGTGTGAATTACGGAAAGTTATGAAAATAAAGCCTTGGGCTAATTGTTAATTGGTCAATGAGCTTATATTCAACCTATGTGTTATCTTTTTCTCGATTCCTTTATGGTGGAGAGTGTCATATTTTCTGTGATGTGTTTATGTTGTAATTATAGAATTTTTGGACATTTCTACTGTCTGTCTATACTTTCAATGTCTCTCTGTTTTCTTCCAATATTTACAGTTTTTAAACTTCTGAGAAATAACATAGTGAACAATACTGATGACTTTTCATAGTACAATCAGTTATTTATAAATTCGGTTAAGGTATTGGCTTTATGTGTGTGAATTGTGGAGTTTCCAGAACATTTCTTCAGTCTACTCTGTGTTGACATGTTTTTCCCTTCTTCTTTTTTTGATTCGTATGAGCTGATAAGGTAATTCCAAGTGATCAATCTTCTATCATACTGAACCTGGTGATGAGAATTCGATTTCGCCATTGGTTCTGTTGTGTGAATTATAGAGTTTTGTGGACATACTCTTCCATTAGTATTTAACTGTGCTCTTTATATTGAAGACATTATGTACATGATGGTGTTCATTGAGGGCAGCCTTCAATGATTTTGTTACAGCATCTATTATCAAACTGTGACTGAATGACATATGTGGTTTAACTATTGATCTCATCAATTTTCACTGTTGAAAATTTTGACTCCCAGGACAAAGAAATGGAAGCTAACGGGAAGGACGACTTAAAGAAACCGCTTTTGCAAGATGCTGATGCTGTAGCAGTCAATATGGCTCAACTAAGTGATAGTAGAAATAAAAAGATTAGAACTCTTCTTTTCAAAGTTAATGGCATCACTTGTGCATCTTGTTCAAATTCCATAGAATCTGCGCTGGGAAAGCTTAAGGGGATTGAGAGTGCTACGGTGTCTCCACTTCAAGGACAGGCCGTTGTTAAATATGTGCCAGAACTTATCAGTGTATGTCCAATTTAAGATAATGGAACACTATCTTAATTTTAAGCTAAGAATATAATCTTCAAACATTCGAGGAATTCAGAGTCCTTGACGACCAAATAACTCAGTTGTCTTTTCATGCTGTTGACAGTCTATCGGTTTTGAAAATCGCTATATCTGTTGTTGTTAGTTAACTGATAAGTTGATTCTTTTATTTGTGCTTTTCTTTTCCATTTCCAATTTCATGACTTTTTCTGTTATAACTGCTTCCTTAAAGTGGCTTGTGTTCCGAACATAATAAAATTGACTGTTGTGACGAAACATTTTCAAACTCAGTTATCTCAAAGAAGGTATACCATACATTTTGCTCAAAAAGGGCTTTGATCTCTCTCTCCATTCTAGACTTGCATACATATCTATGCATCTCTCATTGTAAGGAGAAGGTTTACTAATTTCATAAAAGAGCAGAATAGGTTTACAGGTGAAACAACAAAGGAAAATATTCTAGTATGAAGTACCATTTTAAAAAATTTATCCCTGATTTCATATCATCTTTAGGTATGTTGAGCGCTTCCTGAGCTCAACTGAGAAAAGTTGCATTAACTCTAATGTTTACGACTTCAGAGATTGATTTAATGGTGGTTGAGGCTCTTTGTTTTCTTCTTTGTTTATATTTCCTTATTTCTAGTAATTTCACAAAAGATATGGTTATCCCAGGCAAAAAAGATAAAAGAGGCTGTTGAAGACACTGGTTTTGAAGTTGATGAATTTCCAGAGCAAGACATAGCTATCTGCCGGATCAGAATCAAGGGGATGGCTTGCACAAGCTGTTCTGAGTCTGTTGAACGTGCCCTTTCGATGACTGATGGAGTAAAGAAAGCCGTGGTTGGTTTATCTCTTGAAGAAGCAAAAGTTCATTTTGATCCAAATGTTACCAGTACCAGCCGGATAGTTGAAGTAATAGAAGATGCTGGATTTGGAGCTGATATAATTAGTTCAGGCAGCGATTTAAATAAAGTACACTTCAAGCTAGAAGGCATCAATTCTCCAGATGATTTTACTGTTATTCAATGCTGTCTCGAGGTGCTGGAAGGTGTAAACACTGTTGAAATAAACCAGCAAGAGTATAGAGTGACCATAAGTTATGAACCAGATATAATTGGTCCGAGAACCCTAATGCATTGTATTCAAGAAGCTGGGCATGGTTCGAGTACTTATCGTGCAAGCCTTTATATCCCACCAAGACAGCGAGAATTAGAGAAAGAGCATGAAATCCACACTTATAGGAACCTGTTTTTGTGGAGCTGCTTATTTTCAGTGCCAATATTTGTTATCTCAATGGCACTTCCAATGCTTCCCCCTTATGGGAATTGGTTAGAGTATAAGGTTTTCAACATGCTTACGGTTGGATTATTGTTAAAATGGATCCTTTGCACACCTGTGCAGTTTGTTATTGGTCGAAGGTACTCTTTACAATGTGATTGCCTTTTTATTCTAAACTGTCTGTTGTAGAAATCTAATAATTTCTAGTAATAAACTTTTTTTCTAGGTTTTATGCAGGATCATATCATGCACTGAGACGGAAATCTGCAAACATGGATGTTCTGATTGCATTGGGCACTAATGCTGCCTATTTCTATTCGGTTTATATTATGATAAAAGCATTGATTTCAAATTCCTTTGAGGGGCAAGATTTCTTTGAGACTAGTCCGATGTTGATATCGTTTATATTATTGGGGAAATACCTAGAAGTTCTTGCAAAAGGAAAGACATCAGATGCTTTGGCAAAATTGACAGAGCTGGCTCCTGAGACTGCTTACCTATTAACATTGGACGGTGCTGGGAATATTATTTCTGAGACAGAAATTAGCAGTCAGTTAATACAAAAGAATGATGTACTTAAGATTGTTCCAGGGGCAAAGGTTCCTGTAGATGGCGTTGTTATTAATGGTCACAGTTATGTGAATGAGAGTATGATCACTGGAGAAGCTAGGCCTGTTTCCAAGATGCCAGGTGATAAGGTACTCAAGATTTGTTGGCTATGGGTTTCACACTTTTTGTTTTCAAATGTAGGCATTAATAATAAATATTTAATTATTAGGTCATTGGTGGAACTGTAAATGAGAATGGATGTGTACTCATCAAAGCCACTCATATTGGTTCGGAGACTGCGCTATCACAAATTGTTCAGTTAGTTGAAGCTGCTCAGCTTGCCAGAGCACCTGTTCAGAAACTTGCTGATCAGATTTCTAGATTTTTTGTACCCACGGTGAGTTTTATCAATTTAAGTAGAAACCACTACAGTTCTTGTTAGATAATTTTGTTTTTCTGAATGAAACGAAATTAATGAAGATATGTTTGTCGTATGTTTGTTTGAGCAAAAGAGATACTCCCTCGACATGTAATGAAGATATATCTTGCAATTGATATCTTCAGTATATTCCTCTTAGAAGCCTTTTTCACAATGCACCATTACTTTAGATACTACCAAAAAACAACATACCCAGTTTAATCCCACAAGCGAGATCTGGAGTAAGTAGTGTGTACACAGACCTTACCCCTACCTTGTGTAGATAGAGAGGTTATTTCCGATAAATCCTCGGATCAAGAAAAGAAAATCACAACAGTTTAAAAGAAATAGGATAACGAAGAAGACATGGAAAAAGAAGCGGTAACAACAAGATAATAAGAAAACCAAAGCAGAAGAAACATCATGTAGTAATATAAATCTAAGAACAAGGAAAGACTCTCGACTACCTAATAACCTTCTACTCTAATTCTCGACCTCCACATCCTCCTATCAAGGATCATGTCCGTCCTCACTAAGCTGAAGATGTGCTATATCTTGTTTGATCACCTGATCACCTCTCCCCAGTACTTCTTTTGGCTTACTTCTACCTCTCCTTACACGCACCATGGACAACCTCTCACTCCTCACTGGGGCATCCGTGCACCTCCTATGCACGTGCCTGAACCATCTAAGCCTCGCTTCCCGCATTTTGTCCACCACGGAGGCCTCTCCCACCTTATCCTGAATCATTACTTTAAATACTGATGGACGTAAACAGTGAAATCTATAGCGAGGACCATGGCCAAATATCCTCTGGTTTATTCTAAGACCTTAATCTGAATGGTTAGGATAACAATAATTTGGAGCCAGTCATAGTTTCTAATATATTATAATACAGCACAGTTCATATGATACGAGAGTGAATATAGCTTTTGAGACCTAAAGTGGTGCTTATTAAGTTGACCTTATTCACAGATTTAGCCAGTTATCTGCACAAAAGTTAAAACAATCAAATTTTATTATTATTTCAGGTTGTTTTAGCTGCAGTTGTGACATGGCTGGCGTGGTTTATCCCTGGAGAAGTAGGTGTATATCCTTCAAGTTGGATACCAAAAGGAATGAGTGTATTTGAGCTTGCATTGCAGTTTGGTATATCGGTATTGGTGGTCGCTTGCCCCTGTGCTCTCGGATTAGCTACTCCCACAGCAATTATGGTTGCCACCGGAAAGGGCGCTTCTCAAGGTGTCCTTATTAAAGGTGGAAATGCTCTTGAAAAAGCACATAAGGTTTGTTCACCTCAAAAAGTTCCAGCCTTATTAGTAAACTAAAAGTGAAATTATTTCAATTTCACACATGAAAGTGGTCTACTCTTATATTTCTTTTTTTCCCCCTTTTGAGCTAGGGATTTGAGGGGTTGGGTAGGTGTTGTCAGCTTCATTGCATTGAAATGGGATCAATCTTTTGGTTCCGGAAGTTCTTGTTTATAACTACGGAAAATAAAGAAGTAGCTAGTTAACTGGGAGTTCAATTGTGCTTGCATTCTAATTAGAAAACCAAATATTTTAAGTCATGAATAGAAAATAGATTGCTTATTTCTATTTTCTGGTGTGGGTGTATCTATTAACTAGGTTTTAATGCAAACGTGTATTGTTCTTACAGGTGAAACTGGTTGTGTTTGATAAGACAGGAACACTGACAGTTGGAAAACCCACTGTTGTCAGTGCCGTGCTATTCTCCAACATCTCTATGCAGGACTTCTGTGATGTAACTATCTCTGCCGAGGTGGGGCTTCTTTTCCCTTCTTCTGTTTCACATCTCTTTTCATTGATACATTTTCAGATGTGATTCCTACAATATTATCTGATAACTTTGCTACGTGGAGCATCATAGTCAAGATATGCATTTCTTATATTTGCACGTGAGAGGCGAGTACATAATCTATTGTAGAACTACATGATACAAAGGGATGATCTTAAGTTATCATCATAAAGTATCTGAACTACTCTTTCCTCTATCCTATATTTTTGTAGTAATAGTAAATTATCACAACTGATTGTTGTGGCACATGAGACAATAAATTCTCCTCAGCTTGTATATGTAAAATGATACTTCATCTCTTCCCACTTTTAGTTCCTTTCTTTTTTAAGGATATGTAACTCGGATATTGGAGGCTTATTTAACTTGAACATTTTCTATTTTTCTAGAAGACAATATTTATTGCGATGGATATAATTACGTAAGTTATTGCCAACTAGTATTAATTGCATTAAAGTGAAAAACATTTTTGGACTTACCAACAATGAAGTGGATTACCTGTACCATGTCCAAGTATTAATCATTAAGCTAACTTTCCAATATGGACTCAAATAAAATGAGGCATTTTCAGTTGTGATAAAAGTGGACAAGTTATTAAAATCGACAGGAATATCAATACTATGGGCCATACATGTTAGATTCATATGTCCGGAATTTGATTTTCAGGCAAATAGTGAGCATCCTATTGCAAAAGCTGTTGTGGACCATGCCAAAAAGTTACGCCAGAAGCACGGTGCGGAAAATGAACATCATCCTGAGATAGAGGACTTTGAGGTGCATACTGGAGCTGGTGTGAGCGGGAAAGTGGGAGAACAAAGAATTCTAGTTGGAAACAGGAGGCTTATGCATGCTTTCAACGTCCCAGTTAGCAATGAAGTTGAGAACTACATTTCAGAGCATGAACAACTCGCTCGTACTTGTGTCTTAGTTGCCGTGGATGGGAAAATTGCTGGGGCTTTTGCTGTGACTGATCCTGTAAAGCCAGACGCTGCACGTGTTGTTTCTTTTCTCAAATCAATGGACATCACAAGTGTCATGGTGACTGGTGATAACTGGGCGACAGCAAGAGCAATAGCAAGTGAAGTGGGAATTCAGATGGTGTTTGCTGAAACAGATCCGTTGGGAAAAGCTGATAAGATTAAAGAATTGCAGGCAAGCTTTTCTCTCCTCTTTCTTCAATAATATGCATTTTTAGAGTTGATGTACGGAGCAAGTTGTTTGTCCACTAATGGCTTGGCTATTTTTGGATGTAAGTCTGATGCTTTATGGTTTCGTTTTGAGGATGGTTTGTGATTGTTAGGAAGAAACTCCAGAATGTAATCTTGTGTGTGCACAAATAGTGTTGTCCATTTAAAGGGAAACTGCTTTGAAGAATCACTACGCTCAACTTAGCTTCTAATTTCTACCACTCTGATGCAGTTGAAAGGCACACCTGTCGCAATGGTAGGAGACGGGATAAACGATTCCCCAGCACTCGTAGCAGCTGATGTTGGGATGGCAATTGGTGCAGGCACTGATGTAGCTATAGAAGCCGCTGATGTTGTTCTCATCAAGAGCAATCTTGAAGATGTCATCACAGCGTTAGATCTCTCTAGAAAGACAATGTCACGTATCCGACTCAATTATGTTTGGGCACTCGGGTACAATGTGCTTGGCATGCCAGTTGCTGCTGGTGTCTTGTTCCCCTTCACTGGAATCCGTTTGCCCCCATGGCTTGCTGGTGCGTGCATGGCAGCTTCTTCTATTAGCGTGGTTTGTTCATCGCTGCTGCTGCAGTCCTATAAGAAACCTCTGCATTCTCGAGTCAATTAATCATAGGTTTCTTAAGTTCTTGAAATAATCACCATTATTGTGTTAGTTTCTAGCTTAAGCATTGCTTTCAATTTGACCAAAAAAAGGGTCAAAGAGGGGCATAATAGAAAATGATTGTTGTATTTTAGTCTTTCTCAATATGATACATCTTATTAGCTACTTTATCTCATTTGTAGACTTTACTAATGGTATTATACTATAGCAGTAAGCCTACTCATCGTCCCCCCACCCCTTTTCTTCTACCCTCGTTTGTTTAGAAATGATTGAAATTTGGAAAATTTCTAAGGCCCCGTTTGGCCATAAAAAAAAATCCTTTTTCGAATTTTTCCTCTTCTTTTCGAAATCAATGTTTGGCCATGAAATTTTCGATTTTCACTTGAAAATGAATGTCGGAATTTTTCAAAAATTTTAAAAACTCCAAAAAAATATTTTTCAAAATTTTCACTTAAGTTCACTCACAAAAATTCAAAAACAGCCCAAAATTATATTTATGTCCAAACAGATCTCTAATTTTGAAATACCATTTTCACTTGGAAAAAAATTATTTTTTTATCTGAAATTTTACAATTCTTATGTCCAAACTCCCACTAAATCTCAATATCATTTTGACAAATAGTAATAACATTTCTAAGGAATTTTAGCATTCTCATGTTGACCGAGTTGAAATGAAGTCCATATTTCTACAACTAATAAAAAATACAATTATTTTAACCATATTTACACATTCAATGTAGACTGTAGAGTGATGAAAGGTAAGGTACAGGGATAATAAGGATGGTTAAATAGAGAAATATCTAACAAATGCTTACCTTAATTTATGACCAAAAAGAGAATATCAAACAAAGCATTACATTTTCAAGAGAATATTGAATATGTTAAAAAATGGAAAAAAGTACCTCGTATATTTTTATTTATGCGAGGTACTGGTTTGAAAAAAAGAAAAAGAAAAAAGAAGTGGAAATGTTACGACGTCGTTCTGTTGCAGGTTTAAGAAGATACTTTGCTTAGATTATTCTAAGAAAAGCCTGATATGCCATCTTTTGGAAAATTATTGAAAAAAAGTTCAAACCAGTACCTCGCATAAAAAAATATACGAGGTACTTTTTTCCATTTTTTTAAAACATTTTCCCTTCAAAAATTTAAAAACCACCAATTTATTGAATTACCAAAAGTTCAATTGATCTTCTTTTTGTTTAAATAATCACCATTATTACATTAGTTTCTAGCAAAATATTTGATCTATATTCGACGACAACAACAAACCCAGTATAACCTCTCACGTGGAATTTGAGGAGTGTAGCGTAAACGCTGAGTTTACCCCTATCATTATGAAAGTAGAGAGATTGTTTCTTATAGACCCTCGACCTCATGAAAATAAACGAGGGCACACAAGAAAATGAATTGTTGTATATAGTCTTCTCAAAATAATAAAGAATTTGTTGTCACCCGGTAAAATTAGGTGGGGTACGTGCAAGCTAATCCAAATACCACCCTTGTCAAGAATATAAAAAATAAATAAAGAATTTGTGTCTTCTAAACAAGTGTTTAAATATAACCTTAAATACAACATGCTTTTGAGTTGTCTCAAGCAATTGGACTAGCTATATTGTTCATTATACCGGGATCTAAAACGAGAAACTTGATAATTATTGTGTTTTCTACCAAATTAAACAAATACTCAAAATTTGGATTTGTAGCTTTACTTTTTTTTGTCTTAAATCTAGGCAACAATTAAAATAAAAGGCTCACTCAGTGCTAGGGGTGAGCATAGTTTGGGCAAACCAAAATTCAAACCGAAATACGAATTCTTTGAATTTCTGGTTTGGATTCTCGGATTACGGATTGGATTTTGGATTTAATTTTTAAAATTTTTGGATATTGGATTTGGTACTTTGAATTTTTGGATATTCGAAAATCCAAAAACTGTTCTAATTTATATTTAGTTCATTATCCATATGTAGTAATAAGTTAAATACCCTATCCATTAGATATTATCTCATACATTCAATATTAATTACTAAGTTACTGTCATAATACTTTCTATTTGGACATGATTTTTCTCTTGCTACTTCTTATCAGCCAGATTATTGTCTCTATTGCATTTCCTTGATAATAATTTCATTATTTGAATACTGTATTTGGATGATTACGGCGAGAATGAGGAACTTTTCAGTCAATTTAACATGAGTACTTCATTTGGATATTCATTTTTGTAAATAAAATTTAAAAAAAAAAACACTCAACTTACAAGCTCAAACCCGAAAATTCAAATATCCAAATCAATTAATCCGAAACCGAACTTAAAAATCCAATCCAATTCGAGCTTACTTGGATTGGATTTAGATTGTCATTTCTTCAATCCAAAAATCGAAAATCTAATCCGAACGGCCCGAATGCCCCCTACTCAGTGCTCACTATCATATCTTGAGAAATTTACACTCCTTGGAAGTTAATTTTGTAAATGGGAAATTAGTACCAAACACTTAATAAATGTTCAAGTAAATGTTTTTAGTTGTAGGATAACAAGAACAAAAAATTATGTGAAAATATGATATCTGTTATAAAATAATAAAAGAAGAAGAACAATATTGCAGAGAAAGAGAGAGAAGGAATTCTTATTGAATTTTGGGATGAATTACAATGGATTAGAACTCTCTATTTATAGGGAGAGGTTGACTTAGCCACCAAGTAATAAACCCTAGAATCTTCTAAATATGGACATTCACCATAAATAGGATTCTATTTATAACACTCCCCCTGAATGTCTATTCAACAGATAATGTGCCTCGTTAAAACCTTAACTAAAAGAAAACCCAATGGGAAAAAATTCTAGAAAAGGAAAAAGAGTACACATGTTTAGAAATGCGCCTATTGGTTGCCTCGTTAAAAACCTTGCAAGGAAAACCCAGTGGGACAAAACCTTGTAAGGGAAAAAGAGTGCAACGCGCATTAACTCCCCCTGATGAGAGCATCAATTCACATCCTTGAGTCTTCGCATCCCGATCTTGTAAACTAGCTTCTTGAAGGTTGACGTTGGTAGAGATTTTGTGAACAAATCAGCCATATTATCACTTGAACGAATCTGTTGCACATTAATATCACCATTCTTTTGAAGATCATGTGTGAAAAATAACTTTGGTGAAATGTGCTTTGTCCTATCTCCTTTTATGAATCCTCCCTTAAATTGAGCTATGCATGCTGCATTATCTTCATACAAAATTGTGGGTAACTTGTCACATTTCACACCACATTTGTCTCGAATAAGATGTATTATAGACCTCAACCACACACATTCTCGACTTGCTTCATGAATAGCAATTATCTCAGCATGATTAGATGAAGTAGCCACAATTGATTGCTTAGTCGATCGCCAAGATATGGCAGTGCCTCCACAGGTAAATACATAACATGTTTGAGACCGAGCCTTGTGTGGGTCAGATAAATACCCAGCATCAGCATAACCAACAAGATCGGGACTGCAATTGTTGCCATAAAATAAGCCCATATCGGTAGTCCCTTTTAGATACCGCAATATGTGTTTGATTCCATTCCAATGTCTCCTTGTGGGAGCAGAGCTATATCTTGCTAAGACATTAACTGAAAAAGTTATATCAGGCCTTGTAGTATTGGCAAGATACATTAGTGCACCAATTGCACTAAGATATGGTACTTCAGGACCAAGTAGCTCTTCATTCTTTTCTTGAGGTCGGAATGGATCCTTATTCACATCAAGTGATCGAACAACCATCGGAGTACTTAATGGATGTGCTCCATCCATGTAAAACCGTTTCAATACCTTTTCTATGTAGATAAATATTCCGTTTTCCAAATGTTCAATTTGCAAACCAAGACATAATTTTCTCTTTCCGAGATCTTTCATCTCGAATCCCTTCTTTAAATAATCAATTGCCTTTTGGAGTTCTATAGGAGTTCCAATAAGGTTTATGTTATCAACATATACGGCAAGTACAACAAATTCTGATGTTGTTTTCTTTATAAAAACACATGGGCAAATGTCATCATTTAGATAGCCTTCCTTTAATTAATACTCACTAAGACGATTATACCACATTCGTCCTGATTGCTTTAGACCATCCAAAGATCTTTGCAATTTGATTGAAAACATTTCCCGGGACTTTGAATTATGTGCGTTTGGCATTTTAAATCCATCGGGAATTTTCATGTATATCTCATTATCAAGTGAGCCATAAAGGTAGGCGGTAACCACATCCATTAAATGCATGTCAAGCTTTTCATGGACAGCAAAACTAATGAGATAACGGAACGTTATAGCATCCATAACGGGTGAATATGTCTCTTCATAATCGACACCATGCCTTTGTGAAAATCCTTGTGCAACAAGGCGTGCCTTATATCTTTGTACCTCGTTTTTCTCATTTCTCTTGCGTACAAAGACCCATTTATAGCCAACAGGCTTAACACCATTAGGTGTTTGGACTACAGGCCCAAAAACTTCACGTTTTGCAAGCGAATTCAACTCTGATTGGATTGCTTCTTGCCATTTTGGCCAATCAAGTATTTGTCGACATTCTCCAACAGATTGAGGTTCAAGATCCTCTCTTTCTTGCATAATGCTAGATGCAACATTATATGCAAAGACATAATCCACTATTATATCCACTCGATTCAAATTTGTCTCAACATCGATTGGATTTATTGATAGTTCCTTATTTTCTTGAGTCTCGGGCTCAGTGGATTCCTCATGAATCTCAGAATTTATTAAATCGTGGATTTCTTCATGAGATTCTTTCGTAGTGTCATTTTGATAATTTGTTTTCCTTTTTCTAGGATTTCGATCTTTGGAACCTAATGGTCTGCCACGTTTAAGGCGTGCTTTTGACTCATTAGCTATGACACTAGAAGATTGTCCAATAGGGACATCAATACGGATTGGAACATTCTCCGCAGGGATATGTGATTTTGTTATCCTTTTCATATCCGTAAATGCATCTGGCATTTGATTTGCTATTCTCTGCAAATGAATAATCTTTTGCACCTCTTTTTTACAAATAGAGGCACGTGGATCAAGATGAGATAATGATGGATTTTTCCACAAAATTTCCCGTTTGGTTTCACCAACTTCTCCCCCTAATTTTGGGGAAAATGTCTCATCGAATCGACAGTCTGAAAATTGTGCAGTAAACAAATCCCCCATCAATGGTTCGAGGTAGCGAATAATAGAGGGCGATTCAAACCCAACATATATTCCTAACCTTCTTTGCGGACCCATTTTGGTGCGATATGGCGGTGCTACAGGCACATATACTGCGCATCCAAAAATTCTTAAATGGGATATATTAGGTTCATGATCCAAGACTAATTGCAACGGGGAATATTTATGATAGTTTGTCGGTCTGAGACGAACTAGCATTGCTGCGTGCAAAATGGCGTGCCCCAAACAGAAGTGGGCAGCCTCGTTTTCACGAGTAACGTTCTTGCTATCAATTGCAGACGTTTAATTAAAGACTCTACAAGATCATTTTAAGTGTGAACATGAGCTACGGGATGTTCCACTTTTATCCCAATTGATAAGCAATAATCATTAAATGCTTGAGATGAAAACTCAGCAGCATTATCAAGTCTAATAGACTTAATTGGATTATCGGGAAATTGTGCCCGTAATCGAATTATTTGTGCCATTAATTTTGCAAGCGCGAGGTTGCGAGATGACAATAGGCACACATGGGACCATCTAGAAGATACGTCTATTAAGACCATAAAATATCTAAACGACCCACAAGGTGGGTGAATAGGTCCACAAATATCCCCTTGTATACGTTCCAAAAACGCAGGGGACTCAATTCCAACCTTTGTTGGTGATGGTCTAATAATTAACTTGCCTTGATAACAAGAAGTGCAAGAAAATTCATCATTTAAAAGAATCTTTAAATTCTTTAATGGATGCCCATTTGAGTTTTCTATAATTCGTCTCATCATAATTGATCCAGGGTGTCCCAATCGATCATGCCAAAGTACAAAAGTATTGGAATCGGTAACCTTTTTGTTTACAATAGAATGTGCCTCAATTGCACTAATTCTTGTCCAATACAGGCCACAAGACAAAGATGGGAACTTCTCAATAGCCCTTTTCTGGCCAGAGACATTTTTTGTAATGATGAGATATTCAAGATTATTCTCATCTATTGTCTCGATATGATATCCATTTCTGCGGATATCTTTAAAACTCAACAAGTTCCTTTTGGACTTGGAGGAGAACATTGCATTCTCTATGATAAGTATTGTTCCCTTAGACGGAGTTATAGTAGCTCTTCCAGAGCCTTCAATTAATTTACTTACTACCAGAAGTTGTAGTAACATCTGCCTTACACATACTTAAATGAGAGAAATATTTCTTCTCTTTGAATATTGTATGTGTCGTACATGAATCAATTAAACAAATATTTTTACAATTAGACATTGATCCAAGTTTTCTTTGTGAGATATCCATATTTGATTCCTGTGGTTTTCACATACAGAAGGAAATATACAAATACATATTAATATTTCCAGAGAAAATGGAAAGAAAATAAAGTATTTTATTTCAAAGACGTTCTAACATCTAATACAGTAAAGGACAGTAAACATTGCCAATTTGAAGCCAAATCATACCAAAACTACAAATCCAGAAGCGAAAGAGGAAAGAAGGAAATGCGAGTAGGAAATCAGTGAAATCATACCATTTAATAGGACAAAAACCTTAAAAGTTCTCAAGCATCCAAATGTGGTCAGATTATATGAGGTACGTCGAGTATTATTTAGCAATAATCATACCATAATATGTCCTTTTTGTTATAAAATAGTTGCAGAGTTTTAACCAACTGATGCAGATTATGAATTTTGACCGTTCTCAAACTTTATTCAATGACACATTATATAATTCGATATACTAATTAAAAATACTACTTATGTAAACTACGATAATTACATGATGTTTATTCACTAACTACTACGAATAGGCAAAAATAAAATTTAAGCTACTCAATCATCTTTAACCACGGATCTATCACCGATCAAGTGGTCTATTTTTCCATCAGGGCGCTCAAAGAAATCTGCCACATCCAAGTGGGTGATGTCTGCCACATCAGGGCGATCAAGTGGTACACGAATGCCCTTTTCCACCGCAACGATAGCATTCAGTTTCTGAACCATTTGCTTTTGGCTTCTCATCTTTCCCTTTCCACTTTTAGTGGTTATTTCTCTTTGGGGGATGATTAACACTAGGAAAATTTCTTCCTTGTCTACGGCCACGGCCACGGCTACGACCATGAGCACAACCATGACTACGAATTGAGTGACGGCCTTTTTCAAGCTTAGCGTAATGGGAATACACCTTATCCACTTCAGGCAATGGTGTAGATCCAGTGGGTCGATTTTCGTGATTTCTCATGAGCAAGTCATTGTTTCGCTCAGCCACAAGGAGAAGAGAAATCAGCTCAGAGTACTTCTTGAAACCTTTCTCTCTGTACTGCTGTTGCAAGACCATATTGGAGGCATGAAACGTTATGAACGTTTTTTCAAGCATATCATAATCAGTGATAGTATCTCCACAGAGTTTCAATTTAAAAGTAATTCTGAACATCGCAGAATTATATTCAGAAACAGACTTAAAGTCTTGGAGCCTCAGATGAGCCCAATCATATCGTGCTTGTAGAAGAGTGACCAACTTTAAGTTGTCATATCTTTCTTTTAAGCCATTCCACAAAATAAGTGGATCTTTGACGGTGAGATATTCAATTTTCAACCCTTTATCAAGGTGATGGCGCAAGAAAATCAAGGCCTTAGCACAGTCTTGGGTGGATGCTTTATTCTGTCTTTAATGGCGTCTCCAAGACCCATTGCATCTAAGTGTATTTCAGCATCCAACACCCATGTCATATAGTTCTTGCCCGAAATTTCAAGGGCAACGAACTTTCTTTTCATAATGTCAGTCATAATTAAAAAGAGGAGAAAAATTACCTTAATCTTCTCAAAGAGCTTCTTGAGACGGTAGAGTCTCGTGCTGATAATGTGTTATAAAATAATAAAAGAAGAAGAATAATATTGCAGAGAAAGAGGGAGAAGGAATTCTTATTGAATTTTGGGATGAATTACAATGGAATAGAACTCTCTATTTATAGGGAGAGGTTGACTTAGCCACCAAGTAATAAACCCTAAAATCTCTCTAAATATGGACATTCACCATAAATAGGATTCTATTTATAACAATATCTTTTAATTGCGTAAATTCATATATGCTTCTATAGGGTCTATGTGAGTAGTTCTGTAATCTATTTTTATTAGTACATTGAAATTCTAAAAAAAAAGGACTAAAATCTCTCATATGCTACATTGCTTAAATCTATCAGGAGCATAAATTTCATTTCATTTTCATGTGTTTGACCTTCGTTTGCCAAAAATGTCAGCACACTTATTTGACTCTCTTCAGATATGAATAATATTTGCCTTGGTTAATCTTAGATTTTTTACAAACTAAGTATGTGAATTTCGGAAATGTACTAAAAAAGGATCTCATGTTGACGATTTTCTTTAAATGAGAAAAATAAAAGAAAACTTATCTACAGCAAAACGTGGCAGTACACTTTGAAAGTTGTGCCCATTTAGAAACAAAAGAACATGGAGCCAAACAACTTTGCCACCTACAAAGTTGGAAAATGTATCAACTTGAGCTAATCAGAAGGCACACCAAATATAAAGCTGTTTTTTTTTTTTTTAAGAATTAAAAAACTTTTATATATACTTTATGTATAATCGTACATAATAAATACATATAATTTATGTATATTAACTAAAAAAGGTAAACTTTAAATTTAACCAACTATTTAAATAAAGATTTCTTTTCTTGCGCAGTTGGCATTAACTGAGTAACATTCAATGGGGACTAGGGAAATTGAATTTTAGCAGGTAGCCAGGTAAAGATAAGTTAAATTTAATTTTTTATTTTTTTGGTTAAAAAATTAATTTTTATATTTTTATTCTGTATTTGACTTTAATCTTAAAAAAGAGGTGGGGTTAGACTTGAAAAAAGCTCTATTTATATCAACTAATTATGTCTCCGTTTTCTCTCGCATTAGTTTTACCTTTCCTAATTTTTTAGGGAAAATCTCACTTTATACCCATTAATTTTAAACTAATTACCCTTTAATGCCCAGGCCAAAACTATTTACTACTCCTACCCATATGCCCCAAACTATTTACCCGCTAATTCACCGTTCCTTGTGAGTATAATAAGATTGGGAACAAACAGAAAAGAGAGACGATCAACACTTGATTCATTGCCGGTCTTAAGCAGAGTCGTTATGGCAAGAGTTGCTATGCTCCTATTCTGATCAGAAATCAAGCTCTCCATATCTATGTTGCAGTTTGTCACAACCATAGGATGTGTCATATCTATTCTTCGACACACATATAGGGCGTGAGCTTGTTTGAAGTTTTAGCACTGCAAACAAGTTTTCAACACTAAAATACAGGGCACAGTTCAAAAACTAGATCATAGGAAGAACAGATCAATTTTTGAAACTCCATATGAATGAGTTCAAAATGCCAGATTTGATTTTTATAGTATTTTACTGTTGAAATTCGTTAGTTATTGTTCTTTGATGTGTAGATTGTACCTTTGATGCTGGTTTTTGGAGATTTACTGTACAAAAATTTAAATCCACTATTGAAGGACCTTGAAGCTTGAAACTCATAACTTGGTTTGTTTGAGTTTTTAATTGTTTTGATCCGATCCTGTATGGGTTTGTTTGGAAAGTTGATTGGAGGTTGTAGCTAAAGTTTTAGTCAATTTGGTGGAGATTTTGTAGTAGATTTTATAAATTTGGGTTGAAATATAGTTGAACCAGAGAAGAAGACGAATTTGTATTGTATACTCAAATAGTATACAAATATACCATTTTAGTATACAATTCATTCTAAATATATACCCTATTAGTATAGCTATATACTATATTGGTGTCATATGTTAGTTGAATCATTTTTTGGTTGTATTAGCTGCATTTAATTGGTACAATATTTGATTTTCTTCTAATAATAGTAATATAGTATAATATCTTGAAATACCTTATTATATTAATATGTGGTACACTATTTTTTTTTTCTCTTTATGCATGTGTATTATGTAATAGTAGTATAGTTGCCGGAAATTAACTAGTAAAACTGTATACCATGTTGGTATAGTTATATGCCATATTGGTATCATATGGTAGTTTGACCATTGTTTTGGTTGTTTTAACTGCATTTTAAGTGAATTCTAGTATGAAATTATTTATATGAACATGAGTTGCAATGCTAGAATTTTTATGTGCGGATGGACATAAATTATGTGTATTATGTAATAGTTTTTATAGTTATAGGCAATTATTGGAACGACCCCATACAACTATATACCCTCTTAGTATACGAAATGAGCAAGCTGTTTTGCGAATATTTAGCTTGCAATATGAGCGTGTAATTTTCTCATACTTTTATTGCGTCCTTTAATGTTTGGTAGAGTACTATAGTCGCAGATAGTTGTAGCAATATTCTAGAAAAATCATATGCTCTGTTGGTATACACCATATTGGTATCACATGGTACTAGAAGTCTTTTTCGCTACTTATACTTTTGTTGTATTTTCTAATATTTTATTATCATTTTTATTCTAACTAGTATATATGGAGATTTGGTTTCCGTGGATTACGTTTTCTTGCTCTATAACTGGTTGTATTACTGCTAATGGTAGAGTGTGTATTGATATTTATAGGGAAGGAGATCAAGGTTTGCATGGCAATCACGTGTTGATTCTTAGAATCTGATTATGTAATTTATGGTGCTCAGCAGCAGTCAATGTGATATTCAGTGAATTAGATCAAGTGACAACTGATATTATTTCAGTTTAATAATTGAATTTAAAAAATGAGAAAGAAAAGAAAAAGAAAATAAAAGGTATATTGTACTAGTTATCTATATTATTATAAAAACACTAATGTTTCACGCTAAATATTAAACGACAAAAATATCCCCAAAATATTGACGACTTTTTTACCCTTAAAATTTTAAATCTAGCCGGGATAAATTTGTAATTACAATATTTGTTGGAAAATACTCCTATTCGTAATATGCATCCCTACCGTATGATCCCCACTTGGACAACAACACCGGAAACACAATGTGGTTTGTTTTTTGTATGTACATATTCCAATTTAACTAGATCTCTAATCTCCTACCTAGACATTAAGCGTAGTCCTAATCTAATATTAATTCTAAAGAAATCTCTTAAATCTTTGAAGATAGGCGAGAAAAACTATGAACCCAAAGTCTCATGCTAATAATGATGTAGTCGACACCAATTGATATATAGAGTCAGTTACAAGAAAAGGTATATGGATACTTATGGAATTTACTTTTTCTAAGTTTAAAATTTCAATTTGAAAACTCTACACATGAGAGAAGTTTTGGTAGTGGCGGAATCAGGATTTAAACTCTATGGTTTCAAACTTTAAGGCTCTTATTACTTAACTCATTATATTCTTAAAGTTATGGGTTCATATCTATAATTTATTGCTTAGTTATTTTTAGCATATAAATTTGTACTTCGCGTCGAAAGTTATGGGTTCAATTAAACGCATGTTATAAGGCTACTAACGCCCCTAAGTTTTGGTTGCAGGAATCGGCTGAAGGTAGATAGAAGAAGATGAAAATACATTAAGTGAGAGCAAGTAGTGCATTATTTTTAGCTTTTAAGTTACTAATACATGTTCCTTAATTAAAGATTGTCCATAGAGTTAAATCTCTGTGTTATTTTTTCTTCTTCTTTCAGATGGTGAAAGAAATATGCATATATTAGTGTTTATCTTGGATTGTTTTCATGGATGTTAAACAAGGGCATATTGTTTTTATATATAAAATTACAGTCATTATCACCAGCGGATAAACGTTTTGAATAACTTTTCATATCTTATATTGCCATCATTCTAAGCGAACTCCTACAGCTTAATCCACATATTATTTTCAACTTTTAAGCTTTACTTTTCATACGTGTTAAACAATATTTGACCCAAATATTTCGTGCATCGCACGAACGTAGAGACTAGTATTAAAAAAAGATAGAACAAATATTTACTATATCAATTATTTTTTCTTATTGTATAAAAAAAGAATAATAAAAAATAGTGAAAACGGTAAATGAAATTAAATTATGAAGAGAAAAAGAATATAAAAAAAAAAAGAAAGTCATTGAAAAAGCTTTTTTACAAATGAATTAAATAGCTTCAGCATCTTCTGCTGAAGTTTTGAAAAAGCTTTATGACAAAACTAATGAATCTAGGACAAAAAAACTTCAGCTTTTAGTGTTGAAGTTTTTACAAATGAACTAAATAACTTCAGCATCTTCTGCTGAAGTTTTTGAAAAAGCTTATTCGGGACAAAAAAACTTCAGCTTATTTAGTGCTGAAGTTTTTATAAATGAACTAAATAACTTCAGCATCTTCTGCTGAAGTTTTTTGAAAAAGCTTAATGACAAAACCAATGAATCTAGGACAAAAAAGCTTCAGTTTATTTAGTGCAATTACAAACAAAAACTTCAGCAAATAGAGAACAAAACTTCAACTATTATGCTTAAGTTCAGCAATTATAAACAAAAACTTCAGCACACTTGCTACTTCAGGCCCGTCTACTAGAATGCTGAAGTTTTGCGTGATTGCCTTTGCTACTTCAGCCACGTATGCTGAAGTTACGCGAAAAAGTGGGTACGCTTGTAATTTTTTTTGCAAAAGCGGGCACAAGTTAAAACGTGACCCAAAAAGCGGGTATAAATGCAAATCCCCCAAAAAATTTTATAATAAGGCCCCGTTTGGCCATGAGTTTTGCCAAAATAAATTTGGGATTTATTTTCAAAACTCATGTTTGGCCATAAATTTTACCCATATTTTGGCCAAATTCCAAATCTCAAATCTCAAATCCCAAAATCAGCAATAGCTGATTTTGGGCCAAAATCCCAAAACTTGGGAATTATATACATGTTTTTCCAAAATAAAGTTGGAAAATATGTTTTGAAAACATATGTCCAAACACATTTTCATCTTCAAACCAAACTTCACCCAAATTAGATTTTTCAAAATTAATTTGATATCTATGGCCAAACGCTAGCTAAGTATCTTATGCTTATTGACTTCCTACTCTCACATGCGTCTATCTACCACCGGCCACACCGAATTTGTCTCATTTATTGGGTCCCACCATTTTCTTTAATTGGAAATTGTACCTCAAAAAGAGGGGAAAAAATTGAGACCTTCTCGAACATAGAAATGTCAAAGCAACAAACCCCCCCCCCCGCAACATCCCCCACCCCACCCAACCAAAAAAAGTAACACAAAAAAAAAAAATGACTTCGAGATAAGTGAAAAATAACGTTGTGTGATGTTACAATTAGGGCCGTTCAAAATCGAACCGTTAATCGAATCGATGACTTATTGGTATCGGGTTATCGGGGCAATGAATGGTGAACGGATTGAGATTTTATAAATAACGGTTTAACGGTTTGGAGGCGGATTACTCAATGTTCTTATCGGATAAACCGTTAACCCGTTAAGAATTTTTATACTTACACTTCTAGCCCTATGTATGAAAGTACTATTGAGATTTTCCATTTCCATCTTGTTGTTTCTTTTCAATGTTATAGCAAAGACGAACCTACAATTGAAGTTTTAGCAGCAGATTTAGCCTTCACGGGTGAGCCCCACGTCTTTCTCGTGGTGTTCAAAAGTTTTAGATTCTACACATATTTTTATTAAGAGTATTCAAAAAATTTATTCTAGAGAATGTTCTTGTACTCCATGAGAAGTCTTCATTGAGTAATGCAGTGAGGATTATGAATGATAAGTTAAAATGATAAAAGCCAGCGAACTATGCAGTCTAGCCGTTTGGTATTCACAAGACTAGGATTGTTAAAAAAAATTCTATTTGATTTAGCCGATAATCATTAATCCAATACCAATCCGCCCATTATCTTATTGGATGGCTAGCGGATTACTATATTTATAATCCGATAACCGATAAGTTAAACTGCTAAGTGTAATTATCCGCCCGATAAGCACCCCTAATTGCAACAAGTTATATGCATACAAGGGTGTGATCTTGCGTCGATAAAATAAAATGCAAACTATGAAGATAAAAATTTCAATCCTTATAGAGGCAAAAAGTATATGTGATTTTTCTTATATATTTAAGTTTTAGCGGACAAAATGTCTAATACTTGTAATAGTAGAAAAATATATATATTCTAAGAAATAGTCGAGATCCATATATGCTTGAGCACCATAAAAAAAAAAATTATAAGCCATTGCTTAACTACTAAATGTGTAAAAAAGGAAAAACTACTACTTTCACTTTTGTTATAAAATTGACATTTCATTTTCGTATATACCCAAAAAAATTATGACGTATTTCCTTAGTAAAACTAATTCAAAAATGGCCTTTTTAAAATGATTTCAAACATGATGTGACATTTCTTAAATAATTTTTATTTCTATATTAAACTGTTTTTTTAATTGACTCTTTCTCGAACTCAATACAATCAGAAAGTCAAAGGAATAATTCTTAATTTATACAGATCAAATTATCTCCAATTTAGTTACAAAAAAAAAAAAGACAGAGTATATGTACATAATTATATATCAAGAAGAAATGAAAAGGGAAACGGAAGTGTGAAAGGACATAACTGAATAAAGAGAAAATAACTCCATTAAAATATAAAAGGTGCATGAGCCAGGGCCAACGTCCTAAACTCCATCTTAAAAGCCAATCTCCAAATTTAATTTCATATATTTTATTGAGATTAAATTCTCTACATCAAATGTGTAAAAAAAATATTTACATAATTATGTCACTTAGATCTTATAGTAATATCAATTGATAACCTAGAAGAAATAATAAATTAATCAAATATGTTGTATAGTTTAAGTTATGCAGGATAAGCTGCTTAAAATAGACTCTCGTGGTCCGGTCTTTGTGCGGACCCGCGTACAGCGGGGGCTTAGTGCATCGGACTGTCTTTTTGAAGAGGAACCTTGGCGTAACTGGTAAAATTGTTGCCATGTGACCAAGAGGTCACGGGTTCAAGCCGTGGAAACAGCCTCTTGAAGAAACACAAGGTAAGGCAAAGTACATATCATTGTAGTCTAGTTCTTCCCCGAATTCCATGCACAGCAAAAGCTTAGTGCACCAGGCTATCTTTTTTTTTTTTAATGTTGTAATAGTTTAAGTTATACTAATTATATATAAAAAATACATATTTTTTTAATAACTTACAAATTTATAACCTCCAATTAAAATGGAAAGTGAAAAGTGTACAAATACCTCCACTTCCACTTGTGCCAAAAGGGAATTTCCAATCGGAATCACATAATGGAAAAGCATTTTCCTTTCCGTCCTTTTCACGCGGAAAACAAATTCGGCTGCATGCAAATACTCATTTTCCCTATTACCAAAGCCTCGAGTAACTTCACACCATTGACTTCCAATGTTACGGTTGGAATCCATACACCCAAGGGGCTAATTCGAACTTTGCAACATGTGGAGGAAATAGAATTTGATTTGGAGCTAACTTTTTATTAGAATTCTCAATGAAACAGTCGCTCAAAGCTCAATTGAGCTTCAATGATGAATAGATCTGAACCTCTATGTCATGGGAGGTCAGAGCAAAGAAGAAGATGATGAAGAGAGAGGCAGAAGAAGATTCTAGAAATTTTTTCTTTTCACACAAAATGAAAAGTGAGTGGAGTGCCACTATATACAAACGAAAACCAGAAGCAAAATAAGGAAAATAAAATCAGCTAACTAACTAACTTCTACAACTGTCACTTAGCTATACTAACTGCTCCACTAACTAATAACTAACACTAATACTCCAATAACTAACTAAGCTGGGCTAAGATGGATAATTAATCTTGACACCCCCCCCCCTCCCCCAAGTTGGAGGTGTAGTGAACACAGCCAACTTGCCTAGTGTAGCACTGTGCTTGATCCCAGTCAGGGCTTTAGTCAAAACATCTGCAAGCTGATTGTCTGTTCTAATGTGGTGGAGAGAGATTAAGCCTGCTTGTAGTTGATCACGCACAAAATGACAATCCACTTCTATATGCTTGGTTCTTTCGTGAAACACTAAATTCTTTGCAATGTGCAGTGCAGACTAACTGTCACAGAAAATTGAGATAGGCAAGAAAAAAAGGGACAGTCAGTTCCTCAAGTAATTTGCTCAACCATACTAGTTCCCCCACTACTTTCCTCAAAGCTCTATATTCTGCTTCTGCAGAGGATAGAGATATGGTCTTTTGTTTCTTAGATTTCCAGCTGATAGGACTATTGCCCAGCAGTACTAAATAACCTGTAATGGATCTCCTAGAATCCGGGCATGCTGCCCTATCAGAGTCACAATAAGCTTTAACTGTGTGATCTCCATCCTTTGACATGAAAATTCCTAAAGTAGGATCATTCCTCAGATATCTGAGAAGGTGAAATGCTGCTTTTAGATGGGGTTCTCTGGGCTCCTGCATAAATTGGCTCAAGTGTTGAACACTATATGCAATATCCAATCTGGTATTAGTTAGAAAGTTCAGTTTCCCTACTAGCTTTTTGTAATAGGTAAGGTCTTGCAGAATTGTGCCTTCTTTGGCCTTCAGCTTTGTAGTGGGATCCAAAGGTGAAGAACAAGGCTTGTAATCCAAACAATTGTACTCCTTTAACAAGTCTAGTACAAACTTCCTTTGAGATATAATTACCCCATCATCTTTATACATAATCTCCAACCCCAGGAAGTAGTGTAGTTGTCGCAGGTCCTTGATCTTAATTGTTCATGTAAGAATCCTTTGAGTTATGCAATTTCCTGTTGGTCAGTTCCAGTGAGTAGTACGTCATCCACATAAACTGCAACATATACTGAGGATTCTCCATTTCTTTTGTAGAAGAGAGAGTAATCATACATGGAGTGTACATAAACCTTTGAGCACAATGCTTCAGTCAATTTTGCATACCATTGTCGACTAGCTTGTTTCAAGCCATAAAGAGACTTGTTCAGCTTACAAACCAATCATGGCTTATCTACAACTAGTCCAGACGGTACTTGCATATACACTTCCTCATTGAGGTCTCCATGTAGGAAAGCATTGTTTATATCCAATTGAGATATGGACCGGCCTTCCTTAACATTTGTAGGTATCAAGGTCCTCACTGTTGTCATCTTCACCACTGGTGATAAAGTTTCTATATAATCAATCCCTGCCTGTTGAGTGTAACCTTTAACAACCAGTCTGGCTTTGAACCTTTCAATGCTGCCATCTGCTTTGTGCTTCACTTTGTAGACCCATTTGCAACCTATTTCTTGCTTCCCATGTGGCAAGATTACTAGGCCCCAAGTGTGATTGGAATATAGTGCTTCAAATTTCTGTGTCATTGCTACTTGCCATGCAGGATCAATGGTTGCCTCCTCATATAATAATGGTTTCCTGTCATGACAAATATTTCTCACAAGAGTCTGACTATTGGTAGTTAGTAGATCAGAGGCAATATGATGATTCACAAAGAATAAAGCGTTTAGGGAGACAGAATTTGTTTTGAGGTGAGGAAGGGAATGTACATAATCTTGTAGATAGATAGGTGGTTTATGAGTCCTTTGTGATTGTCTTACCAGTTGGATAGGTTCTCCATGAGTCTGTTTAGAGTAGTGTTATTGTGGTGGATCAGGTAGTGAAGAAGTGGGCACTGCAGAAGGTGATGAGGAAGCTACATGTACAGGTGACATAGGATTGGATGTGTTATCTGAAATCCTTTGATCACTCAAGTTCTCAGACACTTGTGTGACATTTATATCATCAGAAGGTTGCTCGCAAAGGGACTCAATGAAAGGAATTGGATGGGAGACAAATGACTGAGGAGATTTGTTCATATTGACTGCAAAAGTAAAGATGGACTCATTAAAGACCACATCTCTGGAGATGTGAATTTTCCTGGTGGCTAGGCTCATGACTTTGTACCCCTTTGTGTTTGTTAGTTTCATTGTCTAAATAGTAGTAAATAACCCTAATCCCATATGTATTAGGAGTAGGACATGTATTGTATATATAGGGCTCATTGTATCATTGTCAATATTAGTCAATAATATATTTTTTCCTGTGCTTTCTCACATGGTATCAGAGCGTCAGTGAGAAATTATCGATGAGCATCATTCCAGCGGGCTCCGGGAAGAAAGACCTCGTTGCCGTGCAATTTTCCGGCGACTTAAGAGGCTGTCCGTAACAAAAGAATCACTTTTTGTCACTGTTGTGCAAAAACCAACACCACCACGAAGTAGATCGGCCTCCGGCGACCAACCCATAAAAATTTCTCCGTCAGAAAACCCCCCACGCGCCGCCGGAAGAAATTTTCCGGCGAAGCTCCGACGCCCACGCGCCGGCGCATGACACTGTTTTCGGCCACTTTTTCGCGAAATTCCTTCAGGACAGCTTGCTCTCCTCACAAATTCGAGCCTACCCATCTAGTTCAAATCAAATTTCGACCACTTTGAGTTTTTTTCCGGCGAGCTACAGTGATTTTTCCGGCGTGAGCAGTGATCCCGTCAATTTTCTGCTTTTTCCGGCACGATATTATAATGGAATTCCTACCTGAAGCCCTTAACTCACAGTCCGTTGGATTAAATGCAATGAATCCAATCCAGATGGTTTCTTTACCGGATTATATTGAGTTCCTTCAGTACAAAGTACGTAAACAGACATCTTCAGGATTAACCTCCATTGTTCCAACAAATAGTAGCATGACTGGTGTCTCCCAATATTCACCTTCTAAGTCTTGGGTCATTGATTCAGGTGCATCTGATCATATTTTGGTAACAAATCTCTTTTCACTAGTATCTCATATTCTCAATCTCTTCCAACAGTCACAATGGCCAATGGGTCTCAAGCCATGGCAACTGCAATAGGTCAAGCAAGTCCACTTCCTTCCTTACCTTTAGACTCAGTTCTTTATGTTCCTGGTAGTCCTTTTAATCTCATAGCCGTTAGTCGCTTAGCCAAATCACTTAACTCTGTTGTTTTATTTCTTGATGATCTTGTTTTTATATAGGAACGCAGTACAGGACAGATCATTGGTACCGGACGTGAATCAGATAGACTTTATTACCTCATCATTGCAAAATCACATGGACTCACATCTTGTCTTCCTCCAATAACTTCTCCCGTTACAGATTCACCGGATTTATTACATAAACGGTTAGGACATCCCAGTTTGTCAAAACTTCAGAAAATGGTACCTGGCTTATCTCACTTGTCCACTCTAGAGTGTGAGTCGTGTCAGCTCGGTAAGCATACCCGCTCCCATTTCCCGTGGCATCTTGACAATCGAGCAGAGTCACCTTTTACTTTAGTCCATTCAGATGTTTGGGGTCCTAGTCGGGTTAGTTCTACCTTAGGATTCCGCTACTTTGTCAGTTTCATTGATGATTATTCCAGGTGCACTTGGATATTTTTGATGAAAAATCGATCTGAGTTGTTTTCTATTTTCCAGAGCTTCCATGTTGAAATTCAAAATCACTTTGGGGTTTCTATCTGCATATTTCGTAGTGATAATGCCCTAGAGTATTTGTCTTCCCCATTTCAACAGTTTATGAACTCCCATGGGATTATTCATCAAACATCTTGTACGTACACATCCCAACAAAATGGGGTAGCTGAAAGAAAGAATAGACATCTTATTGAAACTGCTCGTACCCTACTCATACAATCTCATGTTCCGCTGCGTTTTTGGGGGGATGCAGTTCTTACATCTTGTTATCTTATTAATCGTATGCCATCTTCAACTATCCAAAATCAAGTTCCATTCTCTGTCCTGTTTCCCCACTTACCTTTGTTCTCTCTTCCACCCCTTGTCTTTGGGAGTACGTGCTTTGTTCATGACCTTACTCCAGGAAAAGATAAGTTAGCTCCTCGTGCTCTTAAGTGCATATTTCTGGGTTACTCGAGAACGCAAAAGGGATATCGATGTTATTCTCCTGACCTTCAGCGATTTCTTTTGTCTGCTGATGTCACCTTCTTTGAAACCCAATCATACTTAACAGGTCCAGTTAATCACTTAGATATTTCTGCGGTGCTACCTGTTCCTTCTTTTGGAGATTCAGTCCCTATCACCCATTCATCTTCCTCCATAGCTCCACCGCCTACAGTTCCAGTTACAACCCCACCACCTATAGCTCCAGTGTCACCACCGAGTCCAGTGCCACCACCTAGTCCAGTTCCACCAACTATAGCTCCAGTGCCACCATCCTAGTCCAGTTCCACCAACTACAGCTCCACCACTCCTGACTTATCATCGTCGTCCGCCCCCAGCATCAGGCCCAGCTGATTCACGTCCTGCACCTGACCTTGCTAATACTGCGGACTTGTCTCCTCTTAATCAACCGATTGCACTACGAAAAGGTATACGGTCCACACTTAATCCTAATCCTCATTATATCGGTTTAAGTTACCATCGTCTCTCATCATCCCATTGTGCATTTGTGTCATCTTTGTCCTCTATTTCCATCCCTAAGCCTACAGGTGAAGCACTGTCTCATCCCGGATGGCGACAGGCAATGATTGACGAGATGTCTACTTTACACACGAGTGGTACTTGGGAGCTTGTTCCTCTTCCTTCAGGTAAATCGACTGTTGGTTGTCGTTGGGTGTATGCAGTCAAAGTTGGTCCAAATGGCCAGGTTGATCGACTTAAGGCTCGTCTTGTTGCCAAAGGATATACTCAGATATTTGGACTCGATTACAATGATACTTTCTCTCCCGTGGCTAAAATTGCATCAGTCCGCCTTTTTCTATCCATGGCTGCTGTTCGCCATTGGCCTCTCTATCAGTTGGACATTAAGAATGCTTTTCTTCACGGTGACCTTGAAGATGAGGTTTATATGGAGCAACCACCTGGTTTTGTTGCTCAGGGGGAGTCTAGTGGCCTTGTATGTCGGTTGCGCCGGTCCCTCTACGGTCTAAAGCAGTCTCCTCGAGCCTGGTTTGGTAAGTTCAGCACAGTTATTCAGGAGTTTGGCATGACTCGTAGTGAAGCTGATCACTCTATATTTTATCGACATTCTGCTTCAAATCTCTGTATTTATATGGTCGTTTATGTTGTCGATATTGTTATTACCGGCAATGATCATGATGGTATTAGTAAGTTGAAGCAACATCTCTTTCAGCACTTTCAGACTAAGGATCTGGGCAGATTAAAGTATTTTCTGGGTATTGAGATCGCTCAGTCTAGCTCAGGTATTGTGATCTCACAACGGAAGTATGCCTTAGATATTCTTGAGGAGACAGGAATGATAGGTTGTAGACCTGTTGACACTCCGATGGATCCGAATTCTAAACTTCTGCCAGGACAGGGGGAGCCTCTTAGAGATCCTGCAAGATATAGGCGGTTGGTTGGTAAATTAAATTACCTCACAGTGACTAGACCTAACATTTCCTTTCCTGTGAGTGTTGTGAGTCAGTTTATGGATTCTCCCTGTGATAGTCATTGGGATGCAGTTGTCCGCATTCTTCGGTATATAAAATCAGCTCCAGGCAAAGGCTTATTGTTTGAAGATCGAGGCCATGAGCAGATCGTTGGATACTCAGATGCTGATTGGGAAGAATCACCTTCTGATAGACGTTCTACGTCTGGATATTGTGTCTTAGTAGGAGGAAATTTGGTGTATTGGAAGAGCATGAAACAGAATGTGGTTGCTCGGTCTAGTGTAGAAGCAGAATATCGAGCAATGGCTATGGCCACATGTGAGCTAATTTGGATCAAACAGTTGCTCAAGGAGTTAAAATTTGGTGAGATTAGTCATATGGGACTTGTGTGTGATAATCAAGCTGCTCTTCATATTGCGTCAAATCCAGTGTTCCATGAGAAAACTAAACACATCGAGATTGACTGTCACTTTTTTAGAGAAAAGATACTCTCGGGAGATATTGCTACTAAATTTGTGAAGTCGAATGATCAGCTTGCTGATATTTTCACCAGGTCCCTCACTGGTCCTCGTATTAATTATATATGTAACAAGCTCGGTACATATGATTTATATGCACCAGCTTGAGGGGGAGTGTTAGTCTCATTGTCTAAATAGTAGTAAATAACCCTAATCCCATATGTATTTGGAGTAGGACATGTATAGTATATATATGGCTCATTGTATCATTATCAATATTAGTCAATAATATATTTTTTCCCGTGCTTTCTCACAGTGTTGAAAGGATAACCAACAAACACATGTGGTGTTGTTCTGGGTTCAAACTTGTCCCTGTGTGGTATTGGTACAGTAGGGTAACACAAACAACCAAAGCTCTTTAGGTGAGAATATTTTGGCTTTCTTTTGTACAGTAGTTCATATGGAGTTTGATTGTTAATAGAAGTAGAGGGTAGTTTGTTTATGATGTAGGTGGCACAAGGAACACATTCACCCCAGTATCTTAAAGGTAGTTTGGATTGGAAGAGAAGTGCCCTGGCTGTTTCAAGGAGATATTTGTGCTTTCTTTCCACCACACCATTTTATTGTGGTGTGTAGGGACAAGTTCTTTGATGGATGATGCCCTTAGATTGAAACAAGATATTTGCTTCTGTGTCGGTGAATTCCAATCCATTGTCTGGCCTTATGGATTTAATAGTCACACCAAACTGATTTTCTACTAGATTCATGAATTCATTGAGTATTTGAAGGGCATTACTTTTGCTGGATAAAAGGCGAGTCCAAGTAGATCTATTAAAATCATCCACCATAGTTATGAAGTATTTATATCTATCATGTGTAGGAACATGATATGGGCCCTACAAATCAACATGTAAGAGTTTAAAAATTCTATTGGTTGTACTGGTTTTCTGAGGGAACGGTAGCCTTTCTTGTCTAGCCATTGGACAGATGGTGTAGTTGAAGGGTTTCTTAGGTGAGAACTTGACAGGGATAGAAGTGATGGTTTTTATTTTGACAAATGGGACATGTCCAAGTCTATTATGCCACAACACATCTGTATTACCTATAGCACAGAGATGAGAGTATATATTAAGAACTTTAGAAGATGGTATTGTAAAGGAATGTTGTTCTTCAATACTTGCACATGGACTATTTACAATTGGACAAGAAGAAACACACTTATTGAAATGTAATGGCCTATTTACAATAGAATGAGAGGGACAATATGTGCTACAAGTGCAACAAGTAGAAGTAGTGGGCAGGGCATGAGTAGTCTTTACTGCAAGACTTGTAGCGTTCCTCTTTAGACAGCTAGGGCACAAGATGTATAGCCCATCTCTCACTCTACCAATCACCAGAGGCCTCTTCATTGAAGGGGCCTGCAATATGCAACAGTGTTTGACAAAAGCAACAAGACAATTGAGATAGGAGGCCAAAGAATGAACTGAGATTAGATTGTATCTAAAGGAGGGAACAAACATCACGTTCTCTAGAGTGATCTTAGGAGTGAGCATCACACTGCTAATTTCTGTCACCTTTACCTTGTAGCCATTTGGAAGTACAACTAACAAAGGATAGGGTAAAGCTATTATGTTGGTTAATAAGGATTTTTTAAAGGTCATATTGTTTGATGCCCGTGAATCTATAATCCACGAGTCAGCTTTGTTTTTAAAACATTCACATGACAAGCGATGATACATGCAAAGTTTGATGTTCCTGATGTAATATTAGCATTAGTTGTGCAGTCTCTTCCTCCTCCTGATTGAAACTGCTGCAGTAGATTCACCAACTGGCTGTATTCCTCGTGGGTGAGACTTACACTTTGAGCATTATCATGAGTAGCATATTTCTCAGACTCAGCAGGTTGTGTGTCAGCTGTTGCTACATGTGCATTAGCCACTGCTCTATTCCCTCTATTGAACCTATTATTCTAATTGTAGTTGAAATTTTACCTGGGATTTTGATTGAAATGAGGTTTGATTTTTATTTACATTTGGATTCTGATTCTGACTGAAACTTTGAGGGTATCCATGAAGCTTATAGCATTTCTCTTTGGTGTGCCCTAGTCTCTTACAGAAATCACAAAAAGGCCTGTTCCTGTTGTTGTGATTGATATTGGGAGAATAATTTGTCTTGAACGATCCAGGTCTGTTTGTGCCAACACTCAAGGCTGATGATTCTAGAGCCAAATGACCACTTGGCTTGATTTCTCTCTGCCTTTCTTCTTGAATTAGTAAAGAAAAGGCTTGGGCAATTGTAGGAAGAGGATTCATCATCAGTATACTGCCTCGAACCACAGTGTATGTCTCATTTAATCCCATGAGAAATTGTATCAACCTCCTATCATGTTCAGCTTTGTGCATGCTTTCCTTAGCTCCACGTGTGCAATGAGATTTAGCAATCAAAGTGTTGAGTTCCTATCATAGTTTCTTCATCTTTGTGTAATAACCAGTGATATCATGGGCTCCTTGGGATAGATCATTGATTTCCTTTTGGATCCGGTATAGCTTTGTTCCGTTCGTTTGGTCATATCGATCTTCAAGTTCTTTCCACAATTTAGCTGCATCTGCTACATACTCAACACTATCTGCAATTTCCTTAGTTAAGGAATTCAGAATCCATGAAGTGACCATGTCATCGCATCTCTCCCATAATCGAAATTTTGATGAATCTAGATCTGGCCTCTTGTATTCCCCGTTGATAAATCCCAGCTTATTTTTCACTGACAGGGATCGCATTACACCCCTTCTCCATGATCGATATCCAAAGCCATCAAATAGAACAGGAACTAAAGCTTCTCCGGGATTATCATATCGATGCATGTACAAAGGACTACTGATACCAACACTTGACTGATTAGGAGACTCAGCCATAGATGGTGTAGATTGATTATCGTCTTCGACCTTCGTCATCTCGTTCAATACGAAATTTATAAACAATTAAGGACTGAATCTAGCGATTACAAAACTAACAATAATTTCCAAGCGATTATAGATTCAGAAACAGAATATAACCTCTTCAGAATTGTAGCTTGAAATCAATGGAAAAATGAACTTGCATGAGTGCGGTTTAGTTGAAATCGAGACTGATGGAATTAGAACTAATAGATTCGTAGAGGAGGGTCCAGATTTATGTTCCTCGGTCTGATACCATATTAGAATTCTCAATGAAACAATAGCTCAAAGCTCAATCGAGCTTCGATGATGAACAGATCTGAACCTCTATGCCATGGGAGGTCAGAGTGAAGAAGAAGAAGATGAAGAGAGAGGAAGAAGAAGATTCTGGAGATTTTTTCTATTCACACAAAATGAAAAGTGATTGGAGTGCCCACTATATACAAACGAAAATCAGAAGCAAAACGAGGAAAATGAAATCAGCTAACTAACTAACTTCTACAGCTGTCACTTAGCTGTACTAACTGCTCCACTAACTAATAACTAACACTAACACTCCAATAACAAACTAAGCTGGGCTAAGATGGATAATTAATCTTGACACTTTGATATTTAAGCGAGGAAATGGAACTCCAATGTTATCTTTCTTAACATGCCAAGAAATGCTAGAAGGTACAATTGCACAAGAAGCGGCTTCGTCAAAATTTTTATAAAATATATATATATATATATATATATATATATATATATATATATATATATATATAATACACAAAATGAAAATATAGGTATAAGTATAAAAAATGACACCGCTTGTCATTATAGTGATTTATTCATTTGTTCATTTTCTTCAAATGTTGACACCCTTACCAAAAATCCTACGTACGCCATGAGCACAAGCACATGCCATTTAAAATGAGACTCTTGACTAAGGGCCAAATTGACTGAACCATCAACTACCAAATTAGCGTTGCATGTAGATACGACCAATAGTGACCACCCAATTCTTAGCCAAGAGATTGACAATATCACCATTGCATGAGGCACAGACCCTCCAGACTGCAACACATGTGTCATTGCTCGTAATACTTTTGCCTTGTGTGTAATCTCCATACTCGGCTTCGTGACCTAACCATTGTCGCTAACCCTTTTAATCACTAGTCATTATCACAAATCAGCTCTACAACTAATTTTCACCACACGA
>NC_031999.1:13977264-14031493 GCF_001879085.1 Nicotiana attenuata
AGAGAGAGATAAAAATGAGTCGTCGAAACATTACCACCTTATCAACATAATAATACTAAATCGTCAAAAATACGGAAAGAAGTACAATACTAGTTCTAGTCCAATATAACGAATGAATGCCCATGACATAATAAAAATGACAATATTCATAGAAAAGACGATAAACAAATAAATAAACCTTTGCCCAGCGAAAACGCGGCGCCTCACCGAAAACTTCAAATCGTGTACTCTTAAATTAAGCAAAATTCTCATGCATCGCGTCAACTGTTATCTCTGTCAAAAAAAAATTCAGCGGGGATGTGAGTCGCTAGTCAGTGAGTAATAACACATTAAACCACAACCGTTTTTAATTGGGACAAGTCAGAAAACATGGCTGGTATAGTATACAGAAAATATCATAAGAATGCCCTTTTCAAAACAATACAATAATCAGCCTCGTCATGTGTTTCCTGTAACAGGAATCAATGGAACAATCCGGTATAAACTCGTAAGCATGTTTTCATAGCAAATTTTTTTGTCTGGGAGGTTGTCGAAGAGAAGGATCATGTCCCTTCAGATTTATTCACTGTTGAAGCGATCCCATACGTAAAAGGCAGTCACAACTACTACTGCTCGTAGTGTCCCTACTAGACGGGAAAGACTGTAAAACTGTATGCTAGAGTTCTACGTTCCTACTAGCTATACCACTCATAGCCATGCCGTAATAATCGTAAATACAGAGGTGCACCAGGTCTAACGACACCCGTCGTTAGTACGGGATCCTTCAAGTCCTCCTCCCATTATATTTTCTTTGTAAACAGTAATACTCACATGGAAGCATTTTCAAAATATGTACAGGGCATTTATCATTCTCATCAAATCAAGTAATCCAATTTCGATAACAAATATATCATATTCTCAAAATAACAGTAAATCGATGTCAGTAACAAATAGAAGCATTTTAAATAATCGTAAAACATCTGAATACACTGTTCGTACCAATATCAAGTAAAGCACTTGTCCACATAGCAAATTTCAAACATTCATAAACATTTATTTTCAAAAATCAATGTATAAACATCAGTTATGGAAAAATCGCAATGTCGATAAGATTAACTACTCAACACTCTAGAAGCGCAAACTAGACCAAAGCTCGATTTCTTATCGATCCGAATGGTCAATCTCGTGTGTAAATCTATAATCGATTATAAGTCTATTGTTACTGCCCATCAATTCACAATACATTCATCTAAATAAACAATCTATTTGCGAATGCGTTTTTCTATTCTTAAAACTTACTTCAATCTTTTTTTACCAAGTATAATCGGAAAACATTAATAAAACAGTAGTATTGAGTTTACTCCCCTTATCTTCTTAATAGAGATTAAAGTAGTACAAACAGAAAATTAACTTAGCCCTTGTTTGCTCACCAAACTTCTTAAATATATAGCTGATCAATTTGACTAATTCGTTTCTAAGCCTATCTCATTGAAATGATTCTAGTTCATTGGTATCTCTATTCAAGTAAATTGATATTACCAATATCCAAATCATGTTATTACCTTTAACCTCAATCCATGACAATATGTATAACATCATGTGAGTGAAAATAAAAGTATAAGAAATACTTGTTACTAATTTTTCAAAAGCTTGGTTCCACAACACTTTCTCTTCTCTTCCCTTTAAGCCGCAGCATAAGTGCTGCACTCCTTTCCCAGAAAATTCCTTTTAACTTTTTTTTTTTTGAGAAAACTACCCTCTATAGCCCCTCAAAATTTTAATAGCCCAATGTTTTGTCTTACTTACAAAAAATGGCCCTTTCGGCCCAAAAGTATTGGACATAGTAGACCGAAAGAATGAGTATGACAACATATAGCAGCTGTAGCTTAGTGATAGAGCGCCTGTTTTCCTAACTTGAAGGTCGTAGGTTCGACCCCTGCCTGCGCGATAGAGCAACCCTTTTTTGCAATGTATAATCTGTCTGAACAATGTATCAAATTGTATATAATTGTGTATTTTCTAATATGTAAACATAGTGTATTAAATTATATACAATTTTGTAATGTGGAATGTGTGCACACTGTGTATTTGGAGTGGATCATGTTATTTTGTATGTGACTAGTCTTTTTGTATATATTTTGTATAGTTTACATCTATTTTTATATATTTTTTGTATAGTTGACTAGTCTATGTTTGTATATTTTTTGTATAGTGACAGTTTTCTTTCCAATATTCAAAAAAAAAAATTGCTTCCTGTCTAATACAGTCTAAAAAATGTAAATACATGGTCTACCTCTACATTGGACAAAATAACACAATTGAGAATGGTTTGCTATTAGTGGATTCAAAAAAACATAAAAAAGGTAACTAAATAGGAAGAAGGAAGAGAAGGAAAAACCATCAGATTGAACTTAAGTATAAACCCAACGACTTGCACCTTTGTAAAACATAAAAGGACGCTTTATCTTGGATGGAAGAACCGAACTTTATCGTGAAATTGAAAATCAAAACGCAGTCAGTCTAAACCCATTGTGCTCGATTCGTGGCTTTAGATCTGGACGGAAACTCAAACACCGGTGATCCTCCATTAAATCTGGCGACTCTTTCTTCTCGTTTTATCACTGTTTTGGGGATTTTGAATATATAAAAATCTAGATCTGAAAGATGGTTTGCTTGCTAATTTGATTTCGGCAGATTTCTGGCTCGGTATATAGCTTTTCCGACCGTGATCAGTTTTTCCGGCAAACCATTTCGGGCCGAAAATTATTTCCCTCCCATGTTGAATTATCCTTATTTGTTGTGTACTGTTGTTATATGAACTTGTTATGCTGGAGATTATGGGATATACCTTTGAATATTTACTTTCGCCGGAATCTACTCCACTAACCGATAAATAGGCCCGACTCTGCCGCCTACATTTTCTACAAGAAAGAGAGGAAAGTCTACATTTGATTAATTGAAAATTGAGAAAGTAAGAAATTGAAGTTGGGAAAAGGAAGCTACTTTTTCTCAAAGGAAAGAAAAGATTTTGATTGCTGCTTTCCTGTAAGCTGACAAACTGGAGCTGGAATCTGTTGGAGAAAGGGTTTCCCATTGGAGTTGTAGGCTAGGGACAAACCTAGGGCCATTGATGAAGAGCTTTGAAGGCATGTGGGTGCAGATATATAGTTCGGTGGCTAGCCACTTGAATTATTTTAGGGCTAATAAATGCATATTAAAATTTTTGGGCAACCGGATATATTTGTTTTGCCGATGGGCCTATAAAATGAAGTTCTCTCTTTTTTTTCCTATCACGTTGTTGATGGGTTTAAAGACTTAAAGCCGATTGCCATACTCTTTGTTTTTTTTTACTATCCTTTGTTTTTTTTTTAATTTACTTACTACCTTGTACTTAATGAGGGTATTACAGCTGACTTCAAAATTGCAGTTGAATAACATTTCTAATAGACAGAAGCATCTCTCCTAATCAGTTATAACCATAGCGGTAACTAGCATCTCAGGTAGAGTGGTGTAACAAATAGTTGCACTCACGTCTCATGCGTCACTGTTCTAATACCATAGCCAAACTATGTGATTCAGAACAGTGAAATAATTGATGCACTGCAGATTCGAGTCACGTAGGTCTCAGATGTCTTCATAATGAAGCAAAGTTAGCAACGACCTAGAAATATGAAATAGATACAAGATGGGAATTTTGGGAAAAAATGTGGTATCCAGACTGTAAAGATTAGTCTCAAACTGATCCACATTTGTATTTTTATCGAAGATCCCATTGAGAACCTGTAACCTCTGCAGTGAATTAAGATCCCCGAAAAACAAAAACACGTAAAAACCCTTCACAAGGGAAAGGGGTGTGGGGTTCAAAGATTTAACCCCCTCTAAAATTTTAATTATTACAGAAGGCAAAGGAAAATTGGTAATTGTCTCCCCAAAATGAATCCTCAAACGTCAACACCAAAAAGATTTTTCATCACAATCTATTTCTAAAAAAGTGATGTTTAGAGGCTGACTTAGGCACACCGACTCCGTAATTTCTTTCAAAAACAATGACCTGAAGCTTGTCGTATCCAAGCCAACACACCAGCACCACAGTCGGAGGATGTTTGCACCAGCACCTTGAAGCGGATTTGGCAACCCTCGTTCTTTAACAATCTGGAGAATTGCATCGAAAACGAACTCTTGTAACTTAACGGCTCGCCAGACGTCATCATCATTCTTCTTCTGAACTGTATCAATTGGGTAGGAAGCAAGACCAGCACCATTGTGATGAGCCAACCAAGACCAAAACTAGCAAAGAACTATCCTGTATACACAGAGTCCACACATGGGTCAGTCACTCCATAATTTCATGCTAAAAAGTCGATCTATACATGTAATATAATAACTAAGCCTCAAAAATCCCAAGCACTTATCCACCCTTAAGAAAAGAACTCTAACAACAATGAAAATATCAGCCTGAAAAATTGAAGATATCCACCCACATATAGTGAGTTCTTATCACTACCAAATAAGCTCTAAACATCCACTCTAACTACATGAAAACAAATTCCATGCATTAATTATTCATGGTATATATAGCAAAAATGATACACCAATTAAACAATTATGGCATGAAACAGAAGGCCAAAAAACTTTGAATAGCAAAATGGTTTGAACTAGCAGGTGCAACAGATCACCAACAGATTAAAGCACTCAACTGCAGGCTTCCAGTCAAGAGAACAGGCTTCAAAAGAGTCGTAACATTCCGAAGTACAAACCACGGTAAAAATCACATGATACCAACACATGAAATGTTGAATCCACGGTCAGACCAGCAATTCCATCAGATTTTGATATGTCTTCTTGTAGACCATCACACAAACCGTTGAACTGCCTCTCACCTCCCTTCTTTTGAGGCTTGCAATCATTAAGCAAGACGGGTACAGAGCAATAGTCCAAGGAGTAGACAAAGAGCAATGAGGAAAGCACCACAGCAGCACCACACAGAATGCGAAGTGCCAGCAAACCACTTCCAGTAGCCATCACGGTCCTTCTTGAAGTTGAAGAGTCTCTTGAAGTAGTCCTTAAATGCAAAGTTCAAAGGCCTGTGGAACACATAGTATCAGTCAGTAAATGCTGAACTTAAACAAACAGGACAGCAAGTGCGTGCAATATCATAAATTTTCAGCCATCAAATGAAGAGAGATATAGAAGGTAAACACCTGAGTGGGACAATAACGGATAACATTACATAGTTTCTATCTCATAACGACCCAACCCTTCTTCTTAATTGTCCTCTCCAAAACATTACGCACAATTCCCTTGATGGTTCTGAGAGCCTACAAGCCTTGAGCATCTCAATTTGATTTTGGATCAAAAGTTTAACCCCGTTCAATGGGGGAGCAGCCGGTCTTTGAACACAGCAGCAGAACTCCACCCATGAGGAAGTCAGTGGCAAAAGCTGAAGTCCTTTTCTCTTGAGGAGCCTGCACAAACACTGGTGAAGCATTTGAGGTGATCAATGACAGATCCTGAGTGGCTTGGCATGTTTGTAGTCCAGCATTGGAGTAGCTTCCATAAGCAAAACGCCCTCTGGTAAACACAGGCTGCACGCCCCCATGGCGAGCAATGGACATCTTGGGAAAGACTCGTAGCTCAGGTGATAGCTGGTTAGCTGCTTTCTGGAAGACAGTTGGGTGCTGGTTCATTTCTGCATTGCAATGTTTAACAAAGTCCTGCACAGTTAGAACATTGGAATCAGATCTCTACTTTTTTAAAGCTCTCCCGGACAAAAGCCGTCCACGAATTCAACAAAGTACACAAAATTGCTGTCATAAACAACTAAAAGAAAACATCTTACTTTCATCATTCAACTGCCTGTTTCAACATTATTGAAAAACAGTCACAAACATATACCAACTCAAACATGAACCTTTATCAAATCAAGTAGAACAGGGTATTCTCAACATTTACAGGTTGTCTTGAAATGGCAATTCCTTTGCTTCTTTAGAAATGTAACTGTCAGTTTCTTATATCTACACAGTAATAAGCTATGTAAAACTAAAATAACTTACACTTTTAACCTAAAATCACAATGATAAATCTCGTTGAAGTCAAAATCTCTTAAATAGTTTTAGGCCAGAAAATGTGCATTAAAAGCTCAAAGCACAAACTTTACACAAAAACATAATGACATAAACAGCACAGCTTCAAACAATAAACAAAAAGCTCTAATCTGGAACTGCAAATAAAAGGGGCACTAACTGCCGATATCAAGCATCACACTGGTCCACCCTAATAAAGTTACATGTAAGAATTCTATAATGAGACATAATCTAGTGCTAAAATAGAATTATAAACCTGACTTCCCAAACTAGAAAACAAACCACCACAAAACAAAGAGTGCATCACTAGTAGTCTAGTAACAGAATCAATTCCAATTTCATAGCCAATCAGTTCTACAAAAAAGAAATGGTATACTCAGTACCTACTCCAAAACAATTCTCTAGTATCTGTGGCACAAAATACTTGCTGTAATCATGCCCTGACAAATAGATTCCTAATACTCGTATATTCAACTCATATATAAATAACAAACCACATAAACTTAAGCATTAAATAGTATAAGTACTAGAAAGTAGCATTTAACATACACTAATATTAAAGTTTTGCGCGTGGGCAGCAAAATGAAACAACGCTAAGATGAACAGATCAAAACTATAAATCGTTTGACCAGAATCTGCAGATCCAACAATCAAAAAAGCACTGCAACACTAAATCAGATAGCCAAAAACACAGGTCCGTTAAACTCAAACCACAAGTTCTAACAAAACAATATGCAAATCTCCCATAAGGAACCTTTATATCTACTGCGAAACAAACCTCATTAACTTGACAAAACCAGAAATCTGTTATATTTCACAGATCTAAGAAGCGAAAGCTGTTAAAAAACAATAAAATGAACATATATCATAGACTAACTATGAAAACGAAGCTCATTAAAAGTTACAAATCCAAAAAAAAGTGATGTTTCACAGATCTCGGCGGAGAAGAGTGAAAAAAACAATTAAAATTAAAACGATGAATCAATTATATTCAGTAAAGTTACAAAATCGAAAATTCTCAACATTTTGCAGATCTATAGATAGAAAAGTGCAAAACAATAAATGAATATACCAAACATACATATATATATATAATATATATGCAAAACGGAGATCAGAAATATGAGAATTGTTAAAACGATCTATATGCAAATAGCATTACACAGTTAGAGAGAGAAAGGTACCTGCGTTCGACTCGCCTCCGAGAGTAGTGATAGAGAGGAGAGGAGAAGGGAGTAGACGGTGATGAGAGAGAAAATGTGAACGAGGGTAAAAGGAGTGCTAACGCGAATACACACTAGTATATATAGGGTGGCTGGCTCTGTGACTGTGTGACCTATATTTTCTGCGAATATTTTCACAGGATTCTTTACTTTTATCCCTACTTGGCGGGTGCATATGATTTCATTTTAACGGCTCTATACATAGTGGCCACGTTAAGAAGTGTAACCCTATGAGGTTCTTTTTTTGCTTTAGGCATTTCCTGTTGAAATTCATTTTTAAGTCCGAGCCCGTTTTTGGCAAGTTGCCAAAATTTGCTAAGCTTTTGGGAGGCCAAAAGTACTTATTGAGTTGTTTGACCAATACAGAAAAGTACTTTTTGCCAGCAACAGAAGCAGTTTTCTGCTTTTGGGAAGAAAGCAGAAAATTCTAGCTTCTTCAAGAAGCAGAAGTAGAAAATTTATTTATTCAAGACAAAACTATCCTCGCCGTAAATTTATATTTTCCCAAATTATCCCTTGCTAATTTAAGTTTTTCTTTTCATTTTTGTTTCTAGTTTTTACCATCCTATTGAAATAAAAGATATCATATTTATGAATCATTTGTAACTTTTCAAATTTTTTATTGACTTTTCTTGTTTTTGATCTTTTCTTTGTGTAATGTTCTCGTAACTTCCAATTATCTTCTTCTTTTTTCACACTAAAGCAAATTATCTGCATCTTCTTCGGATATCAATTCTCTTCCGACAAATAATTATTTATATTTTTTCTATCATATGCTATTAGTTCCCGAATCTTTAAACCAGTTATTAAGTCTGGTTTGTGAAATGACCTACAAACAGGTAATAAATTTACAATTGCATTACATAATATATCTATATATATTAAAAAGAAGAAGAAAATGCATCCAATTTAGTCAAGTGGCAGCCTCACAATAGCCACTTGTCATTTTAGGACAAGTTAGTAAGGTTAGGTAATAATTAGTTTTTTTTTTAATTTTTTTTTAAAATAAATTATACTTATGTGTTGTTAATAATTAGTTGCTCTTTTTGAATTAGAATTTTAAACATACTTAACTATTTCTTTTACGATTTTTTTTATATTTAAAATTATTTTTATTTTACACTCAATGCCTTTCAAGTTTGACACTCAAAATTATCTAGTTACAACTACCATGGCTGTACATAATTTCATCCTATAATATTTCTACCGATAAAAAATTCAACTATTATGCTAATGAAGACATTACTGCAGAGAATTGATGAAGGAGATCAGTCTTCTGATATTCCTTTAGAAATGCGAGGCAAGTCTTCTACTAATATGGAAGCGTTGTGTGATAGAATTAGAGATGAAATTGTTGAGAAGTATTATCATGTGTGAGCGACTTTACTTATTATTTCATGATGGATTATCAATATATAGTAATTTGTGGATAGACTTCTAATTTATACTGAATGATGTTATTTTAATTATTCAAATTATCATATAAAAATAAGTAATTATACTGGATAATATCATATACTTTTGTATAACTATATATGTAAAATTGATATAAATCTTTAATATGTTTGTTTACTTTATGTTTTATATTTTAATTAAATAAAATAAAAAAATAATAAAAGTCTCTTACGATAATTATTTAAGTTATATATTTATATTTAAGAATTATACGACCTTGGTACTATCCTTTTTGGTAATTTGACACTCCAAAAATACTTTTAAAATGATTGGTCAAACACAAATTATTTACAAATGTTGCAAAAAGTACTTTTAAATGAATTGGTCAAACAGTGTACTTGTCAAAATAGAATCCACTATTATGAGTTTGAATTTGAATATGCAATGATTATTAAAATGGTGTATCTAGATTTATAGCATGTTTGGTCAAAGCTTTAAAATCTGCTTATTTTGAGAAGTGTTTTTTTCAAAAGTACTTTTCAAAAAAAAATACTTTTGGTGAGATTCGGTTTGTGTTTGAACTAATTTAATTTGAAAAGCAACTTCTGAGCAGTAATTAGTGTTTGACCAAGTTTTTTGAAAAACTGCTTCTAAGTGTATTTTCTCAAAATTGGCTTCTCCAGAAAAGTGCTTTTGGAAAGAAGCTACATTTTTCTGCTTCTCAAAATATGCTTCTGCTTCTCCTCAAAAGCACTTTGTTTCCTTCTAAAAGCTTGCAAACAGCCTCAATTTTTTGGCCAAAGCACAATTTGATAAAAAAAATACTTTTGGCCCTACAAAAGCTTGGCCAAACAGGCTATTAAACACCAAAAATTCAAGACTAATTTTGTTTTAGCATCTCAATCTTAGAGAAAAAATTAATTTCAAAATGTTATATAAATTATTTTTGATAAAATTATTCTAAAGTTAGTGACGGTTGATAGCAATGGTGGTTGGGCGACGTGTTTGTAGGATGGTGGTCATTGGCAATGTAGTTGGTGCAGGAGGCAAGCGATGGGGTTGTGTAACGACGGCAAATGGTGATTGTCTATTGATAGTCAAAGATAGATCAAGAACATCCAAGATGACTGATGAGATCGGATAGCTGATGAAGTGTCGTGTGGTTGAAAATTAGTTTGTAAGAGCTGGATGAGAAACAGTAAAAATGTAGCTTCTCTCCAAAAGCACTTTTCTGAGAAGCACTTTTGAGAAAAATACACTTAGAAGCAGTTTTCAACAGCTTGGTCTAAGAGCCCGTTTGGCCAAGTTGCCAAAATCTGAAAAAGTGCTTTTGAAAAAAAACTGTTTGTGTTTGGCCAATTCATTTAAGAAGTACTTTTTGCAACATTTAGTAAATAATTTGTGTTTGGCCAATCATTTCAAAAAGTACTTTTGAATGTCAAATTACCAAAAAGGATAGTACCAAGGTCGTATAATTCTTTTAAATATAAAAATGAACTTAAATATTTATCGTAAGAGACTTTTATTATTTTTTTATTTTATTTAATTAAAATATAAAACACAAAGTAAATAAATATGTTAAAGATTTAAATCAATTTTACATATATAGTTATACTAAAGTATATGATATTATCCAGTATAGTTACTTATTTTTATATGATGATTTGAATAATTAAAATAACATCATTCAGTATAAATTAGAAGTCTATCCACAAATTACTATATATTGATAATCCATCATGAAATAATAAGTAAAGTCGCTCACACATGATAATACTTCTCAACAATTTCATCTCTAATTCTATCACACAACGCTTCCATATTAGTAGAAGACTTGCCTCGCATTTCTAAAGGAATATCAGAAGACTGATCTCCTTCATCAATCTCTGCAGTAATGTCTTCATTAGCATAATAGTTGAATTTTTTATCGGTAGAAGAATATTATAGGATGAAATTATGTACAGCCATGGTAGTTGTAACTAGATAATTTTGAGTGTCAAACTTGAAAGGCATTGAGTGTAAAATAAAAATAATTTTAAATATATAAAAAAATCGTAAAAGAAATAGTTAAGTATGTTTAAATTCTAATTCAAAAAGAGCAACTAATTATTAACAACACATAATGTATAATTTATTTTAAAAAAAAATTAAAAAAAAAACTAATTATTACCTAACCTTACTAACTTTGTCCTAAAATGACAAGTGGCCTATTGTGAGGCTGCCACTTGACTAAATGTGGATGCATTTTCTTCTTCTTTTAATAATATATAGATATATTATGTAATGCAATTGTAAATTTATTACCTGTTTGTAGGTCATTTTCACAAACCAGACTTAATAACTGTTTTAAAGATTCGGGAACTAATAGCATATGATAGAAAAAATTATAAATAATTATTTGTCGGAAGAGAATTGATAATCCGAAGAAGATGCAGATAATTTGCTTTAGTGTGAAAAAAGAAGAAGATAATTTGGAAGTTACGAGACATTACACAAAGAAAAGATCAAAAACAAGAAAAGTCAATAAAAAATTTGAAAAGTTACAATATGATTCATAAATATGATATCTTTTATTTCAATAGGATGGTAAAAACTAGAAACAAAAATGAAAAGAAAAAACTTAAATTAGCAAGGGATAATTTGGAAAATATAAATTTACGGCGAGGATAGTTTTGTCTTGAATAAATAAATTTTCTACTTCTGCTTCTTGGAAGAAGCTAGAATTTTCTGCTTCTTCCCAAAAGCAGAAAAACTGCTTCTGTTGCTGGCAAAAAGTACTTTTCTGTATTGGTCAAACAACTCAATAAGTACTTTTGGCCTCCCAAAAGCTTAGCAAATTTTGGCAACTTGGCCAAACGGGCTCGGACTTAAAAATGAATTTCAACAGGAAATGCCTAAAGCAAAAAAGAACCTCATAGGGTTACACTACTAACGTGGCCACTATGTATAGAGCCGTAAAATGAAATCATATGCACCCGCCAAGTAGGGATAAAAAGTAAAGAATCCTGTGAAAATATTCGCAGAAAATATAGGTCACACAGTCACAGAGCCAGCCACCCTATATATACTAGTGTTGTATTCGCCGTTAGCACTCCTTTTACCCCTCGTTCACATTTTCTCTCTCATCACCGTCTACTCCTCGTTCTCCTCTCCTCTCTATCACTACTCTCGAGGCGAGTCGAACGCAGGTACCTTTCTCTCTCTAACTGTGTAATGCTATTTGCATATAGATCGTTTTAACAATTCTCATATTTCTGATCTCCGTTTTGCATATATATATATATATATATGTATGTTTGTATATTCATTTAATTGTTTTTGCACTTTTCTATCTATAGATCTGCAAAATGTTGAGAATTTTCGATTTTGTAACTTTACTGAATATAATGATTTCATCGTTTTAATTTTAATTGTTTTTTCACTCTTCTCCGCCGAGATCTGTGAAACATCACTTTTTTTTTGGATTTGTAACTTTAATGAGCTTCGTTTCATAGTAGTCTATGTATATATGTTCATTTTATTGTTTTTAACAGCTTTCGCTTCTTAGATCTGTGAAATATAACAGATTTCTGGTTTTGTCAAGTTAATGAGGTTTGTTTCGCAGTAGATATAAAGGTCTTATGGAGATCTGCTATTGTTTTGTTAGAACTGTGGTTTAGTTTAACGGACCTGTGTTTTGGCTGATCTGATTTATGTTTGCAGTGCTTTTTTGATTGTTGGATCTGCAGATCTGGTCAACGATTTATAGTTTTGATCTGTTCATCTTAGGTTGTTTCATTTTGCTGCCCCACGCGCAAACTTTAATATTAGTGTATGTAAAATTGCTACTTCTAGTACTTTAATACTATTTAAATGCTTAAGTTTATGTGGGTTTGCTTATTGTATTATGATGTTGAATATACGAGTATAGGAATCTATTTGTCAGGGCATGATTACAGCAAGTATTTTGTGCCACAGATACTGAGAATTGTTTTGGAGTAGGTACTGATATACCATTTCTTTTTTGTAGAACTGAATTGGCTATGAAATTGGAATTGATTCTGTACTAGACTACTAGTGATGCACTCTTTGTTTTGTGGTTTTGTTTTCTAGGTTTGGGAAGTCAAGGTTTATAATTCTATTTTAGACTAGATTATGTCTCATATAGTTCTTACATTAACCTTTATATAGGGTGGACCAGTGTGATGCTTGATATCGGCAGTTAGTGCCCCTTTTATTGCAGTTTCCAGATAGAGCTTTTTGTTTATTGTTTGAAGCTGTGCTGTTTATGTCATTATGTTTTTGTGTAAAGTTTGTGCTTTTGAGCTTTTAATGCACATTTTCTGGCCTAAACTATTTAGAGATTTGACTTCAACGAGATTTATCATGTGATTTTAGGTTAAAAGTGTAAGTTATTTTAGTTTTACATAGCTTATTACTGTGTAGATATAAGAAAACTGACAGTTACATTTCTAAAGAAGCAAAGGAATTGCCATTTCAAGACAACCTGTAAATGTGAGAATACCCTGTCTACTTGATTTGATAAAGGTTCATGTTTGAGTTGGTATATGTTGTGACTGGTTTTTCAATAATGTTGAACAGGCAGTTGAATGATGAAAAGTAAGATGTTTTCTTTTAGTTGTTATGACAGCAATTTTGTGTACTTTGTTGAATTCGTGGACGGCTTTTGTCCGTGGAGAGCTTAAAAAAGTAGAGATCTGATTCCAATGTTCTAACTGTGCAGGACTTTGTTAAACATTGCAATGGCAGAAATGAACCAGCACCCAACTGTCTTCCAGAAAGCAGCTAACCAGCTACACCTGAGCTCGAGTCTTTCCCAAGATGTCCATGCTCGCCATGGGGGCGTGCAGCCTGCTGTTTACCAGAGGCGTTTTGCTTATGGAAGCTACTCCAATGCTGGACTACAAACATGCCAAGCCACTCAGGATCTGTCATTGATCACCTCAAATGCTTCACCAGTGTTTGTGCAGGCTCCTCAAGAGAAAGGACTTGCAGCTTTTGCCACTGACTTCCTCATGGGTGGAGTTTCTGCTGCTGTGTCAAAGACCGCTGCTGCCCCCATTGAACGTGTTAAACTTTTGATCCAAAATCAAGATGAGATGCTCAAGGCTGGTAGGCTCTCAGAACCATACAAGGGAATTGGCGAATGTTTTGGGAGGACAATTAAAGAAGAAGGGGTTGGGTCGTTATGGAGAGGAAACACTGCTAATGTTATCCGTTATTTTCCCACTCAGGTTTACCTTCTATCTCTCTTCATTTTGATGGCTGAAATTTATGATATGCACGCACCTTGGCTGTCCTGTTTGTTTAAGTCAGGCATTTACTGACTGATACTATGTGTTCCACAGGCCTTGAACTTTGCATTTAAGGACTACTTCAAGAGACTCTTCAACTTCAAGAAGGACCGTGATGGCTACTGGAAGTGGTTTGCTGGCAACCTTGCATCTGGTGGTGCTGCTGGTGCTTCCTCATTGCTCTTTGTCTACTCCTTGGACTATGCTCGTACCCGTCTTGCTAATGATGCCAAGGCCTCAAAGAAGGGAGGTGAGAGGCAGTTCAACGGTTTGGTTGATGTCTACAAGAAGACACTCAAATCTGATGGAATTGCTGGTCTGTACCGTGGATTCAACATTTCATGTGTTGGTATCATTGTTTACCGTGGTTTGTACTTCGGAATGTACGACTCTTTGAAGCCTGTTCTCTTGACTGGAAGCCTGCAGGTTAGTGCTTTAATCTGTTGGTGTCTTTGCACTGCTAGTTCAACCATTTTGCTATTCAAAGTTTTTTGCCTTCTGTTTCATGCCATAATTGTTAATTGGGTGTATCATTTTTTGGCTATATATACCATGAATAAATTAATGCATGAATGTTGTTTTCATGTTAGAGTGGATGTTTAGAGCTTATTTGGGTAGTGATAAGAACTCACTATATGTGGGTGGATATCTTCAATTTCAGCTGATATTTTCATGTTGCTAGAGTTCTTTTCTTGAAGGGTGGATAAGTGCTTGGGATTTTGAGGCTTAGTTATTATATTACATGTATAGATCGACTTTTTAGCATGAAAATTATGGAGTGACTGACCCATGTGTGGACTCTGTGTATACAGGATAGTTTCTTTGCTAGTTTTGGTCTTGGTTGGCTCATCACCAATGGTGCTGGTCTTGCTTCCTACCCAATTGATACAGTCAGAAGAAGAATGATGATGACGTCTGGCGAGGCCGTTAAGTACAAGAGTTCGTTCGATGCATTCTCCCAGATTGTTAAGAACGAGGGTGCCAAATCCCTCTTCAAGGGTGCTGGTGCAAACATCCTCCGAGCTGTTGCTGGTGCTGGTGTGTTGGCTGGATACGACAAGCTTCAGGTCATTGTTTTTGGAAAGAAATACGGATCCGGTGGTGCCTAAGTCAGCCTCTAAACATCCTTTTTAGAAATAGATGGTGATGAAAATCTTTTTGGTGTTACGTTTGAGGATTCATTTGGGGAGACAATTACCAATTTTCCTTTGCCTTCTGTAATAATTTAAAATTTTAGAGGGGGTTAAATCTTTGAAACCCCACACCCCTTTCCCTTGTTGAAGGGGTTTTACTGTTTTGTTTTGGCGGATCTTAATTCACTGCAGAGGTTACAGGTTCTCAATGGGATCTTCGATAAAATACAAATGTGGATCAGTTTGAGACTAATCTTTTACAGTCTGGTATACCACATTTTTTCCCCAAAAATTCCCATCTTGTTTCTATTCTATTCTAGGTCGTTGCTAACTTTGCTTCATATGAAGACATCTGAGCCTACGTAACTCGAATCTGCAGTCATCAATTATTTCACTGTTCTGAATCACATAGTTGGCTATGGTATTAGAACAGTACGCATGAGACGTGAGTGCAACTATTGTTACACCACTCTACCTGAGTAGCAGTTACCGCTATGGTTATACTGATTAGGAGAGATGCTTCTGTCTATTAGAAATGTTATTCAACTGCAATTTGTAAGTCAGCTGTAATACCTCTCATTAAGTACAAGGGTAGTTAAGTAAATTAAAAAAAAACAAAGGATAGTAAAACAAAAACAAAGAGTATGCAATCGGCTTTAAGTCTTTAACCCATCAACAACGTGATAGGAAAAAAAAGAGAGAACTTCATTTATAGCCCATCGGGCAAAACAAATATTATCCGGTAGCCCAAAATTTTAATATGCATTTTATAGCCCTAAAATAATTCAAGTGGCTAGCCACCGAACTATATATCTGCACCACATGCCTTCAAAGCTCTTCATCAATGGCCCTAGGTTTGTCCCTAGCCTACAACTCCAATGGGAAACCCTTTTCTCCAACAGATTCCAGCTCCAGTTTGTCAGCTTACAGGAAGCAGCAATCAAATCTTTTCTTTCCTTTGAGAAAAGTAGCTTCCTTTTCCCAACTTCAATTCTTACTTTCTCAATTTTCAATTAATCATAATGTAGACTTTCCTCTCTTTTCTTGTAGAAATGTAGGCGGCAGAGTCGGGCCCTATTTATCGTTAGTGGGTCAGATTCCGGCGAAAGTAATATTCAAGGTATCCCATAATCTCCAGCATAACAAGTTCATAGTAACAACAGTACACAAACAAATACAGGTTCACTGGAGAAATAATTTTCGGCCCGAAATGGTTTAGCCGGAAAACTTCACGGTCGTCGGAAAAGCTATATACCGGCCAGATCTGCCGAAATTCAAATTAGCAAGCAAACCATCTTTCAGATCTAGATTTTTATAATATCAAAATCCCCAAAACAGTGAATAAAACGAGAAGAAAGAGTCGCCAGATTTAATGGAGGATCACCGGTGTTTGAGTTTCCGTCCAGATCTAAAGCCAACGAAATCGAGCACAATGGGTTAGACTGACTGCGTTTTGATTTCAATTTCACGATAAAGTTCGGTTCTTCCATCCAAGATAAAGCGTCCTTTTTATGTTTTTACAAAGGTGCAAGTCGTTGGGTTTATACTTAAGTTCAATCTGATGGTTTTCCTTCTCTCCTTCTTCCTATTTATTTACCTTTTTATGTTTTTGAATCCACTAATAGCAAACCATTCTCAATTGTGTTATTTTGTCCAATGTAGAGGTAGACCATGTATTACATTTTTAGACTGTATTAGACAGGAGAGCAATTTTTTTTTTTTTGAATATTGGAAAGAAAATCTGTCACTATACAAAAAATATACAAAATAGACTGTCACTATACAAAAAATATATAAAATAGATGTAACTATACAAAATATATACAAAAAAGACTGTCACTATACAAAAATACATGATCCACTCCAAATACACAGTGTGCACACATTCCACATACAAAATTGTATATAATTTATATACACTATGTTTACATATTAGAAAATACACATTATATACAATTTGGATACATTGTTCAGACAGATTATACATTGCAAAAAAGGGTTGCTCTATCGCGCCAGGCAGGGGTCGAACCTACGACCTTCAAGTTAGGAAACAGGCGCTCTATCCACTAAGCTACAGGCGCTTATGTTGTCATACTCATTCCTTTCGGCTACTATGTCCAATACTTTTGGGCCGAAGGGCCATTTTTTGTAAGTAAGACAAAACATGGGCTATTAAAATTTTGAGGGGCTATAGAGGGTAGTTTTCTCAAAAAAAAAAAAGTTAAAAGGAATTTTCTGGGAAAGGAGTGCAGCACTTATGCTGCGGCTAAAGGGAAGAGAAGAAGAAAGTGGTTGGAACCAAGCTTTGAAAAATAGGTAACAAAGTATTCTTATACTTTTATTCTACTCACATGATGTTATACATATTGTCATGGATTGAGTTAAAGGGTAATAACATGATTTGGATATGGTAATATCAATTTACTTGAATATGAGAATACCAATGAACTAGAATCAGATTTCAATGAGATAGGCTAAGAAAGGAATTAGTCAAATTGATCAGCTATATATTTCAGAAGTTTGGGTGAGCAAACAAGGTGCTAAGTTAATTTTCTGTTTGTACTACTTTAATTCTATTAAGAAGATAAGGGGACGTAAACTCAATACTACTGTTTTATTCATGTTTCCGATATACTTGGTAAAAAAGTTTGAAGTAAGGTTTTAAGAATAGAAAAACGCATTCGCAAATAGATGTTTATTTAGATGAATGTATTGTGGAATTGATGGGCAGTAACAATAGACTTATATCGATTTATAGATTTACACACGAGTTGACCATTCGGATCGATAAGAAATCGAGCTTTGGCTAGTTGGCTTCTAGAGGTGAGTAGTAATCTTATCGCAATTTGCGTTTTCCATAACCTGCATGGTTTATACATTATTTTGAAAATAAATGTGTTATCGAATGTTTGAAATTTGCATGTGGGACAAGTGCTTTACTTGATATGGTACTGAACAGGTTACTTCAGATGTTTACGATTATTTAAAATGCTCTCATTGTTACTAGACATGATTTACTGTTATTTGAGATATGATTATTTGTTATCGAAATTGGATTACTTGATTTGATAAGAATTGAAATGCCCTGTACTATTTTTGAAAATGCTTCCATGTGAGTATTTACTGTTTACAAAGAAAAGTATAAATGGGAGGAGACTTTGAAGGATCCCGTAGCTAACGACGGGTTCGTTAGACCTGGTGCACCTTGTATTTACGATATTACCGATTATAGTTATAGCTAGTGGGAAGGTAGAACTAGCATACAGTTACAGTTTTCCCTCTAGTAGGGAACTACAGTTATATTTGACTCCTTTTACGAAGGGGTCTACACAGTGAAACAGATTACATGATCCTTCCTTGGAAACCTCCCAAACATAAAAATTTGCTATGAAACAGTGCTTACCGAGTTTATTACCGAATTGTTCCATTGATTCCTGTTACAGGAAACACATGACGAGGCTGATTATTGTTTATTGTTTTGAAAGGGCATTCTTATGATATTTTCTGTATACTATACCAGCATGTTTTCTGACTTGTCCCCAATTAAAAACGGTTGTGGTTAAGTGTTATTACTCACTGAGCTAGCGACTCACTCCCCGCTGATTTTTTTTACAGAGATAACAGTTGACGCGAGCGAGAATTTTGTTAATTAGAGTACACGATTTGATAGTTTTCGGTGAGCGCCGCGCTTGTTCGCGTGGGCAAAGAGTTTATTTATTTGTTATCGTCTTTTCTTATGAACTATTGTCATTTTTATTAGTGTCATGGGCATTCATTCGTTATATTGGACTAGATACTAGTATTGTACTTCTTTCCGTATTTTTGAGATGTTAGTATTATTATGTTGATAAGGTTGGTAATGTTGCTGACGACTCATTTTTGGTTAGTTAGTGAAGATTGTGATTGATTTATGAGATAGGAAAACTTTTGGATAGTCCTAAAACAGAAGAAACCCTATCCGATTTTCTGAAGGGCACTTGCTCTTAAGCGCCGGTCATGATCCTAAATTGAAATTCTCAGTTTATAAACAAGAAGCTATAAACAATAATAAAAAAAGACGAGTTTATGACAAGGGATTTAAGAAGTGTAAAATCTAAACAGAAAGGTTTATTGACATAGTTGATTTGAAAAACGATGCATCCAAAAAAAAAAAATTGACGAACTTTGTCCACTACTGCAAAGCTGCATTTTTCTATTAAAAATTCACTTTTGGTTAATGGGTGGATAAAACTTAAAACAAGCGAAGAATCTCAATTATCAAGTGATTGAATTTTTAACAGAAGTAACTCCAATATTGATCGGCAGCAGGGTTAGCATGAAGAGTATTTGTTATTACTGCTTAATATGGATGTTTCTACAACAAGTTTAACTTATGTGCATTGACCTTGTATACATATTTTACAATACCATATTAAATTGACCTAAGCCTTGGTGTATGGAATTATGGCACATTGTACTTGAGTTTTTCTATATTTTAGGCATAAGTATGTTTATACAAATTTTATTATCTCATTGAAAAGTTATTACATTTTAATCAAGGGCTAACTTTAAACAGCGGTCCAAAAAAGTGAATAGGCCACCCAAATTTTACAATAAGGGTCTGATTGGAAAGCCATGTCTAATTATATGGCTACATAATTACTAGGTAGTAGTAATTACACACCCTGATAATTATATAGTATTGTAATTAAAATGACCTGTTTGTTTACCATAACATAATTCTCACTGTCATGTTTGGCTGGACAAGTGTAATTACATAATTAAAAAAAGTTCAGATTAACTTATTGAAATATTAAATAATTATAAATTGATAATAATATCTTTCAAATAAATAATATTATTACTTGAATGGATTAATCAAAATTGCGATGACAAATTTTAAATTTTTACTATCTTATTAATGGGTTATAAATACATGTACATATAAGAAATGCTAAATATTATTTATAATCAGAAATTGGTAACTAATATCGGACATCTTTTTTGGTATCTTGACCACCTTTCAAATAATAAAAATCTTAACTTAGAATAACTGATAAAAGTTTCAATTATGAATATAAATTTTTTACCAACTCATGTGAGTAAGATATGAAATTTTATTTGCTGCACTTTTTAAATAATACCTTAAAATACGAGTTTAAGGTATCTTTTTAGTAATAATTATTTTATACTAATGAATAAAAATCAAAGCTAGTAAAGTATGAAATTGTGTTTAACAACTAAGAAAAATAAAAAAAAATAGGAAAAGAAGAAGCAAAATGTGAGAAGTTATAAAGTTATATGGAAGCGCACTATAAGCATCGTGTTGGAAGGTTAAAAAAAATGAGAATATCAGAAATAAAAAATAAATATTAGAAAAAGAATAGTTCACTAATATATTTGAAAAAAAAATAAAAAAAAGTTACACAACGTTGTAATTATACAGTGTCATTACCAACAATTCTCATATTTCATTAGAATTAAATTGTGTATTTTTACTCAAATTCAATTTCTATGTGGCTTTCGAAGGAGGGTTTGGCTATTTTTCCTTCCTATACACTATTTGAAACTTTATTACCAAAATTGTCCAATGTTTTGTTATTTACCTGACCTACACAAGTTTTATCTACAAAATATATACATTCCACCTTAAAAGGCTTGCAATCCATTATTAGTGCCTTCAATCAAGGGATTTAGTTACACCTTTTTCCTTTTTTTTTCCCTCTTCTCTTTCCTTATTTTTCTTCCGCCTTAAAATACACTAATCAATTAAAGTCGGAGGAGTTTTGGCGGATGCATGAACACAACTATATTATACTAAATACTATGAAATTCCATCAGATCTGTCATTTGACTCCCAAAATCCTCTTCTCATTATCATTTTTATTAAGGCATTAATTGGTTCGAACCAAATAATTATATGGTTTACTCAGTATGATTTTAATAAACAACCGATTTTAATTTGAAAAGAATAGTTTTATATTTTCAATTTGTTTTTTCGGTTCAAATTGAGTTAGTCCACGAACACCACAAACAAGGCGGCTACAGTAGCGGCGCAACCACAAGAGCAACCTGCGGCAGGTAAGTCTTCAAACCCTACTAGGCCACATTTGGGCCGGATATAATTGACTGACACTCACATGCTTGCTAAGCTCAATAAGGATTTCCTAAATAAATTTGAGAGATTATCTGACTATAGACCAACTAGGGAGGGGCTAATCAATTTGGTGAAGGCCCAATACAAGTTGACCCAAATGTAGCAAGTGCTTCACATACAACACCACCCCAATGCTGCAGCCCATTTCTGACCAATCAACTCAAATCCTAGGCTCACAGCCCTCCTTGCCCAGTGAAATATTTACTGAACCTAATAATATTGCTCTAGATTTACCATCCCACTCTTTAACCTACCTAACTGACCCAAACACGTTACCTAACACAACACAGACACATAAGCTGCCTTCTCCACGTAGTAAGACACTCACCTCCCAAGATCAATCCCTACTAGACAAATCCGTATTAATTACACCCCACTCAGCCACGTCCTTAGTATCAATAAGCCAAAACCAAGACCCCTTGCATGCTACAGTACCCTTTAATATTCTAGACCACAACCATACTCAGCATCCATGCAAATATAATGATTGCAAACCATATGATGACCTACATGACACTACTTACCATTCTAACAATCTACTAATTTCTTCACCGCATACACATCTTCAGTCCTTAATAGATAACTACCATACTTCTTCTCAAACACTTGAGTAGAATACTACTAAAATTACCAACAATGCAAATGCCATCTTTTCCGACCACCAACCAAACCATGTCTCTGCGAGAGAATATCCAAACCAACAACTAGTTTTTTCAACTGCCAAGGCTAACCATGCAGGGGCCACAGATGCCGCACATCTCAACTCCACTGATCTACACTTCACAACCGACGATAATGGATCAGCCACTCCAATCTTGGTTGGAGATGGGCCTGCAGGATTATGCACTGATCTTCACCATAGAGATGAACAATCAAGAGGTTGTTCTCCTCATTCAGAACCCTACGCACTTAGCAGGGAGGGAATGAGCTAGGTATGGAGGCCTATACTCAAAACTAGTGGTTCACCACACAGACTCATCTCATGCTGGAGCACCATGCTTCAACTTCATCTCAACCACAGTGGGCTTACCCCATGAGCGCAATGAACTTGCATGGGAACCCAATAGTCAACCTACTGCCCTTTTACCCTCCTCACCATATGGGCCAGGTGTTTGCTCCTTGGTTCCAGTCACTCCACTCCTTCAATCCACTGTCTCCATATGCGAGTCCACTGAGTCTACTAGAAAGCTTCACCCACAGGAGAGTCCACCACAGACACCACCACAATCACCACACGTACTAGACAGTCAAATAAGGCAAGAGTTGGCAGAGATACTAGCGGAGATGAGGGAAACAAGAACAAAATTTTGGTGGCTAAAGGGAATTCTTCTTTACGACAAAAAAGAACAATACGAAAAAAAGTTTATTCTAAAATGTCCACCATATCTAGTAATGTCACGCCCCGGATTTCCCACCCTCGGGAGTCGTGATGGCGCCTACTAATAGGAGCTAGGCAAGCCAACTTAATTTACTTCTTTTAGCAATTATCGTCCATTTGATGAAAACAAAACATAACATGATAAAGCGAAAGTCTCAAATATAATTAACTGAAAGGAATGCGGAAGTTCCATTACAACCTCTACCCAAGACTGGAGTCACTAACTCACGAACGTCTATAGAATACTAAAAATAGAGTCTGAATAAAGTACAATACTATTTGTTCCGGTACAAGGACAACAAACGAAATAAGGATAGAAGAGACTCTGGGCCATGCGGACGTCAACAAGGCTACCTCAGAATCTCTGGACTGAAGTCAACTCCCAATGCTCCTACTACTGTCCAAAAGCTGCTGCTCCGGCGCTGTGATCTGTGCAAAAAGATGCACAGAGTGTAGCATCAGCACAACCGACCCCATGTGCTGGTAAGTCCATGGCCTAACCCCGGCGAAGTAGTGACGAGGCTAGACCGGACTACCAAACAAACCTGTGCAGTTCAATATATATATGTATGCAATATAAAGGTATACAGAAATTAAGCAGTCAAGGGGGAGGGGGGAGCATGCTGTAGGGGCTGTAACAGTTCAGGTATAAAATCAATAATTGAGGAATGAAACAATACAACTACAATAGCAACAATAGTAGGAAATCAACAGTTGCACGACACCACCCTTCGTGATTTTACTCTCATTCTCACCCAAACAATCATATAAAGTGCACGGCATCACCCTTCGTGCTTTACCTCACAAAATGATGGCGCGGAATGGCCCTTCGTGCATAAACACTCATATCATGGCACGGAATGTTCCTTCGTGCATTAGTAATCAAATCAGGGCACGGAATGTTCCTTCGTGCATTAATAATCAAAACAGGGCACGGAATGTTCCTTCGTGCATTAGTATTCATATCACAATCGTGCACGGCATCACCCTTCGTGCTTTATCACTCGTCCTCACCCAAACAACAATCACAAACAATGGGGCGAGGGGNNAGTAAAAATGAGGTTTTCAAGGCCTCGGAAGCACGGAGTGAATGAGAAAACAGGTGATGACCCTTTGGGTCGTCACATTCTCCACCTCTAAAACAACCGTTCGTCCTCGAACGGACAAAAGAAAGAAGTACCTGAGTCGGGAAAAAGATAGGGATAACGGCTCCGCATATCAGACTCGGACTCCCAGGTCGATGCCTCAGGAGGCTGACCTCTCCACTGAACACGCACTGAAGGAAAACTCTTCGACCTCAACTGTCGAACCTGCCGATCTAGAATAGCCACCGGCTCCTCCTCATAAGACAGATCCTTGTCCGCCTGGACAGTGCTGAAATCTAACACGTGGGCTGGATCGCCGTGATACCTCCAAAGCATGGACACATGAAAAACTGGATGCACGGCTGACAAGCTAGGCGGCAAGGCAAGCCTATAAGCCACCTCTCCCACACGATCGAGAATCTCAAATGGGCCAATAAACCTAGGGCTAAGCTTGCCCTTCTTCCCAAATCTCATCACGCCCTTCATAGGCGACACTCGGAGCAAGACTCGCTCACCAACCATGAAAGCTACATCTCGAACCTTACGATCCGCATAACTCTTTTGCCGCGACTGAGCCGAACGAAGCCTGTCCTGAATGATCTTGACCTTATCCAAGGCCTCCTGAACTAAATCTGTACCCAATAACCGAGCCTCTCCCGGCTCAAACCATCCAATCGGAGACCGACATCGCCTACCATACAACGCCTCATAAGGAGCCATCTGAATGCTGGACTGGTAGTTGTTGTTGTAGGCAAACTCTGCTAAAGGCAAGAACTGATCCCACGAACCTCCAAAGTCTATAACACAAGCTCGGAGCATATCCTCCAATATCTGAATAGTCCGCTCGGACTGTCCGTCCGTCTGAGGATGGAATGTTGTGCTCAACTCAACCCGTGTGCCCAACTCTCGCTGAACTGCTCTCCAGAAGCGCGAGGTAAACTGCGTACCCCGGTCCGAAATGATAGATACCGGCACCCCATGAAGGCGAACAATCTCTCTGATGTAGATCTCAGCTAACCTCTCGGATGAATAAGTGGCTGCAACAGGAACAAAATGCGCTGACTTGGTCAGCCTATCAACAATGACCCAAATCGCATCAAACTTCTTCCGGGTCAACGGAAGTCCAGTAACAAAATCCATGGTAATCCTCTCCCACTTCCACTCGGGAAGCTCAATCCTCTGAAACAATCCACCAGGCCTCTGATGCTCATACTTAACCTGCTGACAGTTCAAACATCGAGCCACATATGCAACAATATCCTTCTTCATCCTACGCCACCAATAATGCTGCCGCAAGTCCTGATACATCTTCGCGGCGCCCGGGTGAATAGAATACCGAGAACTATGGGCCTCCGCTAAGATCAACTCTCGAATCCCATCGACATTGGGCACACAAACTCGCCCCTGCAATCTCAAAACACCATCATCATCTAAGGTCACCTTCGTGGCACCTCCACGCTGCACCGTGTCTCTCAGGACACACAAATGGGGATCATCAAACTGCCGATCACGGATACGCTCCAATAATGAAGAACGAGCGACCGTGCAAGCTAACACTCTGCTAGGCTCAGAAATATCCAACCTCACAAATCGATTGGCCAAAGCCTGAACATCCAAAGCAAGCGGCCTCTTGCTGGCCGGAATATAAGCAAGACTACCCATGCTGGCGGACTTCCTACTCAATGCATCGGCCACCACATTGGCTCTCCCCGGGTGGTACAAAATAGTAACATCATAATCTTTCAATAACTCCAACCACCTCCTCTGCCTCAAATTCAACTCCTTTTGCTTGAACAAATACTGAAGACTCTTGTGATCAGTGTACACCTCACACGTCACACCATACAGGTAATGCCTCCAAATCTTCAAAGTATGAACAATGGCTGCCAACTCTAGATCATGAACCGGATAATTCTTCTCGTGGATTCTTCAACTGCCTCGAAGCATAGGCAATGACTCTGCCATCCTGCATCAATACTGCACCAAGCCCAATACGGGAAGCATCACAATAAACTGTATAAGGCCCTGAACCTGTGGGCAAAACCAACACCGGTGCCGTAGTCAGAGCTGTCTTGAGCTTCTGGAAGCTCGCCTCACACTCATCCGACCATCTGAACTGGGCACCCTTCTGGGTCAGTCTGGTCATCGGGGCTGCAATAGATGAAAACCCCTCCACAAACCGATGATAGTAGCCTGCTAACCCCAAGAAACTCCGAATCTCTGTAGCTGATGTTGGTCGAGGCCAGTTCTTGACTGCCTCTATCTTCTTCGGGTCCACCTGAATACCCTCTGCTGATACGGCGTGACCAAGAAATGCAGCCGAACTCAACCAGAACTCACACTTGGAGAACTTGGCATATAACTGACTATCCCTCAGAGTCTGAAGAACCACCCTAAGGTGCTGCTCGTGCTCCTCCTGGCTGCGGGAGTACACCAAAATATCATCAATAAAGACTATCACGAACATGTCCAAATATGGCCTGAACACTCGGTTCATCAACTCCATAAATGTTGCTGGGGCATTGGTCAACCCAAATGACATGACCAAAAACTCATAATGCCCATACCGAGTGCGGAATGCTGTCTTAGGGACATTAGACGCCCTAATCCTCAGCTGATGGTAGCCAGATCTCAAGTCTATCTTTGAAAACACCTTTGCACCCTGAAGCTGGTCGAACAAATCGTCAATCCTCGGCAGTGGATACTTGTTCTTAATCGTCACTTTGTTCAATTGCCGGTAATCAATGCACATCCTCATCGAACCATCCTTTTTCTTCACAAACAACACCGGCGCACCCCAAGGCGAAACGCTGGGTCTAATGAAACCCTTCTCAAGCAAATCCTGCAACTGGTCCTTTAACTCTTTCAACTCTGGCGGGGCCATGCGGTACGGCGGGATAGAAATAGGCTGAGTGCCCGGAGCCAGATCAATACAAAAATCAATATCCCTGTCGGGCGGCATACCCGGCAGGTCTGAAGGGAAAACCTCGGGGAACTCCCGAACAATAGGAACAGAATCAATAGAAGGGACCTCTGCGCTGGAATCGCGAACATACGCCAGATAAGCTAAACACCCCTTCTCGACCATGCGTCGAGCCTTCACATATGAAATAACTTTGCGGGTGGTATGCCCTGGGGTCCCTTTCCACTCCAAACGGGGCAAATTTGGCAAAGCCAAGGTCACGGTCTTTGCGTGAAAATCTAAGATAGCATGATACGGGGAAAACCAATCCATCCCTAATATAACGTCAAAATCCACCATGTCTAAGAGAAATAAATCAACACGGGTCTCAAGACCCTCAAACACTACCACACAGGAACGATGAACTCGGTCGGCCACTATAGAATCACCCACCGGTGTAGATACATATACAGGAACACCCAAGGCATCACTAGGCATAACCAAGTACGGTGCAAAATAGGATGACACATACGAATACGTAGACCCAGGGTAAAATAGAACTGAAGCATCCCTATCACAGACCAGAATATTACCTGTAATAACTGCATCTGAAAACTCGGCCTCTGGCCTGGCTGGAAGAGCATAACACCGGGGCTGGGCCCCATCTCCCTGAATCATATCCCTGGGACGATCGGCTGCTGGCTGGCCTCTACCTCTGGCGGTCCGAGCTCTACCTCTATGATCTCTACCTCCACCTCTATGACCTCTACCCCCCGCCTCTAGCTGGCTGGGCGGCCTGTGGATCACCAGGTTCCTGAATCATGGGGCGAGGACCCTGCTGCTGGGAACTACACGAAGCTCTAGGGCAAAATCTGACAATGTGACTCGGGTCACCACAGCCGTAACAAGCCCTCGGCTGCTGAGACTGCTGACCCTGTCGACCTGAATGTCCTCCCCGGAAACTCTGAAGTGGCGGAGCACTGATGGGAGCTGGTGGTGCACTGAAAGACTGCTGATCAGAATAATGCGGTTGAGAACCACTACCGCCTGATGTACCATGAGAGACCTGGAGAGCTGACTGAAAGGGCCTCGAAGGATGTCCTCTACCATAAGAATCTCTACCTCCAGACGAGGTACCACTGAACCTACCTGCATGACGGGGCCTCTTTTCTGACCCATGACCACCTCACCGTGCAAGAGCCATCTCAACTCTACGGGCCGCGTTGGCCGCCTCTTGAAACGAAATCTCACTCTCGGCTCCCATAGCCATCTGGAGACGGATCGGCTGGATCAACCCATCAATAAACCTCCGCACCCTCTCTCTCTCGGTGGGGAGTATCACAATAGCATGGCGAGATAGATCAATGAACCGGGCCTCATACTGCGTGACTGTCATAAAGCCCTGCTGGAGGCGCTCGAACTGCCTGCGAAGAGCCTCTCGCTGAGTAACTAGGAGAAACTTCTCGAAAAACAACTCTGCAAACTGGTCCCAAGTCAATGATGGCGACCCTGCTGGTCTGGATAAACAATAGTCTCTCCACCAAGTCTTGGCGGATCCTGCTAGTCGAAAGGTGGCGAAGTCGACCCCATTGGTCTCCACAATACCCATAGTCCGAAGAACCTCATGGCAGCTAAATAAGAAATCCTGTGGATCCTCTGAAGAAGTACCGCTGAATGTAGTGGTGAAGAGCTTGGTGAACCTATCCAGCCTCCACAAAGCATCTGCGGACATAGGCGCTCCATCGCCGGTCCGAGTCACAATGCCCGGCTGAACTGCCACAGCTGGCTGAACCGCTGGAACCTGAGCCTGGGGAGCTACCTGCTCCGGAGTACGTGTAGCAGGAGTCTGAACTCCTCCTCCAGCCTGAGAAGTGGCTGGTGCTACTGGAAGAAAACCCGCTCTAGCGACGCTCTCCACAAAACCTACCAATCTGACCAAAGCGTCCTGAAGAACTGGGGTGGCTATGAACCCCTCCGGGACCTGAGCTGGGCCCACCGGAGCTGCTGGGGCTGGAACCTCCCTATCATAATCAACATGAGGCTCCACCTCTGGGACTGCTGCTCGGGACTGAGCTCTGCCCCGGCCTCGGCCTCGCCCTCTGCCCCTCGTAGGAGCTGCTGCTGGGGGCTCGGGCTGCTGCGCGGTAGAAGTGGAAGCACGTGTTCTCGCCATCTGTGAAAGAACAGAGTAGAAAGACAATCAGTATTTGAGAAACAGAATCGCACGACAAGAAAGAACACAAGTGAAGTTTTCCTAACTCTGTAGCCTCTGGGTATAAATACAGACGTCTCCGCACCGATGCCTCAGACTCTACCGAGTTTGGCCGTTAGTTGTGAGACCTATGTAACCTAGTGCTCTGATACCAACTTGCCACGACCCGGATTTCCCACCCTTGGGAGTCGTGATGGCGCCTACTAATAGGAGCTAGACAAACCAACTTAATTTACTTCTTTTAGCAATTATCGTCCATTTAATGAAAACAAAACATAACATGATAAAGCGGAAGTCTCAAATATAATTAACTGAAAGGAATGCGGAAGTTCCATTACAACCTCTACCCAAGACTGGAGTCACTAACTCACGAACGTATATAGAATACAAAAAACAGAGCCTGAATAAAATACAATACTGTTTGTTCCGGTACAAGGACAACAAACGAACTAAGGATAGAAGAAACTCCGGGCCATGCGGACGTCAACAAGGCTACCTCGGAATCTTTGGACTGAAGTCAACTCCCATCGCTCCTACTGCTGTCCAAAAGTTGCTGCTCCGGTGCTGTGATCTGTGCAAAAAGATGCACAGAGTGTAGCATCAGCACAACCGACCCCATGTGCTGGTAAGTGCCTGGCCTAACCCCGGCGAAGTAGTGACGAGGCTAGACCGGACTACCAAACAAACTTGTGCAGTTCAATATATATATGTATGCAATATAAAGGTATACAGAAATTAAGCAGTCAAGGGGCAGGGGGGAGCATGCTGTAGGGGCTGTAACAGTTCAGGTATAAAATCAATAATTGAGGAATGAAATAGTACAACTACAACAGCAATGATAGTAGAAAATCAATAGTTGCAGGGCACCACCCTTCGTGCTTTTACTCTCATTCTTACCCAAACAATCATATAAAGTGCACGGCATCACCCTTCGTGCTTTACCTCACAAAATGATGGCACGGAAAGACCCTTCGTGCATAAACACTCATATCATGGCACGGAATGTTCCTTCGTGCATTAGTAATCAAATCAGGGCACGGAATGTTCCTTCGTGCAATAATAATCAAAACAGGGCACGGAATGTTCCTTCGTGCATTAGTATTCATATCACAATCGTGCACGGCATCACCCTTCGTGCTTTATCACTTGCCCTCACCCAAACAACAATCACAAACAATGGGGCGAGGGGTTAGATAAATTGTAATAGAAGTCCCGGCAAGGGAAACACAAGTAAATAAATTAAATCCTAGCAAGGGAACAACAATAACAACTTTCACATCCCGGGAAGGGAGGTAATCAATATACGAATACGGCCCGGCAAGGGAATAATCACATTTCTTTCTCTTTCTTTCTTTTCTTACTCAATAATTACTTTATCATTCGAGCCAACGCTCCAAAGAGTTCACAAATCATAATTCTTTCCCATACTCTTCACATTATATAGAGTTCATCAACTATACGAGGAAGAGTCACAACAAAATAGGAATAAACACAATATTCGGACTCACGGTCATGCTAGACACCAGTGTATAGATACTCGTCATCATGCCTATACACCGTACTCAATCAATTAGCAATTAGCAAACAAGATTCAACTCCTATTCCCTCAAGCTAGGGTTAAACCAAACACTTACCTCAAATGCTCCAAACTCAACTCAAGCTCTAGTAAAGCTTTACCCATCGGATTCACCACCAAACCGCTCGAATCTAGTCACAAATTACTTGAATGTATTAACAAATTCTAATCGAATCAATTTGAATGCATGAAAATGAATTTCCCAAAGTTTTACTCAAAAATTCCCAAAATGCCCCCGGGCCCACGTGGTCAAAACCTGAGGTTCGAACCAAAACCCGGTTAACCATTCCCCCACAAGTTCATATCTATGATTAGTTTTGAAATCGGACCTCAAATTGAGGTCCAAATCCCCAATTTTAAGAAAACCTAAGTTCTACCCAAAATCCCCATTTTCACCCATGAAAATCCTTGATTTTAAGATGAAAACGTGTTTAATGATGTTAAAGATTGAAGAATTTAAGTAAATTTGACTTACAAATGATTTGGAGAAGATAGATTTCTTGAAAAATCGCCTATGGAGTTTGTGTTTTGAAAGAATGAAGAAAAGGGGTTAAAAATTCGTCTAAGTATGAAAAATGCAGGCCTCAGATGTGGAAAATGCGAACATGGGGTCGCAATTGCAAACCCAGCAGGCTTGGTAATTGCGACATTATTGTTCGCATTTGCGAACTCAAGCTGCCCAAGGGACACTTCGCATTTGCGAACTGGGTCTCGCATTTGCCAACCAGTGTCCATCGCATTTGCGATGCCTGGCTTCGCATTTTCGGACCTTGGCCTGCCTGGGCTGGCTTCACATTTGCGAACCAGCCTTCACATTTGCGATAGCTGGGAATTCGCATTTGCCCTAGCCTCGTCACTACTTCGCCGAGGTTAGGCTAGGCACTTACCAGCACATGTTGTCGGTTGTGCTGATACTACACTCTGCACTCTTTTGTGCAGATCCCGGTGCTTTAGCTTATGGACCACAGTGAGATTGCTGTTTCTTATTCATCAGGCGACCCGAGGTAGTCCTGCAGCCGTCCGCAGGCCTTGGCATCTCCTTCTATCTTTATTCCTGTTTCTTTCATGTATTTCCAGAGACAGTGTTGTATTATTTCTTTCAGACCTTTATTTGTAGTACTCCTAGACAGTCTGTGAAGTTGTGACACCAGTCTTGGATAGATTTGTTATGGATTGGTATTAGCAGTATTATTAAAACTTTGCAATTCAGTCTTCCACCTATTTAAATTCTGTTGTTATTTAAATGTTGGTTCTTATTTGTCATCGGATTAAAAATGAGAAACAAGGTAAATAGTTCAATTGATTGGCTTGCCTAGCTTTCACTAGTAGGCGCCATCACGACTCCCGAGGATGGGAAATCTGGGTCGCGACATGTACGCATTACTTAGTTAATATATATATTATCTTTCAGACCAAAAAAAAATCCTCGTTCCTTCAAGATTGTTTTTTGACTGTTTTAACTCTTAATATGTACTATATTATATCCGATTGTGCTATATTTTTAAATTTCTTTCACTGCTAATGCTCTTATGAAAATAAATTTATGTATCCAAAGAATTTTGTCCACTTGAAAAATAATTCTACTTAATGATAAGTTTAAAAAGATTTGAATCTGATTCTTTTGCTAAATATTTATATCATAGACATGTTAATTATGTGTTCTCAACATTAAAGGAAACAACTTATTTTTTGTTGATTCAGATCCTTAACATGAGCTCATCCCAAATTATATATATAATTTAATTATAATTTTATTGAATAAAAATTCTATTTTCAAATGGTAAATAATTGATTGACATTTTATATTTGATTTTTTCTTTTTGTAGAACCGCTATTGTTATTGACTTTTGTATACGGTCAAAATCATATGCCTCCGATTTATAGGCTCGAGGGTCCATCCTAGGCCCAAGTCCGGGCAAGTACGAGTTCAAGCCCGGTGGACCAGATTCGAGCTCGAAGACAGAGTGCAGTGCTCGAGAGATAGGAGTACCAGGAGTACCAAGGCTGAGTATGCTCGACCCCAAAATAGTACCGTTATAGGTTTACAACAGACTGAGCTAGATTCCTGCTACATCCCCAAAATCATGGCGCAAATTCCAGAATAGAATTGTACGATTCCGTACTAGGCGGTTAGACAGTTGTACCAAGAACATTCCTTACTGTAAATAGAGATATACCTTATTTAGGGTTCCCCTATTATATAAAGGGGACCCCAATCATTTGTAAGATCCATCTAATCATTGAAGCAAAGAATATACTCTCTACTTTTTGCCTGCTATTCATCAGAATTGTCCTTTAGCTCTACCGCTCTTACTTTACTTTTCTTGCTTAATTGTTCTAAACCCACCTCGAGGTCATAAAGCTCGAGGCCACTGCTACAGAGTTATATTGGTTTGATCCACTTATTTCTTTCACTTCTACTTTATATTTTTTGATTATTAATTGGTATTGAATCTAATCACGTATCTTTAAAACCACAAATCAAATTTAATTGTTACTCGTATTTTCGAGGTAAACAGTTTGGCGCCCACCGTGGGGCTAAAGATAATAGTGATTGTTTCTTTAATGATTCTCATTACACACGTTATTTTTATACTTTTTCCTGTCAAGAACTTTTGATTCTCAGGCTAAAATATGTTTAGCTCACAAAATGCACCTGTTCATGACAACGAAGGTCTTGGTGATAACAACAATATAGGGATCGGTGTACCACCGATAAACCCTGGGGAAGTGCCAAACATGGAACTAGTTGATATTAGTTCACATATTGCTATAAACGCGGATTTAGGCACAAACCCCGGAGGGAGTGTACGCAGGGAAGCCCGACCTGGAGGCCAAAGAGCGCAAGGAATGGGAGATGGGGGAATCAGCCTCCAAGTGATATTCGAGATGTTGCAAGCTCAGCAAACCGCCATCGCTCAACTTCAGAGTCAGAATAAAACCCCAAATACAGCCGAACAAGTAAACACTCGATATGCTGAACCGACGCTGGAAAGGCCAGATAAAAGCGGCTCGGGGACTGACCCCACGATTATGAGAATGCTCGAAGAGCTTACTAAGAGGATCGAGTCCGGAGAAAAGAAATTGAAGACAATGATAAGAAGGTGGAAACTTATAACTCCCGTATGGACCAAATACCGGGGGAACCTCCAGTTTTGAAAGGTTTAGACGCCAAAAGGTTCATACAAAAACCATTCCCCCAAAGTGCGGCTCCGATGCCTATTCCTAAAAAGTTTCGCATGCCCGATATACCCAAATATAACGGGACAACCGACCCTAACGAGCATATTACTTCATACACTTGCTGGATCAAAGAAAATAATTTGAATGACGATGAGATCGAATCGGTCTTATTAAAAAAGTTTGGTGAAACGTTATCGAAAGGAGCTATGATTTGGTATCACAACTTAGCTCCTAACTCTATTGGCTCGTTTGCTATGTTAGCAGCTGCCTTCGTGAAAGCACACGCCGGTGCCATAAAGGTGGCCACGAGAAAGTCGGATGTCTTCAAAATAAAATAAAGGAACGACGAGATGTTAAGGGAGTTCGTGTCCAGGTTTCAGATGGAAAGAATGGAATTACCATCGGTCTCCGATGACTAGGCAGTACAGGCCTTTATGCACGGTTTGAACGAATGGAGCTCGATTGCATCTCGACAATTAAAGCAGAACTTGATCGAGTATCCAGCTGTGACGTGGTCAGATGTGCACAACCGTTATCAATCAAAAATCAGGGTCGAGGACGATCAGTTGGGAGCCCCCTCGAGTTCGGTTCATCCTAACAGGTTCGCGGCCAAGCCCCCGAGGGATACGAATAGGGAATCGAGATCTAACATGGAACGGTATCAACTGTATGTAGATCGAAGGAACAACGGTTCAGGTCGGAACGCTCCTCGGAATGACGAGAGACGATCGAGGTCAAAGTTCTCGGGGACTCATGAGTAAAAGCGGATTCGATAAGCATACCGATCCCGCAGAGGCACCTCGATTATCGGAGTACAACTTCAGCGTAGATACATCAGGGATTGTGTCAGCTAATGGAAGAATCAAAGACACCAAGTGGCCCAGGCCTATACAGACCGATCCCTCTCAAAGGAACCCGAATTTGATGTGCAAGTATCACGGCACACATGGTCATAGAACAGAAGATTGCAGGCAGCTAAGAGAAGAAGTGGCTCGACTGTTCAACGAGGGCCATCTTCGAGAATTCCTAAGTGATCGGGCTAAGAATCACTTCAGGGAGAGAGATGCAAGGAAAAATGAGCAAGAAGAACCACAACATGTAATCCACATGATCATTGGCAGAGTCAATGTCCCTCAACGACCTGTATTCAAACGCACTAAAGTATCAATCACAAGAGAAAAACGGACTCGGAGCTATGTGCCCGAGGACGTCTTATCATTCTGTGACGAGGAAGCAGAAGGCATATCTCAGCCTCACCACGACGCCCAAGTAATATCTATACTTTTTAAATAAATTTCAAGTTAAACGTGTTTTAGTGGATCCAGGTAGCTCAGCAAAGATAATCAGATCGAGGGTCGTGGAACAACTCGACCTACAAGATTAGATTGTACCTGCATCCCGGGTCCTAAATGGATTCAACATGGCAAGCGAAACAACAAAAGGAGAGATTATCTTGCCAGTAAACGTAGCCGGGACCATACGAGACACTAGATTCCATGTCATCGAATGTGACATGAGGTATAACGCACTCCTCGGGAGACCATGGATACGCAGCATGAGGGCAGTACCTTTAACTCTTCACCAAGTGATGAAGTTCCCAACAGAGGAAGGAGTGAAAATAGTCTACGGAGAGCAACATGCTGCAAAAGAGATGTTTGCAATCGAGGAAGTGGTGCCTATACTAGAGCCTTTAACCTCGGAGGAATCAGGCATCAAAGGTAAACAGGTGGCCAAATAGCAATCACCGCCTCCAGCCTCGATGGAGTCGGAGCAACAGGTAATGAAAGATAAAGATGCGGATTTCCTTAATCCTCGGACCTTCGTCGTTCCCAAAGAATCCGATGCAACCAAATCAACTGTCGATGAGCTGGAGCAGGTCATTTTGATCGAATACATGCCCGAGAGAAAGGTATACCTGGGAACGGGATTGACCCCCGAACTCAGGAAAAAACTCATTCAATTTCTTATTGATAATATGGATTGCTTTGCTTTGTCCCATTTAGATATGACAGGGATTCCACCAGAAATCACCATGCATCGGCTGAGCACCGATCCCAGGTTCAAACCGATGAAGCAAAAGAGGAGGCCTCAGTCCGAGGTAAAACATGCCTTCATAAAAGACGAGGTAACCAAACTTCTTAAAATAGGATCCATTTGGGAGGTAAAGTACCCCGAGTGGTTAGCCAACGTAGTTGTAGTTCCTAAAAAAGGAAACAAGCTTAGAATGTGTGTATACTATAAGGACTTGAACAAAGCATGTCCGAAAGATTCTTTCTCATTGCCAAACATCGATCGAGTGATCGATGCCACGGTTGGCCACGAGACCCTAACTTTTCTTGATGCCTACTCCGAGTACAATCAAATTCAGATGAACCCGGAGGACCAGGAAAAGACTTCATTTATTACCAAATTTGGAACTTATTGTTACAATGTAATGCCCTTCGGGCTTAAAAATGCAGGAGCTACACACCAATGCCTAGTCAAATCCTTGTGTGCAGAGGACCATTTAGCTCATTTGCAGGAAACGTTCGAAATCTTGAGGAAATACAACATGAAGCTTAACCCGAAGAAGTGTGCCTTCGAAGTCGGCTCGAGTAAGTTCCTCGGCTTCATGGTGTCGAATCGGGGTATCGAGATTAACCCCGATAAGATCAAGGCCATCGAGGATATCATGATCGTGGATAGCGTGAAGGCCGTGCAAAGGTTAACAAGGCGAATAGCTTCTTTGGGTCGGTACATTCCGAGGTCGTCCGATCGAAGTTAGCGTTTATTCTCCTTGCTCAAAAAGAAAAAGGATTTTGCATGGACCCCAGAATGCCAACGAGCCTTGAAGGAACTAAAGCGATAGTTATCGAGCCCGCCTTTGCTTCATACCCCGAAGGTAGACGAAAAACTTTACTTATATTTGGTTGTGTCAGAGATAGCGGTAAGTGGGGTACTAGTTCGAGAAGAGCAAGGTACGCAATTTCCTGTTTATTACGTAAGCCGAACCCTAGTGGATGCTGAAACTAGGTACCCTCACTTGGAAAAATTATCACTTGCATTAATAAGCGCATCTCGAAAGCTAAAACCATATTTTCAATGTCATCCTATATGTGTATTAACCACTTACCCCCTCCGAAATGTTTTGCATAAGCCCGAGCTATCGGGCCGATAGGCCAAATAGGCCGTCAAACTTAGCGGGTACGATATCGAATATCAACCCCGAACGGCCATCAAGTCTTAGATCTTAGCTGACTTCGTGGCCGAATTTAAGCCGACCCTCGTACCCGAAGTGGAGAAGGAACTCCTGCTAAGCTCGGGTACATCATTGGGGGTATGGACCCTTTTTACAAACGGCGCCTCGAATGTGAAGGGGTCCGGATTTGGCATAGTCTTGAAGCCATGAGGCCGAGTATGAGGCCATGATTGCAGGTCTCGAGCTAGCTAAAAGCTTGGGAGCAGAAGTCATCAAAGCTAAGTGCGATTCTTTATTGGTGGTAAATCAAGTAAACAAAAGTTTCGAAGTTCGAGAGGATAGAATGCAACGGTACTTAGATAAACTACATGTAACTTTGCACCACTTCAAGGAGAGGACGCTGGATCATGTGCCTTGGGAATAAAATAGTGAGGCCGATGCACTTGCTAATCTGGGATCCTCGGTCGAAGAAGACGACATCGTCCCGGGGACTGTCGTTCAGTTATCAAAGTTTGTGATTGGAGAGGGTTATGCCGAGATAAATTCAACAGGTTTGACGTGGGACTGGAGGAATAAGTACATCGACTATTTGAAAAATGGAAAGCTCCCCTCGGATCACAAAGAATCGAAGGCTCTACGAACTAAGGCTGCTAGGTTCGTCCTAGACGAGGATGGAACATTATACAAGAGAACGTTCGATGGGCCATTAGCGGTATGTTTGGGTCCAGGGGACACCGATTATGGTCTTCGAAAAATCCATGAAGGCACTTGTGGGAATCACTCCGGCGCCGAGTCTTTGGTTCGCAAAATTATCAGAGTAGGTTACTACTAGGACAACATGGAAAAAGATACTAAGGAATTTGTCAAAAAAGGTGATAAGTGTAAATGATTTGCACCGATGATCCATCAGTCCGGAGAAAAACTCCACTCGGTCCTATCTCCGTGGCCTTTCATGAAATGGGGAATGGATATAGTAGGCCCTCTAACGACGGCCCCAGGTAAAGCTAAATTTGTATGACTAATTATTTTTCTAAGTGGGTGGAAGCACAGGTCTTCGAGAAGGTACGAGAAAAAGAAGTTATTGACTTCATTTGGGACCACATCATATGCCGGTTTGGGATACCTGCCGAGATTGTATGTGACAATGAAAAATAATTCATCGGCAGCAAGGTGACGGAGATCCTCGAGTCCCACAAAATAAAGAGGATTTTATCGACACCATACCATCCAACTGGAAATGGACAGGCCAAGTCCACAAACAAAACCATAATTCAAAACCTAAAGAAGAGGTTGAATGATGCAAAGGGAAAATTGAGAGAAGTTCTACCCGAGGTCCTATGGGCATATCAAACAACATCAAAGTTTAGCACGGGGGCTACTCCGTTCTCATTTGTTTATGGCTCCGAGGCCCTCATCCATGTCAAAGTCGGAGAGCCGAGCGCCAGGTTTTGACATGCATCGGAAGAGTCAAATCACGAAGCCATGAATGCTAGCCTCGATCTACTAGATGAAAAACGAGAAGCAGCACTTGTTCGAATGGCCGCGCAAAAGCAAAGGACCGAAAGATACTACAATAGAAGGACCAACCTCCGACACTTCTGAATCGGGGACTTAGTTCTACGAAAAGTTACCCTCAATACTCGAGACCCAAATGAAGGGAAGCTAGGCCCGAATTGGGAAGGACTGTACCAAGTCCTCGGAGTTGTCGGCAAGGGATCTTACAAACTTAGCACGATGAAAGGTGAACAACCGTCAAACAATTGGAACGTATCATTACTCAAACGATACTACTGCTAAGGTATGGCTTTATCCTTTTTGTCCATTTGAGTTTAAAACTAACTCATTGCAGATTTTTTATCGAAGCTATCGAAGACACCCTATTTGCACGAAGGCCTTAGGTTTTAAAGCATGCGTTGCACTCTTTTTCCCTTAGATCGGATTTTGTTCCAAATGGCTTTTACCGGCAAGGTTTATAACGAGGCAACAACTATATGCTACCTAAGGAGAACTCAACAGTATCCAAGATTTCTTTTCAATCAACCTCGAATACTGGGGGGCATCAACCTTGGAGGTTATATTTTTTAGGAAAACACTTCGCGCCTAAGAGGGCCTCGATAGGAAAATTTTGTAATGGGCCAAACGGTCAGATGAACCGTGTCCATATAGAATAGCCGAGCCCCGACGGCAAAACATGTACGCATGTATCAATTATTTGGAGAAATATTCTGTTTATATCAAAAAACACTTTGTGTCTCAAAGAAAGTCTATTATTATACGAGCTCTAAAGAGCAAGTTGGGTTGGGGTATAGATCCGTAAGCGCGGTGGGGGGTGACAGAGGACGTGCTCGTACGGTTCATAGAAGGATATGAAAAAGTACTTATTTGTTGGGAACTTTCACTCCTCTATATTCGAAATATGCCTCTCTAGGAGCATTACGATTTGCAGCTCAAATGGTCCCTTATGAAGTCTCTATTGGTCTTATTCTTATTGTGTGCCTTGTGAGCGCGTTTGGATCCACGAAGGCAATCGCTCGGATGTTCCCCTAACCCAACCCGGGAACGGACCGAAGGGAACCGCAATCCTACGGGAAAAGTCTTAAGAGCCAAAGCACGAGTGCAACCCCGAAATACTCGGGGACTGTCATCGACGGTCAGCACACCCGAGGCATCGAAAACTCGGACTTATAAGACCTCAAAGAGGCATCCCCTCGAAACAAAAGTCAAGGCCAACATACTCGGCTCGGAGACGTACGACTACCGCCATAAATTAAAGGCCTTCAAACACTTTAAAAAACCCGGTTAAATCAGGCTACCCTCGGCAAAAGCAAAAAGGGCCTCGATAAATTCAGCCCTCGAATAATCTAAAGGCTTCGATAACATCAGCCTTCGAAAAAATCTCAAAAGGTATTCGATTATGTTTACACAAACAAACTATTAATAAGGTTCCGATTCATCGAACCTCCGAAAAACCCAATGGGTACAAAAAACAAAAAGGCATGATTAAAATTTCCACTAAGTCTTTTAGCCATAAAGAGGGAAAAATTATATAGCCATCCTAGAGGCCGAATTGGCCCAATTTAAAGAGCCTAAGGGCCAAAATATATAGAGTACGAGACCTTGATCTCACTCAACTCGGACTCAAGAGTCCCGGCATCTCGAGCTCATATCAAATCAAACTTAGCTCGAAGATTAACGAAACTCTATGGGGTATTATATTGATAAAAACTTAAGGGTTTATTATGTTCTGGGTCCAAACTAGTACTTGAACTGATCATTTGAGTTATATCATAGAAATATTCCACAAATAAGAGCAAAATGAAACTCAACACTAGTAAAAAATGAGATAAAAAAGTCCTTTTGTATTCCTAGAAGATGATTACAAAAGATATTTATACAAGGGATACTTGCACCAAAAAACACGAAAACAAAATAAGGAAACCTAAATCTACTTCGGGGCCACATCTTCGGCAGCTGCATCTACATCTTTGAGAGCCTCACCCTCGGGGACTTCATCTTCGTCTCCTCCGCTCTCGGAGCCACTGGCTGAATCATCCTCATCGAAAAGCAAAGCGACATCCTCTTCTTCCAAAGTCTTTGCCCTTTGAATATCGGCTGAGAGATCGAAGTCGCGAGCATGTACCTCCTCGAGGGTTTCCCTCCGGGACTGTCGCCTAGCATGGTCGAGTGCACATGATAACTTAACTTCGGCCGTAGCGGAGATCTCCTTTGCTCGGGCATTAGCTGCTTCAGCGTCGGCTCAGTACGAAGACATAATTGCCTCAGCATCAGATTTGGCCTTGGCCAGCTCAGCAGCGAAGTTAGCTTTGAGATCCTCGATTTTGCGGCCCCGAGTTAGGCTCTCCTCCTTCACGTTTTGAAACTGGCGTTCGAGTGAAGCCAGCTGCTCCCGAAGGGTTTCTTTTTCAGAAGCAAGATTGTCCATGCCTTGCCTCCACCCCAAGGTTTCGGCCTCCTTCATCTTGAGCTCCTCTCGGAGCTGCTCTACCAGCTCGCCCTTTTGTTGAAACTGTAAAATAAAATTGTTAGAAGACCGATCAGGCTAATCCATAACAAAACTTTGGAGGGGATATTACCTTTTCGGTGAGCTCGGTTTTTTCTTGGCAAGCCTTTGTCAGTGCGGCCCAAAGATTGTTGATCTCCTCCTCTTTCTTGACATAGAGGGTTTTAAGACTGTCCATCTCTTCCGAGATCTTCTTAAGCTCGGCCTAACATCGAGCAAGATCAGCTCGAGACTTGGAAAATGCCTTTTTATGGAGTATCACAGCCTCCACAAAAGGGAAAAAGTTAGACTCAGAATAACAAGGACAAGGCACATGCGTAATTCTAAAGGACAGAAAACTCACTTGTTTGAAGGGCCCACGAACCTCATCGAAGATGAAAGAAGCATCTGGGTCGGGGCCATCTTTAATCCCTGCAAGGCATTCTCAAAAGATATCATGCCCTTCGTGGCTCGCCTCCACATCAGAGGTTCTCATGTTCTGAGCATCTCGGATTTGCCCCTCGGAGAACTCGGGACCAGGTGGCTAGTCATCCACATTGATTACCCCAACTGATCCACTCGGGGCATTCTCTTCTATTTGAAGGGGCTCGGGATCGGGCCCCTCAACCTCACCCTCCAAATGACCTCCAAGACGAGGTGCCCTTTTGCTGCCCGATGGCTCGGGGACTTTGCTCGAACTCCCCTCGGAGATTTTTTCGGTTCTAGGATGATCCGCGTCCGCCGCCACCGGTTCGGCAGACTTTGAAGCACCAATGCTTCCTCTCTTACGAGCTACCAATATGCAGTTGTAGACATGTGATTTTTGACCCTCCCCAAAATTTTATTTATTTTAGCATGTAAATAATTAGTTTAGGCCTAATATAGTTATTTTAACTAATTTTGACTCTTTTACTTTATTTTAATCACAAAAAATATATTTTCATCTTTAGGTTAAAGTCAATTAGTATATTTATATTTATAGTATTATAACATTTGAAAATACAAAAAAAAAGTTAGTTTCACTCGTAGTATTTAGTTTTATATTAGTTTATTTTAATTTAGAGTGATTTTTACATTTTTATAGATACGTTGTATTATTTGATCTTTTTAGCCTAAGTTCAAACCCAAAAGACATGGTCCAACCCAATTACCCTTAGCCCATTCGTCCCAACCCATTAGCCCACTTAAGTGCAAGATTTAATCCTAACCATCTATTTCCTTCTAATTCAATGGCCATCATCCCTTCCCACCTCTATATAAAATACCCAATTATAGAAACTCTACCCTAAGTTTTCAATTCCTAGATCTAGACCTAGCTTACAACTCTAAGGAACAAAAAACGACAGATCCCCCTTAGCAAAAAAGGACACGCCACTCCTGTTGCTTCTTCCTCAAAAGACTTCACTTTTTTTATATAAACTTTCATAGCCATGTAAGACAAAATGAAGACCAAAAATTAGAATTCTTCAGTATAATCTAGGATTTTTTGCAAAGCAAATTGATTAAAGATGGCACTTGCCAAGGCTAAGGAAATTGTTTTTGCTAACCCAGTCGTGGTCTTCAGCAAGACGTATTGTCCGTTCTGCGTTAGCATCAAGGATTTGTTGAGTAAGCTGGTCAGCGCACTGTGCCAAACGTCTTCATTGGGGGAAGCACGTTGGTGGCTGCGACGTGATTTCGGCCACAGCGAGCGTAGGCAATTAAGATTGAGGTCGTTTTGGTTTCAAGTTTTTCGGTGTCGATTCGAGGTTCCGGTTTGTAATTTCGGTGTTTCAGTCCAAGGATTGTTGCTTTGTTTAGCCCAATTGATTCGCAATTTTCCGCTTTGTTCATTAATAAAAGGTCCATTTCTCAATTCTCATTCTCATTTCATTGTGTGATGATAGCTCGGTGCGCGTGTTGGTTGATTTGTGATTCTACGTTGTTTGAGTAGCATATCTTAGTTTTCATTTAAATTGTTTTAATTAGTTTTATTTCGATTGTGATGTATGTAGTCTTGGTTCTTGAATAAATGCTTTTAATTGGATAGATGGAAAATTGGTGTTGTTTCTTTCTTGGCAAGCAATAAGAATGGGCCATAAGGTGGGTCTTGGACCATATGGAATCTGGCCAAGTAATAGATCATGTTAGCTAGTCTATTTGCTCCGCAATAATATCTTGTTCATAAATTTAGCCTTACAATAATCTCAAAATAGTTTAAAAATTAATCATGAATATTCGTAGAAAAGCCTTTAGGCGCGTTTAATATACTATTGTGATTGTGTACACGTTCGTGTGACATAGTTACGATTCTAAAAACAATTCGGAGTATGCGTTCGCGCAACTTTGACCAACTTTCTTAATAATAAAATTATTAATATAGTCCTCTTTTATTAAATGTAGTTCTTTAGACCGAGGTGTGCCATCCATAATTGAATCCCTATGGCCCTCATGTTAATTTTATAACTTAGATATTAAAATGATGTTCGTAGTTCATTTTAGGCACGTTTAATCCACCATCGTGTTTGTGTACACGTTCGCGTGACATAATTACGGTTCTAAAAACAAAACCGGAGTATGCGTTCGCGCAACTTTCGCCAAACTTTCTTAATAATAATAAAGCGTTATTAATTGTGGACACGTTCGCGTGACATAATTTTGACGCGCCAAACAAATGGGTACACGTACGCGTGGCCTGTTTCAAGATAATTTCTTAATTAAAAAGGCAAATGCACATAGGTTCTAAAATGAGTAATTAAACAATTTGATTAAGCCAGGTATGATCAAAGCGACCGTGCTAGAACCACGGAACTCGGGAGTGCCTAACACCTTCTCCCGGGTTAACAGAATTCCTTACCCGGATTTCTGTGTTTCGCAGACATTAAAACAGAGTCAAATCTCCTCGATTCAGGATTCTAAACCGGTGACTTGGGACACCATAAAACTATCCCAAGTGGCGACTCTGATCTTAAATAATAATCCCGTTTCGATTGTCACTTTAATTGAAAAAACTCCCTTATATACCCCTTCCGGGGGTAGTAAAAAGGAGGTGTGACAGCTCTGGCGACTCTGCTGGGGATTAGAACCCAGAATCTCCGGTTCAGGGTTCAAGAATTCGAGCTTGTAATATGATTTTGCTTGGCTTTATTTATTGTTGATATTATTATATTTTGTGAACCCAATGTGCTAATTGCCATTTATGTGCCATTTCAATATTGTTTGAATGTTATTACAATGCTTTCTTACGCCACCTTTCTGAGTCTTCTAAAATTTGGCGCACACGTTCGCGTGGCCCACTTTCTGTTAGAAGTCATACCAGTTAGAATGAGGCATGGTCCATCAACAAGGCCGGGCAGACTTTAGTGCTCCCGGTACGTTGCCCCCACCTCGGCTCGAGTTGTCCACTCGGGTAAACCCAGTCTAGAACACAACCCCAGGTTTAAACTTAGAAGAACATAACCTCATCCCGGATCTCTAGTAGGAACGTTTGTTTGCATCACGTGCATTTGACTTAGGGGACTCAACACAGGGGTTGGGTCCGTCTAGGACAGGTGTACCCAAAAATAAAAGACCATCCTGATACATCCTATGTGCTACACGTTGCATTTCTTCAAGGGTAAAAGGGTCATTTGGCGGACCAATGATAAACTCATAACTTTGGAACTTGTAAAATTTCGAACCTATAAACCAAAAGATGAAAAAACTAAAACTAAGAAAAAATATAAAAAAATATTTTTTTCGGGGGGTACGGGGGGGGTGGGGGGTAGGGGGGTAGGGTGTAGAAACTTAAAAAAAGTAAAATAAAAGTAAATTTAAAACTAAAAAACGTAATAGAAATTTAAAATTACAAAAAAATTGGGCCGGGTGGGGTGGGCGAGTGGGGGTGGGGTTAGGCGGTAGGCAAGGTGGATGGTGCAGAAAAACGAAAAAAACAGAAATTTAAAATTACAAAAAAAAAAGTTAACAAAAAATATTTTTTGCTGGGGGTAGCAGGGTGGGTGGTAACGAAAAAAAACTGAAATTTGAAGAAAAAAAGCCTTTTTGGAGAGAGGGGTGGGGTGGGTAGGCGTGGGATGGGTGGGTGTGAGGGTGAGGAATCTAACAGACCGACCGGTCATTTTTTTTCTAGAACCCCGTTCCCCTAAATAAGACTTCCCGTACTTGCTTTACTAATTTATGACTTGCGGTGATGTTTGTTCGGGATTTGGAAGAGTTTGGGTTGAAATTGGAACACTTGGTCCTTAAGGTTGGCCTAAAGGCCAAGTTTGACTTCGGTCAACATTATGAGTAAACGACCTCGGAATCGGGATTTGACGGTTCCAATAGGATTGTATGATGATTTCGACTTGGGCGTATGTCCGGATCGGATTTTGGATGACCCGGGAGCGTTTCGGCTCCTAATAGTGAAAAGTTAGTTGAGAAACTTTGAAGTTCTTTAAATTTGGTTTTGAGGGAGTTTTGGTGATATCGAGGTCCGAATTGATTCCGAGACCGGGAATAGTTCCGTAATGTTCATTTAAGACTTGCACGCAAAATTTGGTGCCAATCCGAGTAGTCTAAGTATGATTCAACGCATTCGACGAAGTTGAAAACTTGAAGTTCAAAGTTTGATTCAATTTAGTTTTGGGTATGATTCTTTGGTTTCGTTGTGTTTTTGGCATTTCGAGAATTCGTAGCAAGTCCGTATTATGATTACAGACCTGTTAGTGCCCTTGGACGGGGTCCCGAGTGGCTCGGGTGAGTTTTGGACCCCTTGGAGCTAAATATATGATACCAGATCTGCCCAGTTCTGGTTTCCTTCTTCGCGAACGCGAAGGAACCATCGCGTTCGCGTAGAAGGGGTTGCTGGGGAGGAATGCTTTTCGCGTTCGCGAGTCCATGGTCGCGTTAGCGATGAAGGTCCTTCAGAGGGCCTGAGCCAATGGCCTCGTGAACGCGAGGCCCATGTCGCGTTCGCGATGAAGGGGGGGCAGCTGGGCAGTAAGTTTAAAATCGGGACTTAGGTTTAGTTGGGTCATTTATTGTATCCTTGGGAGATTTGAGAGCTTCCAAAGAGGGGAATTCAACCTAGCATTTGTGGTAAGTTATTTCTACTTATGTGAGTTTAATACTTGGTTTTTGGGTAGATTACACACACAAAAATTAGTGAATTTATGGGATTAGAGTAAAACCTAGGGTTTTTGATAAAAACAAGATTTAATCACGAAATTTGTTATGGAATGGAGTAAAATCATATATTCTCGATCCTTAGATTACGGGTAACAACTTTCTTCAAAAATTTCCGGAATCCGGGCACGTGGGCCTGGGGATGAATTTTAGGATCATGTAATTTGATTGGGGAATCACTCTAATGGTGGGATATGAACTTTTAAGCCTATATTGATTAGTTTCTATGCTATTTGGATAGTTTTGGAGTGTTTGGCACCAAATTGAGGGTTTGGGCTTAAGATTGGACCGGAAAGTAGACCGTGAAGCGAGGTAAGTCTCTTTTAATCTTGTAAGAGGAAAATCTCCCCATTGGTTGAACTTAATTATAATGTGATTTGATTGTGGGGGCTACATACGCACGAAGTGACGAGAGTCCGTACATAGCTACTATTCATGTTATGTCCGGTAGTTCTAGGCTTATACCATGCTCTATGGGTATTGTTATATGATTCTAAATTGTGGAATTGCATTGATTGAAACTTCATCGAGAATATCATGATTTCAAGGATTTCAAGTAAATAATTTTATTTGAAAAGAATTACTGAAACAATTAAGTTGTATTTATACTTAACCGCGTCGCAAGTATATTCCGCGAGTGGGTGATTATTTCCACTACTCTCACGGGAGCGGGTTGTTCGCCTCGACAGGTTGGTAATTGTATATATATGGTTCGGGCCGTTCGACCCTCGGCAGTGCACAGTTTACTTTTATGTTGGATCGGGCCGAACGTCTCGGCGGTATTGTGTGATAATGGAACCGGAACCTCTTATAATCTGTATGATTTATCGCTTGAAAGACCACTATTTTAAATGAAGGAAATGCCTAGATTTATTAATTTGATGAGAGGTTTTCCGTGTTATACTTATATATTGAACTTGTTGCTATCTATGTACATTGTGAATTGATTTGAACTTTCATATTATATACAATTTTTTGACCCTAGTAGATGTTAAGTCGACCCTCGTCATCTCTTCGAAGTTAGACTGGATACTTACTGGGGACATATTGTTTATGTAGCTCATACTACGCTTCTCTTAATTGTACAGGATTGAGGCGGTGCATCTCGCTACCCAGTCTGGTGCGCATTCTTGATATTTGGCCGAGATTCCACGGTGAGCTGCTCCTTTCCGATGCCATTCCAGCTGCATGATGGAGTCTCTCTTTTTTGACTGTCTATTCTATTACAGGCAGTAGGATAGATATATCTTTTGTATATTCTATTAGATGCCCATACACTTGTGACACCAGGTCTTGGCACACACGTTAGTAGATTATTCTATTGGAATTAATCATTAATTATGACATCATTTAGTCACTTCAGTTTTAAATTGCCTAAAGTTTTCGTTATTATTGAATGTTTTAAATTTAATCTAAGTAAATGTTGGAAATGTTTTGGTAACTAAATGGAACCCACTAGTTGGTTAAGGTCGGCTTGCCTACCCGGTGTTGGGCGCCATCACGACCTAGATTGGAAATTGGGTCGTGACAACTTGGTATTAGAGCACTAGGTTACGTTAGGTCTCACAAGTTTTGGGCAAACCAGGTAGAGTCTTGCGGATCGGTACGAAAACGTCTGTACTTATCCTTGAGAGCTATAGGGTGTTGAAAACTACTCTTTATTCATCTTCTATCATGCAGTTGATGGATACTAAATTTCCTTCTTCTATTCTCTAAGAGATGGTGAGGACGCGCACGACAGACGTTCCAGACCCGGGAGCTACTCCCCCATTGCTAGAGGCCGAGGTAGAGCGAGGGAGGGCACCGGCACGAGGCAGGGGATGAGGGGTCCCAGAAGCTACCCCAGTTCCCACCGGCGGATCCAGCAGGGATCCATTATTGAGGAGCAGGGCGAGGTGCCTGCAGTAGCACCTGCCCCGGCGGATTTCATGACGGTACCAGTCTTCTAGAGGTAGGGGCCGTATGCTGCGTCTTCATGACTCTATGACCCAGGATGGTTTATTTCCAGTAGACCCAGCCAATCTCAGGCCGAGGGGAGAAACATCCCTTACTGCTCAGGCTCGTGGGCACGCAGCGACTATATATCAGACTCCGGATACTTCTACCCGCGTGCGGTGCTCAGCCATTGCATGCAGTGGCACCTGAGCCTAGACCAGCTGCGGACGGCGATCCGCAGAAGCTATTGGACAGATGACTAGGCTACACCTCCTATCTTCGGAGGTGAGCGCATGAGGACGTCCAGGATTTCATTGATAGGTGCAGGGACAGACTGCACAACATGAAGATATTGGAAGTCCCATGGAGTAGATTTCACCGCCTTCCAGTCAGAGGGCAGGGCCCGTAGATGGTGGCAGTCTTACCTTCTCGGCAGACCAGCAGGTTCTCCCTCGGGTCAGTTTATACAGCTTCTAATGGACGGGTATATTCTACCCTCTCAGAGGGAAGAGTTACTGTGCCAGTTCGAGCAGCTCGAGCAGGGTCAGATGTCTGTGACGACTATGAGGCGAGATTCTCGAGTTGTCTCTCCATGCACTCATGATACTCCCTACGGACACAGGAGAGAGTGCGGAGATTTGTTGCGGGGTTGCACTCCGGTATTCGAGCTAGCATGGCCTGAGAGGTTGAGATGGGGACTGAGTATCAGCTAGTGGTGGAGATTGCTCGGAGATTGAGGGCTTACCGATAGAGGGGTAGAGAGTAGTGTTCAGCAGGATAAGAGGACTGATTCTCTGGAGGGTTAGAGGTGCCCAACTAGGGGCAGAGGTCACTTTGGGAGAGGTCAACCCAACAGCCCCATATTCAGCAACCAGACCACCTCCTCGAGGTGCTCTAGTGAGGCCTTATTTCAGTGCGATGCCGGAGAGTTCTTACCGCCCACCAACTATTCAGGGTTCCTCCGGCGGGTACCTGGTCACCCAGGTACTTCTAGTGCTTACTTCAGTGCTATGCCAGAGATTTCATACCACCCCATTCAACCTATCAGGGTTTCTACTAGTGGGTATTCAGGCAGCAGGGTCAGGCTTCACCACAACAGTTTATGGCACTGCGGGGTTGTTGATGGGGGATCCAGGTCACATGAAGAGATTTTGTCCCAGACTTCGAGGCAGGCAGTACAGCAGGGTTATCAGCCTATTGATTAAGCACCAGCCGTCCAGCCGCCCAAGGTGCGGATAGGCTGGCAGGGGCCATCCTAAGAGGTGGAGGCCAGACAGGGGGTGTCAACGACCCAAATCCACTAAGGGTCGTGATGGCGCCGGACACCATTTCAGGCAAGCCAACACTGATAACTAGTAACTTCTCGTTTTAGATATTTCTGAATTTCACTTCTTTTATACATTTAAACAATAAAGAGTAAAATCTACTGAATAAATTGATATCTTTAACAATTCAAAATACTGAAATATACCATAGACATACCAGAACCCGGTGTCACAAGTGCATGAACAATAACTAAGGAATCGAATAGGTACAATAACTGTCTGGATATCAAAATTGGATAGAAAGTAAATACAATACGCTGAAAGAGACTATACTGGCTGCGGGTTCGCTCGAGAATGCAGCTCACCTAGTCCCCGTATCATTCCATGCTGCTATCCCAGTTGGCCACTAGAAATACATGTGCTTGTGCAACAAAAATGCACAGCAAGTGTAGCATGAGTATGAAAACAACGTGTACTCAGTAAGTATCCCGTCCTAATCTCGAAGAAGTAGAGACGAGAGGTCCGACTTCGACACTTACTAGAGGTCCAATAATAATAACGTCAATAATATAATAAATCGAGGATTTTTTATATAACATGATTGTAAAAGCAATAGAATGAAGCAAGTAACAATTCTTCTTTTAAGAGCAAATTCCAATTCCTTTTCAATCATTTATAACATTTATTCTCAAGGCGGAAGAAACAATATCACTTCAATAAACTTTCAAGGCAAGTAATACAAGCATGCGCAAATCATCACGAGGTCGTACGGCCGATCCAACAATATTTGAATTTTAAACTGTGCACTGCCAGAGGGTCGAATGACGCGAACCATAGATGAATCTGTTTAATCTAACGAGGCGTTCGGCCCGTTCCACAATAGATAAACACATTCCAACAGTCAAATCAATAATTCACCAAGGAGCATTATTCAAGAAAAGGCAAGTTTCTCTTTTTAAAAGTCAAGAAATGATATTCAAGCCTTTTAGAAATTTATTTACACGTTCGATATGTTTTAAAGCATTTTTAAATTGGTCACAAGGTAGCAAAATATTACAAGTAAAGCATGCTTTTGGCTCTAAACTACCCGGACTTAAGCATCATAGTAGCTACGCACGGATCTCGTCACCTCGTGCGTACGTAGCCCCCACAAATAGCAGCACATATTCAATTAATTCACCTATGGGGACAATTCCCTCTACAGGTTAGAAAGGAGACTCACCTCGCTCTGAAGCCAATATCCCAATTCAAGAACGCGCTCAAACCTTCAAATTGGAGCCGAACGATCCAAAACTATTCCAAATGGGGTAAGAACTAGTCAATACATGCTCAAAAGTTCATATTCTACTTTTAACAATTTCCCAACCCTAATGCAAGGTTCCTAAAGTTCATCCCCGGGCCCACTGCCCGGATACGGAAATTTTTCAAAGATAAAGTTTTTCCATGACCTCACGAACTCAAATATATATAATTATTCTCAATTTCTATGCCCAAGACGTGGTCAAATCCAAAAATTACCATATTCTAGGTTTTTCTTCAAAATCCCTAAATTTCTACAATTTTACATGTTTAAATCCAATATATAATCCTTGTATTTAACCCATAACTAGAAGAAATCAACATATCTTTGATGATGGTGGATCCCTTCTCAAAATGCTCTCAAAATTAGCTCAGACCAAGTGGAAAATGAGGGAAATGGGCTAAGTCTCGAAATAAAAAGCCATTGCAACAGATGCAGAAGTCGCATTTGCGCCTCTGGATCGCAAATTGCGATGGTCGCATTTGCGAAAAAGGCATCACAAATGCGAAGCCAGCTCCCCCCTGACATGGTCGCATTTGCGACAAAAAGCCTCGCAAATGCGAAGAGGACAACGTCGCAAAAGTGATAACTCCCTCAAAAATGTGATCTTCTCTCAACAGCCCACGTTCGCAAATGCGAGCCTACCTGCGCAAATGCGATGGTCGCATTTGCGACCAAAACACGCGCAAATGCATCCATACCAGTACCAGCAATGCCCATTTCTTAGCAAATCATTCGAATCTCACCCGAGCCCCGGGGCTCCAAACCAAACACCGCCAAGTCTAAAAACATAACACGGACTTGCTCGAAGCCTGAAATCACAATCCAAACAACGCCAAAAACCATGAATCGCACTCCAATTCAAGCTTAATGAACTTTAAGATTTCAAACTCTCTCTTTTGATTTTAAACCTATCAAATCACGTGCCGATTGGCCTTAAATTTTGCACACAAGTCATATCGCGACATTACGGCCCTACTCCAGCTTCCGGAATCGGAATCCGACCGCTCGCTATCAAAAGTCCACTTCCGGTCAATCTCCTCAAAAACCTTCAAATTTCTATCTTTAGCCAAATGACTCCAAAATGACCGCGGACCTCCGAATTCCACTTCCGATCCGCGTCCCAATACCAGAATCACCATTACGGAGCTATCCCAGACCCGGAATCCCAAACGGACATTGATAACACTGAAATGCGCTTCAACCCAAACTTATGAACTTCTTCCAAACATGCTAACTTCCACAATAGGCGCCGAAACGTTCCCTGGTGTTTCAAAAACCCAGTCCGAACATACCCCACAGTCCGAATCATCATACAACCGCTGGAACCTTAGAATCCCGATTCCGAGGTCGTTTACTCAAAATCCAATCTCAGTCAATTCTTTCAACTTAAAGCTTCTGAAAATGAGAATCCCTCTCCAAATCAACTCCGAACTTCCGGGAATTCAATTTCAACCACGCGTACAAACATAATACCTGAAGTGAAGCTACTTAGGGCTTCAAACCCTGAACGACGTGCTAGAGTCAATGACCGGTCGGGCTCGTTAATTCCTCCCAGTTAAAACATACCATTCGTCCTCGGACGTGGCTGAGATTTGTACAGGAGTTGTCCGAAATCCCCGTTAAACACCTGAAGCACTACCGTGCTAAACCACAGCTCAGTTGAGCAATAACTCGATCAAATCGGAAGATATTCTCTTTATTCACAAACAAAATACGCTTAGAACCCAATTCACATAACCGGAATTTCCGTCGGCCTGCTCCCAATATAATGAACACCGTATCAATCACTACACGAGGGTACTGCAGAACATGAGTGCATACTTTGCTGAATGTCTCCCATGCCGCACATCTCATTCACAGGACCATAAATACATTCTTCTGATCATAATAACCAACATTTCCCCGGAATTGTATGCTGTACAACGCACCTTATGATATATATATATATAAGTCTCGTTCCAACTCTTACAATACTGCCGACGGACGGAAGAGACAGTAAGATTCATGACCAACTGCTGGGTTCACAAATCATTTGAGTCTATACTTCTGACGAGAAATTACCTCATTCTTCGAACAGATAATGTCTTTGCTCTTAATATACTTCATATAATTCGACTGCACTGATCTAGATTCCATAACCTGTCTCACCCAGTACGAACTGCTCAGCGCAACAAGCACTACCACAGACACGACCAAAGTCTCATGTGATGCCAATGTGCAAGGCTACCTAACTCGAACGTGAATACATAATAAAGACAGTGCTCTTATGAAAGGGTACAACTCAACTCACGGCAGTATATGAACTCTCCTCCGAAACTGGAAACAAACACACAGAATAGGAATATAAGGGAATGTGAAAGCGGTGCAACCTGATGCGCACGTAAAATTCACATAAGGAGATATCACATCGAGCTAAAATTGCTCATTACAACAAAATACCATATTCGGTCACAAGCACGCAAGTGCATAAGTCACACCTGAGGGAACATATAGCGCCCTAGAGCTAACAAAACTCAGCATATGAGGTGCGATATATGTTCTGAAACTAAAGAGCCATTCTTGCTTACACATAAAAAACCGGTCGCTACGCGGAACCTCATATACATAAGAAATTATCGAGCCGTTCATAGAACTCTCACGACACCAATATAGCATTACATGAAATAGCCGACACGAATTAACACCAACATCCGAATGACTCTCCATAAGGAGAGCTATTGCTGAAATGAACACATTCGGCCTTGATATAAAGCCCATATCATATTTAATCCCATCACAGCACCGGCAAGCGATTCTGACTGTACGAAACTAGGCAATGATCTTTTCTGGGTCGAATAACCTTTTCCCTATAACACAAACAGAACAATCTCATATAACGAATAGTCCTCCACAATCCACACCCAATAACCGAGTGCCCTAGGCAAAATTCAAATATACGATATCACATGTCCATCCTTTTTTTCTTACATACCCAGGAAAGAGGTATATTAAAGGAGTTTTTCCAATTAAAAGGACAATCGATGGATACTTTATAGAGATTCAGTGGCCACTTTGGAATTTATGGTGTTCCAAGTCACACGGTTTGAATCCTGAATCGAGGAAAAGGTTATTGACTCCTGTTTACATCGCGAACAGAAATCGGGGTAGGAATTCTGTAACCCGGGACTAGGTGTTAGGCATCCCGATTCTATGTGTCTAGCACGGTCGCTCAACCTGTAATATTTTGTAAATCTGATTTTGAAATGTTCAAACCTATGTGCATTTAACTTTTAACGATTTTATTAATTTTTAGGAATTGCACATTCGTTTAAAAACATGTTTTAGATTCACAGTGGTCATGAGAATGCACCCCGAGTTCCCTGCGACAGTTTTATTTCACATGCCTTTTTCAGGATTCTTGGAATTTGAGTCACATAATGCTACAACCCGTGTTTTAGGAAGGTAAAAATTATCAACATCATTAGCGCATAAGCAAGCTTAACGCTACTATAATAACTATGCTTGGTAGTATGTCCATCGGAAATCTTGCTTATGGCACGTCCCGAATTCATAAAGTATTTTTAGTTAGGAGTATTAGTAATGAGGGCGCACGAGTTTTGCATTATGTTGATGAGCTGCAGGCGCACCGATTTATTTATTTATAAAGGGCGTTCTAAGTACGAACTACATTGACTATTAGATTCGTCTTTAATCTAAAGAAGACATTAAACCTTGTAACATTGCTGAATTAAACCATAACATACCGACGTATTCAAGGCAATTCCGGCCCCGAGCTCAAGTCCAAACTCGACAAGGACGACCCCATTATGAAGAATCCTTAGTCG